>NC_069793.1:11830597-12133627 GCF_027406575.1 Nycticebus coucang
AAGAAGCTCCTGCACCCCAGATGAGGGCAAAACACTCGCCACAGTCCCTCCACCTCCACCCTGGCTCATGATCATGAGAAAACTCCCAGCTCCCAGGTCTACCTGGGAAGGGAAAGAGAAAACTGAAAAGTATGTCCAATGTTCAGACTTTGGGGGGGAGGGGTGGTTACCCAAGGAGCTGGTTTCTGTTTTGCCTGAATCTAAGTGCTGGCAGGAGAGGGCACCATGTTGAGAACAATAGAGAACAAAAGTGACAGTTTGGGCCAGGTATGGAGGCTCACACGGGTGACTGCCTGACCTCACGAGTTAAAGAACAGCTTGAGCCAGAGTGAGACCTCGTCTCTCAAAAAAAAAAAAAAAAAAAAAAAATAGCCAGGCCTTGTGGCAGGAACCTGTAGTCCCAGCTTCTTGAGAGGCTGAGACAAGAGCATCGCTTGAGCCCAAGAGTTTGAGGTTGCTGTGAGCTGTGATGCCATAGCACTGTTCTGAGGGCAACAAAAAATGAGAGACTTATCTCAAAAACAAAACAAAAAAAAAAGTTGACAGTTTGGACTAGCAAGCACTCACTTAATCATAGTGCCCATCCCTGGCTCAGTGTGGAACAAGCAGGAGAAAACCCATACCTCTCCGCTTCTCCCTGGGGAGGGAATGCATTGGTGTATGCATCCAATGTTCCGGCTTTTCAGGAGGCTGCCCACGGGACTGATTTCTGCCTTGATACACTTGACAGGACCTACCATACTCAAGATGCTTGGGGAGCACTGAGAACAAAAGAGCTGAGTGGTCTGCTGCTGATCCAGAGGACTCCTACAGCAGGAAAAGGCCAACACTGCTTGGTGGACTTTCCTTGCGGCAGTGACATTTTGGGGAGCTACCTGGAGACTGGTTTCTGTTTTGCCCAGCTTGGAGCACTGACCTGGCCCACTCCAGAAGTCTGGAGGCCCTTCTGAATAAGAGAACTGGCTGACTTGCAGCCAGAGAGAAACTGCAGTATTACAGAGAGATACCACAAGAAACAAAAAATTACGAGCTCCTGAAAAGGAAACTAGCAAATCCCTTTAACTGGAAATTTATACCTACAAATACAGAGAAGACACATTCGCAGAAAAGGATTGAGAGGCCCTCAGAATCTCTAACCAGTTTGATCAGTGAAAATCAATCATCAGTATGAAGACATGCCATAGAGCAGGGGTCCTCAAACTTTTTAAACAGGGGACCAATTCACTGTCCCCTCAGACTGTTGGAGGGCCAGACTATAGTTAAAAAAAAAACAAAAAAAACTATGAACAAATTCCTATGCACACTGCCCATATCTTATTTTGAAGTAAAAAACAAAACAGGAACAAATACAATTCACACCGCTTCATGTGGCCCACGGGCCTCAGTTTGAGGACGCCTGCCATAGAGACTGGAAGAGATTTGAAAATGTATGAATTTCGGTGCAGTTACATGGTACACAAACAGAGAAACAGTCCAATTATAGAAACAAAATAAATCTCCATGAAATAACTTTAAAGAAAAAGAAGTATAAGAATATCTTACAAAGAATTAAAAATAACCATAATAAAGATGTTCAACAAGCTCAGGAAAGTAATGCTTGAACAAAATGAGAATATCAACAAAAAAACGGAAAAAGTAATCGGTGCAGTTACATGGTACACAAACAGAGAAACAGTCCAATTATAGAAACAAAATAAATCTCCATGAAATAACTTTAAAGAAAAAGAAGTATAAGAATATCTTACAAAGAATTAAAAATAACCATAATAAAGATGTTCAACAAGCTCAGGAAAGTAATGCTTGAACAAAATGAGAATATCAACAAAAAAACGGAAAAAGTAAGAGCCAAACAAATTTTGGAATTGAAGAATACAATAACTAACTGAAAAATTCATTAGAGGGATTCAATAGCAGACTTGATCAAGCAAAAGAAAAAGTTGGCAAACTCAAAACAGGTCATTTGAAATTACCCAATAAGAGGAGTAAAAAAAAAAAAAAAAAAAGAAAAGAGTGAAGAAAGCCTAAGGGACATGTGGGGCATCTTCAAGGAGATCAATATACATATTATGGGAGTCCCAAAAAAGAGACAAAAGGGGAAGAAAGAGTATTTGAAGAAATAATAGCCAAAAACTTTCCAAATTTGGGGAAAGAATGGGCATCTAGATTCATAACGAGCAGAAACCCCAAGAAGTTCACACTGAGACACATTATAATCAACTTGCAAAATGTCAGAAAAAGCTAGGCGTGCTGATAGTTCTGAATTTCACTCACTTTTTTCTGTTAGTTTCAAGGTAGTATTCTAGAAATGAAACTATATTGGGTGTGGTGAAGATCCATAAGTCCCAGGAATTGTGTAACAATGTTATGAGTTGCATTAAAGAAATTATTGCCGGAAACTTATAATGGAATATAATCTGGGTTGCTGTCTCAAAAAAAAAAAAAAAAAAATTCTGAGAGGAAAACAATGCCAACCAAATATACTACATCCAGCAAAACTGTCCTTCAGAAACGTAGAGAAATAAAAGACTTTCTCAGCTAAGCAAAAGCTAGGGAGTTCATCACTTCCAGAACTGCCTCATAAGAAAGGCTAAAGTGAATCCTTGCTGTAGAAATGAAAGGATGCTAGACAACAACACGTAAGCACACATGTATAAAAATATAAATCTCACTGGCAAAGGCAAACATAATGCAGCATACGATAACAGTCTAACAACGGTATGCAAATCACTTTTAATTTTGGTATAGAAGTTAAAGACAAAGTATTAAAATAAATATAACTGATTGAAACAAGATGGCGGGCTCACGGTGAAGCACTGTCAAGGGATGAAAACTGATTTTTCCTAGAAGCAGATTTTAAAAGCAGTGTTTCTTCAAAACATCTTTTTTCATAAGTATCTTGATACACCATGGCTGGAGCAGCACTAAAATGGGTGATATCAAAGAGAAGTATCTTAAAACATTTATTTCCAATCCAAAATGGAGCTTTATATTGTGTTTGTCATAAATCTACATATTCTTCTCTACCAGATGACTATAATTGCAAAGTGGAGCTTGCTTTGACATCTGATGGCAGGACAATAGTATGCTACCATCCTTCTGTGGACATTCCATATGAACACACAAAACCTATTCCTCTACCAGATCCTGTGTGTAATAATGAAGAAAGACATGATCAAGTGCTGAAAACCAGATTAACAGAAAAAAGTGAACACCTTGAACAAGGACCCATGATAGAACAACTTAGCAAAATGTTCTTTACTACTAAGCACCGTTGGTATCCTCGTGGACAGTATCACACTCGTCGTAAGAAACTGAATCCTCCAAAGACAGATGATACTAAGGTTTTCCGGGGAATCGGAGAAAAATGTGCCTCAGATGGCATTTGAGAAAATGCAATGTGGTATATTCATTAATATGTTATATAGTAAAATAATAATAAAATGCCTTTTTGTATAAAAAAATAAAATAAAATAAATATAACTATAAGAATTTGATATACAGCATAAAAAGATATAATTTTGACCACAATAACATAAAATGGGGGGAGTAAAAAGAGCAGAAATTTGATATGCAATGTAAATTAAGTTGATAGCAGCTTAGAATAGGTTATTATAAGATTTTTTTTTTGTCAGGTGCAGTGGCTCACACCTGTAATCCTAGCACTCTGGTAGACCAAGGTGGGTGATCACTTGAGCCCAAGAGTTTGAGGTTGCTATGAGATAGCTAGGCTGATGCCACCTCACTCTAGCCTGTGCCGAAAACTGAGACCCTGTCTCAAAAAAATAATAATACCAATAAAAACAAATACAGTTTAACAATGTTTTTTGAGACAGAGTCTCACTATGTTGCCCTCGGTACAGTATCCTCACCTCATAGTTTACAGCAACCTCAAATTCTTGGGATTAAGAGATTCTCTTGCCTTGGCCTCCCAAGCAGCTGGGACTACAGGCGCCTGCCCCAATGCTCTGCTATTTTTTTGTTGTAGTTGTCACTGTTGTTTGGCAGGCCGGGCGGGGTTCAGACCCGCCAGCCCCACTGTTTGTGGCTGGTGCCCTAGGCACTGAGCTACAGGGACTGAGCAACAATTCTTTACATAGTATTTACACTGTATTAAGTATTGGTAAGTAATCTAGAAATGATTTTTTTTTTTTTTTTGGTAGAGACAGAGTCTCACTTTATGGCCCTCGGTAGAGTGCCGTGGCCTCACATAGCTCACAGCAACCTCCAACTCCTGGGGCTTAAGCGATCCTCTTGCCTCAGCCTCCCGAGTAGCTGGGATTACAGGCGCCCGCCACAACGCCCGGCTATTAATCTAGAAATGATTTAAAGTACACACACACACCAAAAGTGAAAGGATGAAAAACAATAATCCATACAAATGGTAACCAAAAGAGGGCAGGGATAGCCATATACTTATCAGACAAAATAGACTTTAAGTGAAAAACTGTCACAAGACATAAAAACAGACATATAATGAAAAAAGGCTCAATTTACCAGGTAAGCATAACAATTTATAACAATAATAAATATAGGCGATGCCCAAAGCTCAGTGGGTAGGGTGCCGGTCACATACACCGATGCTGACAGGTTCGAACCCAGCTCAATGGATGACACCACGGCACTCTACTGAGGGCGACATAATGAGACTCTGTCTCAAAGAAAAAAACAATTACAAATATAATTACAACTATTTAAACTGCACACTAACTTTATGGCCACCCTGTATATGCACCCAACATGAAAGCACCCAAATATATGAAGCAAATATTGGCAGAACTAAAAGGAGAAACAGCAACACATTAAGTTTGTGTGTATAAATGTATTCATTAGCATAGAAAGATGTTTATAATACACTTACATGAATTAAGCAGGTTACAAAATGGTGAGAATAAGATCAGGGTTGTTTTTTTTCAGTTTTGTACTTTTTTTTTTTTTTTTCAATTAAAAAAATAATTTAAGACATGGTCTTGCTCTGCTGCCTGGGCTAGAGTACAATGATGTCATCATAGCTCACTAGAGCCTCAAACTCCTGGGGTGGAGCAATCCTCCCACCTCAGCCTCCCAAAGTGCTGGGAGTAGAGGTGTGAGCCACTGCACTCATCCAAATTTCTCAATAGGGTACATGAGTTTATTTTTGTAGAAAGTATTTTTTTCAAAAAAAAATTAAAAAAAAAAGAAAGTTTTTTTTCCAGCAAAAAACAATTTGAACAAATACTGTCCTTACCTAGTCGTGGTTATCTCCAGGTAGTTTGAGTTACGACTATTTTGTTTCTGAATTAACCATGCAAATATTTTCCAAGTTTCCCAATTTTGCAAACTGGTAAATGGAAAATGAAAGTTTCCAATCATTAGTTTATGTTACTATGACTGTAGTGTATCTTGTAAGGAATCTGAAGTGCTGGATATTTAGGGGCTTTCTGGGGCACTGAGAGGGGCAGAGGGCACTATCCTGTGTCCCTGGCCATCCCTTTGAGACCCTGGGCTTCCCACTTCTGCATGCCACTGTGGCTCTGTCATTTTGTTTTGTTTCTTCATTGGCTGGGGGTGGGGCGGTAGATTCTAAGAGAAAAGGAAACTGAAACTGAAGTAGCATTTGGCCACTGGTGCAGTCTCTCTGGGCATGCCCCCTGACGTGTTTTGCTCAAGCCTATGTAACAGGACTGAACGAGGCTGAAAGCAGCCAGAGGAAGACCAAGGACTGAACAAGGCTGAAGGCAGCCAGAGGAAGACCACAGCTCACAGCCATGGTAAGTGATCTGACAGGTGGGCGGCAGATGGGTTCTATTCCAGTAGAATTTCCTCCCCCACCCCAGCAGTGCAGTGAGAGCCAAAAAGCTCAGAGCTTGCCCAGGTCCTAAATATGAGGAGGGCCAGCCTCCTGAAGGAAGGTCTGGGTCTTGGAAAGTAGAGGCTCTGAGGCCCCCTAGGGCAGAGTACTGAGGGGCATTTTAGCAGGTGAAGAGAGGAACGACACTGCTGTGAGAAGCTAGTTTTTCTTCTAGAAATGGCCCCTCTGTACCTCCTGCACCTGGGGTCCCTCTCCAGATGGGTGGAGAGAACAGATGAAAGGGAGCATTGTCCCTGGGCGTAGGAGCTGGCCCTGTAGCCAATGCCTTGCATGCTGGGGCCCCTTGACTCTTGTCAATATCTCTGAACCCCTGTGATACCTCCAGGGTTGGGACCTGAAGGTGAAGATGCTGGGGGGCCAGGAGTTCCAGGTGCCCCTGACCAACTCTACACTGGTGTCAGATTTGAAGCAGCAGATCACCCAGAAGATGGGTATACACACCTTCCAGCAACGCCTAGTCATTCACCCAAGTGGTGTGGCACTGCAGGACAAGGTCCCCCTTGTCAGCCAGGGCCTGGGCCCTGGCAGCACAGTCCTGCTGGTGGTGCAGAGCTGTGACAACCCCCTGAGCATCCTGGTGAGGAACGACAGGGGCCGCAGCACTGCCTACGAGATCCGGCTGACGGAGACCGTGGCCAGCCTCAAGCAGAAGGTGTGCTTACAGGAGCACGTGCAGAGCGACCAATTCTGGCTGAGCTTTGAAGGGAAGCCGATGGAAGACAACCTCCCTCTGGGGGAGTACAGCCTCACACCCCTGTGCACAGTGTTCATGAACCTGCGCCTGCGTGGGGGTGGGGGTAGAGCGGGGCTCCCCACCAGCGCCTGACCAGGAGCAAATGTTGATACTAGAAATAAATGCGGATACAAAGAGCAAGACCTACCTCTGTGTCCACCATCATCCCTTCTTGAGCAGCCCCATCTGTCCGACCCCTAGCCTGCACCCCTGCTTTGGGGTTCGGGGAGGGTTGGGTGAGAGAACCCAACACAATCTGGGGTGACCAGGCTTGGGTTGCCAAATGAAGAGACAAGGGTTCCACAGTTAGAGGCTGTTGGGATCAAAATAGGGACATTCTACCTCCATAACAAAAGATACCCCACACTGTGGGAAATTAACTTCTAGAAAAAGAAATATAGTTGCATTTGCTGGAGACCATCCTGAGGGGCCCTGAGTCAGCAGATAGCTTAGGGAGGGGCAGGCCTGGTCAAGTCTCAGAATGGACTGGCCCTCCCCAGAGGCCCTGGAAATGTAGAGAGGTGAGTCCTCGGGGCCTGCTTGGTGGGTTGCAAGGGGTGCATGTCTACCCGCCAGCCCTCCAGGCCCTATCAGCCTACTCTGCCCCACCTGTGTTGGTTTAGGGAGGGGTAGAGACAGTCCCAACCATCCACACCACCTTGTGGCAAGATGCAGAACAAGGCTAGGGCCATGAAGCACACCTCCTTCTGGGCTCCCCTTAATGGAGAGCCCATGGCCACAGATGAGCAACACCTGGATTGGGGCTCACAGTGTCCAGAGAGAAGGGCTTTTCCCAGATGGGGAAGCCCTAATTGGTATAAGCTGCATTCCTTTGCACACCAGACACATCCTTCTCTAATTTCCCCCTAAACCAAGTTATCAAAAAAGGAGCCACTCAGCCAGGGCATGGGTACAAAGAGGGCACAGCAGGGTCTGCACCTCTTGGGCCCAGGGTGGGAGCACTAAGACCTCAGCTCTGTAGCCACGCAGGACGATTTGGCTGGAGACACAGAAGCCTCTTTTGGTCTGTGGGGTTCCACATGTACCCTCCCTCCCCCATCTACTGTGTCGGAGATACTGAGTGCAGAAGCAGCGCCTGAGTACCTAGCATGGCCTCCTAGCTCCAGCCTGTGTCCTGGATATTGCCTCAGCCCGTTTTCAGCTACCAACTTGCCAAGTGTGAGCAACAACCCTTACCGCAGCGGTCCTCCCTGAACCTCCCCACCCTCCCCAGGGCGGGATCCTCCACTGGACTTGTGCTTCTGGCTCCGAGACCTGCAGCTGCCTGGAGTGAGGGGGCCTACTCGCGTTCCCTCGGTCTTCAGCGGGGCAGGGCTCTAATCTCCCCGCCCCATCAGAACCAGGCGGAGCAGTAGCGTCAAGGGGGGCGAGTGGCGTAGACGCGAGCTTGAGGTCATGAGGCGGCAAGAGGTGCCCTCCTCCTGGCGGAAGGCCCGGGTCAGGGTGGACCGGGGCGCGGTCATAGACCTCGACCCTTGTTCGGACTACAGCGGGCAGCGTTCCTGCGGAGGGGATGCAGGCGCGGCCCGCAGGGCCCCTCCTGGCAGCAGCAAGCCCCAGCGCCGCCTCGAGCCCTTTGGAAGTCCGGTCACATCGCCTCTAGATTATGCATTAACCCGATTCCAGCGGCATTTCCGGGGGGTTGGGGACCGCTGCAGAAGGAGCGCCCCTGGACCGCCAGCCCCTCCTCGGCCCGGCCTCCACCCCTAGCGGCCTCGCCCGGCGCTGCAGCCCGGTGCTTCGTTCGCTGCTGGCGTCCGTCGCAGAGTGCCCCGCGGGCCCTAATAGGAGATTTTAATACTGGACTTTCAATAATGTATAGAACATCCAGAGAAGAGTTCAATAAGAAGGCTCGGCGCCCGTAGCTCAATGGTTAGGGCGCCGGTCTCATACCCTGGGGCTGGCGGGTTCAAACCCGGCCAGGGCCTGCTGAACAACAATGACAACTACAACAGAAAAAGTAGCCGGGCGTTGTGACAGGCGCTGTAGTCCCAACTACTTGGGAGGCTAAGCAAGAGAATCGCTTAAGCCCAGGAGTTTGAGGTTGCTGTGAGCTGTGACGCCACAGCACTCTGCATTCTACCCAGGGCGATATAGTGAGACTCTGTCTGGAAAAAAAAAAAAAGAATTCAATAAGGAAATGAAGGATTTGAACACCACCATACACCAAATGAACCTAATACAAACACAGAACATTCCACCCAACAACAGAATACACATTCTTCTCAAGTGCACAGGGAACATCACAAAACAAAACTTAACAAATTTAAGACTGAAATCATACCAAGTATATTTTCCAAACAGACTAAAACTAGAAATTGACAGCAGAAAGAAAACTCAAAAACTCACAAATGCGTGGAAACTAAACAACACACTCTTGAACAACCCATGGCCAAAGAAAAAAATCAAAAGGGAAATTAGAAAATACTTTGAGGCGAAAAAATCTAAAACTCAACATATAAAAAAATTATGCGATGCAATAAAAGCAACACTTAGAAGAAGGTTTACAGTAGTGAATGCCTATATTAAAAGAAGAATAAAGATTGGGTTGGAGGGATTAGTAGGATAAGTAGGAAGAAGTAGGTCGGCCAACTGGTACAAAGCTACATTTAGACAGAGTAAGTTCAGGTATCTTATCACATAGTAGGGTGACCATAGCTAGAAAAGATCTTGAAAGTTATCACCACAAAAAAAATGATAAAAGTGTGAAGTGATGGACACGCAAACTTACCTGATTTGATATCACATTATACCATGTACATGTTTGAAACATCACACTGCACCCCAGAAACATGTGCGATTATTATGTGTCAATTATAAAGGAAACAAAACAAAGAACAAAGAGCTCAAGATAACCTGTGCAACCACAAAGGGCATTAAAGAAGACTTAAGAACAGGGAGAAGGGGCGCCCCAGAGGCAGTTAGGCTAACTCCCCCTGAGACGTAGGTGAGAACTGAGACTCACGCCTTGACTGATCGTTCAATCTGATACTACCAGACCAGCACACAGGACGTTCACCAAAGGATGGAAGCGACCTGACTTTCCAGAGCTGCAGGACCTTCTCTTTAGGTCTGCCCTTGCCCTTGGCTATCGGGCAGCTTGACGGTCCCCACGGACTCCAAGACCACAGAGGAAGACAAAATTCAGTCCCCACTGCCCCACACCCTAACAGAATCTCCGTTCTGCTCACCCGCACCAGAGTCTGGAACATAGTAACCACGGCCATTTTTCCGTACCTGTACCGGAAACTTGCCGCCCAGCCACTTCCGGGAACTCCTGGCCGAGGGCCCAGAGGACCTCAGCAGCCGCGGAGGACCCCAGCCGGAAAATACGTCCCTGCGTATGGCGGAAGTGGCAGTGCGTGTGACGCCGGCGGCGGGGGGGGCGGGACCTGGGGCGGAGAGCGGTTCGCGCGCTTCGGGCCTAGTCCGGACTCGCCGCCGCTGCCGCCATATTCCCGGTAACGGGGGCGCGCGGCCGGGGGCTGGCTGGGCCGGAAGAGGGGTCGGGGCCGGCGTTGAGGCGGGAGGGGGTCGGTTGAAATGGGGCGGCCGGAATCGGCGGGCGGAGGGAGGCGCGGGCCTTTGAGGGAGGGGGCCGAGGGCGCCGGGCCGGGTCTGTGGGGAGGGAGCGGGGCGGGCCTAACTGGGGGCGAGGACTGGGCCTGAGTGGGGAGCAGAGGCGGCTGGAACTCCCGGACCCACGGGGGCTCTGGGTGAGGCCGTCTCGGGGCCTAGACAGCTGTGGCAGACAGGGGCTATGGGCTTCGCCGCGGTCGTTCTTCGCAACGCGGTCTGAGGGCCGCTGGGAGCCGAGGCCTGGACTTTTCCGCCGCGCCACAGGCAGCTGCGACACCGACACGGCGCAGCCCGGGTCGGGCCCGAGGGTGATGGGCAGCGAGCCCCGCGAGCCCCGACGGCCTGGGAGAGCGGGGGGCGGCGCGAGGCCGGGGGCGGGGCAGAGCGGGTGGGGTCGAGCTGGGGCTGCCGGGATGCTGCGTCTCTAGCGATGGGAGGTTGGCGACCATTGCCCTCCTCCCAGCCCAGGACCCTCGTACCTTCTAATTCTTCCCTTTTTCTGAATACTGCAGTGGCATCTTTCTTACTTTGGCCCATTTTGCGGGCTCGAGATCTTCCTTTCGGAGCCATGTCAGAAGGAGTGGACTTGATTGATATATACGCTGACGAAGAGTTCAACCAGGTGAGGGGTCATCAGGAGTTTTGGGATTTTCGTCGATCAGCTAAGGAATCACTTCCAGCGAAATTAACAGTGGTTTCAAGCTGTGCCAGTTCTCGGCTGTGCCGGTCCTGGGCTTGAGCACTCTAGTGGGTTTAAAAATTTCCCACCACCAGATTGTAAAGACTTCTCACCATTCCGCTTTATGTTAACTCGAACCTCCGGGCTTAGCTGTAGAGGCTGTGAGTTAAGAGCACATAAAAATCAGGTGTAACAGAATGGTGAATCAACCTGTGGAACTTGCTCCTCCAGGAAGCCGAAATTGAGTCTCCTCAAAAACCAGAATTTGCTACTGTATTCATGAGGACCATGTTGATAATCCATTACTTTATATGATTCTCTCGGACTGCAGCTGGAGTAATATAGTCCCCTCCCCCATGATGGTACAAAGATGCAGTAAAAAAGATGCTTTTAACATTTAGTTTCAGCTCTGTTCCAATTGTTTTTAGGTTTAACTTACTTTTATAAGTAGCTTGCCTCTGGTCAAGAGAAATCTATAGGCAGTTTAGTAAAATATTATAGATGAACTTTACTGTTTCTAGGAAGAAATAAAGGATAAACATATTAGACAAATCATTTAAAAGGCATAAACCCACTCACATACTGTAACTTGGATTTATTGGTTTCTTTATGTTTTTATTGTATCCAAGAACATTACACAAAAATTTCCCTTGAAATAATAGTTCAATTTTGCCATCTTAAGGTCAAATCTCCAGAATGTTCGAGGGTCTTTATTTAAAACTTCACTTTTGGGGCGGCGCCTGTGGCTCAAGGAGTAGGGCACCCGTCCCATATACCAGAGGTGGTGAGTTCAAACCCAGCCCTGGCCAAAAAAACAAACAAACAAAAAAAAACTTCACTTTTATCTTACCTAGGTTATTTTTACCATGATTCTACTTAAGTTAGCTGGGTCTTCCCATTGACATCTTTCAGTGGGTACACATAAGTACCCAGAAAGAGCATGTAATGAATGGACTAGAGGATGTAGGCTCTGACTTTGACCTGAAACAACAGAAGAGCCAGATAAATGCCATTTTTTTCAGTTAGCATAAGTTTACATTAAAAAAAATTGGGAGGATGCATTATGGCTCTTTAACATGGAGATTTTAAAGCATGCATAAAAGTAGAATAGTGTAATGACCTTGTATCAATTATACTTTTTAGGCTTGGTGCCATAGCTCAGTGGTTAGGGGACTGGCCACATACACCAGGGCTGGCGAGTTCGAACCAGCCTGGACCTGCTGAACAACAATGACACTACAGCAGAAAAATAGCCAGGCATTGTGGTGGGTGCCTGTAGTCCCAGCTACTTGGGAGGCTGAGGCAAGAGAATCTCTTAAGCCCAA
Organism: Nycticebus coucang; assembly: GCF_027406575.1. Taxonomy (NCBI): domain Eukaryota; kingdom Metazoa; phylum Chordata; class Mammalia; order Primates; family Lorisidae; genus Nycticebus; species Nycticebus coucang. The sequence goes on from NC_069793.1 coordinate 11,842,783, forward strand.
GAGTTTGAGGTTGCTGTGAGCAGTGACACTACGGCACTCTATCGAGGGCGACATAAACTCTGTCTGAAAAAAAAAATACTTTTTAATAGCTGTTCTCCTGGTAAACTGGAGGCATCTAACTTTGGCTGTTGATTATCTTAAATACATGAAAAATTTTTTCTTAATTTTAGCAGTTAAGGACATGTATAAAAAAAGTTATGGATAAAAAGGCGAGGTTTAGTATATTTATTTACAAAACCATTACTTTCTGAGTTTTCTGTATTCCTTTGAGTCAGACTGCACAATTTTTTTAAATTATGGAGTTTATTTTTCAGGATAACAAAAAAGAGTACTGTCTTAGTTCCACTGTTTCTTTTTTCCTTTTAAATGGATAGATGAGTACCTTTGTGTTTTTGTTTGTTTTTTGAGACAGCATCTCTCTCTGTTCCCTGGGTAGAGTGTTGTTGCTTACAGCAACCTCAAACACTTGGGCCCAAGCGATTCCCCTGCTTTAGCCTCCTGAATAGGTGGGACTACAGGCCTCTGACACAACTCCTGGCTAAGTTTCACTGTTGTTTTGTTTGAGACTGAATCTCACTTTGTTGCCCTGGGTAGAGTGCTGTGTGTCATAGATCACAGCAAAAACTCAAACTCCTGGGCTCATAAAATCCTCTTGCCTCATCCTTACCAGTAGCTGGGACTAAATAGGTGCTGAACACAATGTCTGGCTTTTTGTTGTTGTTGTTGAGGCAGGGTTCTCGCTTTTGCTCAGGGTGGTCTCCAACTCCTGAGCGCAAGCAATCCTTGGCCTCCCACAATGCTGGAATGAACAGGCATGGGCCACCCTGCCTGGCCTTCCACTGTTATTAATGATAAGTTTTTTTTTCCTTGAATTTTTGTTTGTGGGTTGATGACAATACTGCTGATTCACTTTGGGAAATAGAACAAGGTCCTTACCATAGACCATGTTTGGTCTGTGAAAATGAACATTTCATAATTGTTTAAGCAATATAATTTATAGGTTAAACAGGATACAGGTTTGCCCACTGCTTTCTGACAGTATAGAAGTTACTGGCCTCAACAGTTTGTTCTCTGGTCTCTTTAGTTTAAAGGGGCTTTTTTATGGATCTAAGACTGGCCCAAGATCACATGTGGATTCTAATAGACATTTATGCAAATCAAGCAGTATTTGACTCTGGGCAAGTGGGAGAAAGTGTGGATTTTGAATATTGTGTGTTTTATCAAAGGTGGAGAGAGTGGCACTAACCCTCCTATACAAATGAGTTAATTTTTAGTGTAATCTGAAAGCTGCTAAAGAATGATAAAAACTTCGGTTGTCTGGCTGGAGTTATTAGAAGTTGGCTTAGACTGAATACAGCCAGTAAAATCATTTTAGAATGTTTTAGATGTTACTGATTCATCCCAAACTGGCCTATACATGAGAACTCCCTTGTATGTACTTTGTTCCCCAAGAAAAGTTAACATTTTTCCTAGATGGAACCCTATGGTGCTTATTCCCTGATTTCGTACAGCATGTGCTACAAAAGCCTCTTTGATAGAGCTACTTTATTCCTCTTTGGGAGTCCTGGGATTTACATCGTCTCTCTTGAGCTAGGGAAAACAACTCTGGAAAGATGATTGAGACTCTTACCCTGCTGACTATTTTGTCTCTATTTCTTCTCTTGCTGAGACAGGCTTTGCACGGTATGCCCAGTTGCCCTTGTTGCTTCCATCAAGAAGTAAACTTTTTGAACTAGTTTTGTTTGCTAAGCATTGTGCCAAGCCTAGAGGTAAAAGGGAAAAAAAGCATATCCTTATACTTTAAAATAGGTTCCAGTCCTGGTAGATCGGGGTGACAGACAGTGATGATGCAGGGTAACAAATACAGTGTTGGGTATAGTGTCAGGAAAGGAAGGTATGGGGTGGAGAACTGTGGAAATTGGTCATTGTAAAGCCAGAAACTTTGAGCCTTGGTTACAATGAACAGAAACAGTGGTATCAAGTTGGTTGTATTCAGGCTAATCCTAGGCTAGTTAAACTTCTCTCAGTCAGATACCAGAAGTGAGGGCTGGAAGGTGGGAACATTGAGCATTCAGGTGGGGAAGATCTTATTTAAATTGAAAATCACGTGAGTTCACTTTTGTTTATAAAGAAGCAGGAAGGTTCAGGAGACAGTAGTTCTTTCTGTGCTATTAAACACAAAATCCTTCTTGAGATTTTCATTCAGTATTAAATACATATTTCCCATTTAATCTCCCTGGAAGGAATGAAGCTTTCAACATCAGTGCAGGTAAAATATTGTATTTTTCCTTTGATTTTTAGGATTAGGTTTTGCTTTAAACGAATCTATCACTGCGTAAACGTCCAGAAAACCTCAGAACTTTATCTCTTTTCTGTCTATACCAGCTGAACAAGTAAAATTAATTGGTGATGCTAGCAGATTTAAATCCAAATACTACTTGATATCTTGTTTTTTCAGTAGACCCCTCAACAGGCCTCCATGTGCAGTTCCCACTAACTTTTATTTTGTTTGAGACAGTCAAGCTGGGTACAGTGCCATGGTGTCATAGCTTACAGCAAACTCCTACTTTTGGGCTCAAGCAATCCTCTTGCCTCAGTTTTTCTATTTTTAGTAGTGACGGGGTCTTGCTTTTGCTGAGGCTGGTCTCAAACCCATGACCTCAAGCAATCCACCTTCCACGGCCTCCTGGAGTGCTAAGATTACAAGTGTGAGCCACCGCGCCCAGCCCAGCATTTTAAAAAACTGAGACCATAGGCGGTGCCCATAGCTCAGTCAGCAAGGGCACCGGCCACATACAGCTAGGGTGGCAGGTTTGTACCTGACCCGGGTCTGCTAAACAATAATGACAACTGCAACCAAAAGATAGCCGGACATTGTGGTGAGCGCCTGTAGTCCCAGCTACTTGGGAGGCTGAGGCAAGAGAATCACTTAAGCTCAAGAGTTGGAGGTTGCTGTGAGCTGTGATGCCACGGCATTCTACCCAGGGCGACGGCTTGAGACTCTATCTCCAAAAAAAAAAGACCCATTGCCCATAAAGACCATTTCAATCTTGTGACAATTTTAGATTCATTGAATCTTTTTCTTTCTTATAGTGGTAATTGATTAATACACCAAGGTCCGCCAGAATCAAGTCTATTATATTTTTTTTTTTTTTTTGACAGAGTTTCACTTTTGTCACCCTTGGTAGAGTGCCATGGTGTCATAGCTTACACAGGCATCCTCACATTTTTTTAAACAGGGGGCCAGTTCACTGTCCCTCAGACCGTTGGAGGGCTGGACTATAGTTTAAAAAAAAAAAAACTAAGCAAATTCCTATGCACACTGCACATACCTTATTTTGAAGTAAAAAAACAAAACGGGAACAAATACTATCACACCACCTCGTGTGGCCCGCGGGCCTCAGTTTGAGGACCCCTGGCTTACAGCAACCTCCAACTCTTGGGCTCAAGCGATTCTTTTATCTCAGCCTCCCAAGTAACTGGCATACAGGTGCCTGCTGCAACATCTGGCTATTTTTAGAGATGAGGTCTTGCTCTGGCTCAGGCTGGTCTCAAACCTGTGAGCTCAGGCAATCTACCCACCTCGGCCTTCCAGAGAGAATCAAGTCTTTTCTAATCATAAAAGAGTAGATCAGTTGCCTAAACCTACAGAGTGAAGGATTCCCTGTTCATAGATTTGGCCTCTGAGCTGTCCAAATCTACACATTCACCTATTTGGTTTTCAACTAATTTTTGTATTTCAACCTTCAGGGGATATCTCTGAATCACAGATAACTGTGTGGAAGGAATCTGAATTTGTTTTCATCAACTATCCAAGATGGGGTATTTCCTTAATTCCCTTTAAATTTCATTTAAAAATTCTGATTTAAAAAGAAAAAGTGCTTTAGGCTGAAGTAGTGCTCTTTAAGGATTAAATCATTGGATAGGATCAAGTGACTTATACACCTAAATCTTTATCTTGAACCACAGGGTAAGTCACCATACCTGGTACATGAATAGATAAGTGATTTGGCTAGAGTAGGGATGTTTGGAGGTAAGAGTTGTGTAGTATTTTATGGTTACCTAAACACAGTATCATGTTATTAGTCCTAGCTGATGTCACCTTACTCATTATCCACTCTACACTCTATGGTAGCTTCTCTCCTTATTCTTCATACACTTAACCCTTTTTTATGTGAGATCCCTATTTATGTGTTTAATTCCAAGAACAGTCTTCCTGTGTTTATTTGTTTCACTGATTGCTTTTCTTATTTTTAAGTTGGCCCTAGAAAGTTTACTCTCTTTCTCTAGGTCCTCCTGATGAAGGTTATACAAAAAGCAGTTTGCTGTCTTTTCACCATTTCTAATGTTTTTGCAAGGTTTAAGCTTTCTCCTGTGGGGTTTCGTAGACTATTTGTGATAATTGAAATTATATACATGCTTGAAGAAGTAGAATCCTTTCCCCTTCCATTGTATCTCAGATTAACTGGAGAAATTAAAAGATTATTTCCAAAGGTTTGTGATGATGTCAGGATTGCAAAAAGTCCAAGAGTAAGTTTTGTATTGAGTCTCTCTCCTCTCTAGTCTTACTTCAGGATTAGCAGTTCTTGCGATGGTATTGGAAGGAGAAGGTCTTAGCCATCTGTCCTGATTTACATTAGAGGAACTGACTGTTTCTTAAGAAAACTAGACAAGTTACCTAACTTAGGTGCCTCCTTTATTCCCTCTTTTAAAAGATAACAGTGACATGAATGAGCCATAGTTTCCTTAAAACAGTGAACTTCTCCCTGTCTTGACCATTTTAGCAGCAGCATCTTTAGCGTTGTTTGAATGTTTTGTCTGAGTCTTGTAATAAAAAGATTTTGCTAAGATAATTATATTGTAAAATCCAAAACAATTTTTTTTTTTTTTTTTGAGACAGTCTCACTTTGTCACCCTTCATAGCGTGCTGTAGCCTGATAGCTCACAGCAACCTTCAACTCCTGGGCTCAAGTAATCCTCTTTTTTTTTTTTTTTTTTTTTGGAGAAAGAGTTTCACTTTGTCAACCTAGGTAGAGTACCATGGCATCATAGCTCACAACAACCTCAAACTCTTAGGCTCAAGCAATTCTCTTGTCTCAGCCTCCTGAATAGCTGGGATTATAGGCACCAGCCATGATACCCAGCTATTTTTTAAAAACAGGGTCTTGCTGTAGCTCAGGCTGATCTCAAACCTGTTAGCTCAGGTAATCCACCCTCCTCGGCCTCCCAGAGCATTGGGATTACAGGCATGAGCCACCATGCCTGGCCTAAAATCCAGAACATTAAAATCCTTTACAGTAGTTGTGGCTTTAGGAGTTTTAGTAAATAGTACTGTATCATATAGGCAAAATGTATATTTCTTACATCTTCCAGAGTGCATATATATACTATAAATTGCCTACTGTGGCGTAGCTTATAGTATAGGTGTTTGTCCTGTTTTTTGACCTTCGTGGGCTTTTTTTTTTTTTTTTTTGCGGTTTTTGGCTGGGGCTGGGTTTGAACCCGCCACCTCTGGCATATGGGGCTGGCGCCCTACCCCTTTGAGCCTCAGGTGCCTCCCTTGACCCTCATGTTTTAGACAACTTTATCTGGCTTTGTAGATCGTTGAATATCTTTGCTTTTGCTTAAAGTTGTCTTTCTAGATACATGTCGTGGTAGTCTATTGAGTCTGCATGTTATTTGGGAGATGGAACATAGAAAACCCCCAAAGTTATTCTCTTCCCTTTTGTTATTATTATTTTGTGGGTTTTTCTTTTTTTTTGATGGTTATTAAAAGATGGGATTTTGTGCTATGAGCTGTAGAGCCTCCCTAGGTCATTTGTATAAACCAAAGGGTTTAAATCAGTAACTCCCAAACTATTTGGCATTTTGGTACCTGCTTTAACATGCTTTCTATTTCTAAATAAACTTAATGCTATTTCTTACTAAATAGAATAGTGAGTTTTTTGGTAACATTTGATTTTGGAATAGCATAAGATAAATGAAAATAAATTTCATTAGTATATGTTAGATGTGGTCTTTAGAAGCTGGCCTCATTGATAACAGAAGCACATGCATCTCATTATGCATTCTTACATTACTTGCTTAATCACCATGTGCCTTTTGATTCTCACGGGTGGTTAAAACCAGAAAATTACAGACTACTAACAGGGTCTTGGGAGAAAAACTGACATAAACATACCTAAGTGACAACCGTTTCAAAGGAAGTTTTTCTTACGTTGTTTCCTACAGTAGTACAAGAAAGTTAAAGTGTTTGTGTATTCTAAGTAAGCAAGTGAAATGGAACAAAATGAGAAGGAACAAAATGAAAGGTTTTCAAACCCACCTTTGCCAACCCCTCATCTCTTAGGACCCAGAGTTCAACAATACAGATCAGATTGATCTGTATGATGATGTGTTGACGGCCACCTCACAGCCCTCAGATGACAGAAGCAGCAGCACTGAGCCACCTCCTCCTGTTCGCCAGGAGCCATCTCCCAAGCCCAACAACAAGACCCCTGCAATTCTGTATACCTACAGTGGCCTGCGTAATAGGCGAGCTGCCGTCTATGTGGGCAGTTTCTCGTGGGTGAGCATGGGTAACCAAAGTGGGTGGGCTGGAGGGAGAGCACTGGGAGGTGATGGCATTTTCAGATACTACTGTTGCACTGTTTTGTGCTCTGATGGGGTTGGATTTCTTTTTCCTGGGATCAGGTTGGATTGATCTCTGAAAGAGAACTATCCTGAGGACGTACTGGTGCCGAAGAAAGCAATGATTAAGTGGGTAGTTGCTTTTTCTGCCATCTTGTTACTGCCCCTGACCCTGGGGCTTTATGTCTAGCAGGGTCATCTGTGGGACGAGATTTCAGAGTGAACACCTTGAACTCTTGGTGGTCATTAGATGGTCCTGTGATAATGGTGGGTGATGGGGATCAAAGACCTTGATAGCTCTAGGACACTCGGGGTAGGTGGTGACTGTTCTTCTGCAAAAGTTATTATGTGACATGTTTGGGGGCTGGTGGTGGGAGGTGGTTTTTCCAAATTAGGAAATGTATATACTGAGGGGACTGTTCTGGCAATGGTCAAGTCTAGCATGTCAGATCTATTATTAAGAGTTGCTAGCAATCAGGGTTTGAAGTGATGACCAGCCAGCCCAAATGGCAGTCAAAGTTAAAATAGGTTTTAATCTTCTTAATCACTAAAGATGGGGATGGAGGGTTGGCATTCTTTATGGGTGTATGGGTGAGGACAGTAAAAAAAGTCTTCACTAATTGAGATATTGCTGGGCTTTTGAGTTTCCTGTTGGGAGGTCATAGTTGACTAGAATCTTAAGTTTGGGAGCCGGGTTTGGAACAGTCAGGGCGGGGCAGGGGAGGGTTGTGTGGCTCTTGACATTTCTTCCTTTTCCATCTTGCCGGCCCCAGTGGACCACAGACCAGCAGCTGATCCAGGTTATTCGCTCTATAGGAGTCTATGATGTGGTGGAGTTGAAATTTGCAGAGAATCGAGCAAATGGCCAGTCCAAAGGGTGAGGTCTGGATATGAGAAGCCCCTTTTAGTTTGTAAGCGTTGGAATAATAGATCCGCATTGTATTTTGGCTCTGGATTTTAATCACTCCTACCCCTAGCCCAGCTTACTGCCTGGTTTTGGCAAACTACATTAGAGTGGAACCTAGCACAGTGTAGTGAATCATCCATCTGCTGAGGATAGATCAGCAAAGAACATTGATTTTTAATTCCCCCCAAATAGGAAGATTATAGGCCTATATTTTTTTGTTGCTCATAGTGGGGGTGGGGGTGGGTGTGTGTGTGTGTGTGTGTGTGTGTGTTTTATTTAGCAGGATTTCTTTGTTCCTCTTTTGGTTGTCTAGTAGATTTTACTTATTTAAAATTTTTCTTCCTCAGGTATGCTGAGGTGGTGGTAGCCTCTGAAAACTCTGTCCACAAATTGTTGGAACTTCTACCAGGAAAGGTTCTTAATGGAGAAAAAGTGGACGTGAGGCCGGCCACCCGACAGAACCTATCACAGTTTGAGGCACAGGCTCGGAAACGTGAGTGCGTCCGAGTCCCAAGAGGGGGTAGGTGGAGACCATCTGTATGGGGCGGAGGGGGTGGGAGTTGTGGGTTTGTTTCTGTGGTGTAGGCTCAGCCTACAATGTGGAGGAGTTTGAGGGAGAGTTGTGGTTATGGGTGGTGGGGGCATGGTCAGTAGTAGGTAGTCCGTAAAATGAGGTTTGTATTGAAGAAAGCACTGTGCTGGGAGTCATGTAGGTTCAGATTATAGTTTGGTTCTGCCACTAATGCATTGTGTGACCTTGGCCAAGTCACTTTACTGCTTATGGCCTTTTTCCCCATCAGAACTAGATACATGATGTTTAAAATTCCAGTCAACTCTACATTCTGTGTTTCTGTCTAAAAATAGGAATACAGTGAATGTGCTTGATTTTAAGACATGCCTCTGTAAATTATCAAGAGGCAGCCACCCTAAGGTGTATAAAGGTAGCTGTAATCTTGTCATAAATATACATTAGATGGGTGCTCTATAAGGAACCAACCAACACGACTGTTAGAGAATATGAATTTAACAATATTTCTCCAGCTTTTATCCAGAGGAGAGTGCGTTCATTTGGATACTGAATATTTCAATCTGTTTGGCAGATATATCCCATTAATAAAGAATAAAATTTAACAATATTTCTCCAGCTTTGTCCAAGGCACTCATTTGGTTACTGAATATTTCCATCTGTTTGGCAGGTATATCCCATTAATGGACTTGGTGTGAGCTCTTGTTACTGTGGGTTAGAAGGCTCACGCTGCATCATACTACCTTAGCTTGATGACTGTGTCATTTAGGTTTATCTTACTCCCTTTTTTCTGACTCTGTACTCACCAAGCCACTTTCTGATACTAATTTGGTTTCCCAACTAGGCTCTCCTACTGGGAAGAGAATGCGCTGACCAGCTGACACAAGTATTCTGGTCTGCTTGGCAGTTACATTTCTCATTGTAAAATAATAAATTGGCATTTCTGGTTTATGAATCAGTCTCTTGTGAGTTTGGTTAGCATGAATCAGTTTCCTAAAGCCCAGTTACCCCTGGGTGAACCTTTAAAATCGAGTTTCTGAATCTAAGAACCAGACCTTGGATTGTCTTGACTCACAAGGTGCAGCCATCCTGCGAGGTACTGCCTGACACAGCCACCTGCCTTTACTACAGTGGGAGGAAAAGATTGATCACTCACGTTCTGTTGCTGCTGAGGTCCAGCTCTTGGAATAGTGCTTTATGTTGACTGGGTGTATGTGTCTTCCAAGTGGAAATATGGCCACCACTTCTCTCCTGTGTAGGAACAGCTATTCTTTTAACTAGATTGAGAGCCTAAATGGCCTTGGTGTGAGCTCTTGTTACTCTGGGTTAGAAGGCTCACACTTTGTTCCGAAACTTTTCAAGTCCTTTCTGCTTTAGATCCTTTCTGCAATTCAACCCATTTCTGACTTTCCTAAGGTGCATAATTTTACAGCTACCTTGGAAATAATATTCCTACCTGTACTCAACTGTTCACTTCTCATTTTTTTCTCTGCTAAAAAGGTGGTGGTGACTGTGTGCTGTTTTTCTGTTCCATCACATTGATGAATTTGGGCTCTGTTAATTCACTAAGTAAAATTGGTGGACTGCCTCCGCTTAAAAATGGTTGCCCGTCTTGGGACTTGTCGCCATAGATACAAAACAGAACCCTGGTAGATGTGGAAACAATAGATGGAAAGATGTCTCACTGTCAGAGGATCACATTTGGCTAATACCGCTTCTTTCTATAATTTGAGAGAATTCTAGGAAGGAGCAAGTGTCGTGTTTGAGACATGAGCAAGAGAGTGCACCTCAGTCCAGCCCAAGTATTGGCAATATTTTGTAATAGAGAATCAAAGTGGATGTCAGGGTAATTGATTCTACCTGAGGCTTTACTGAGGAGTTGGGATTAACTATCAAGTTTCACTTTAAGGATCATTCGTCTTTCTCTCCACACTTGGTGCCTCTGGTATCTTTCTACCTCCAACACTCAACACTCTCAAGACCATGTTTTTCTTGTACTTTTGTTGGCTTCCACACTAATCAGGCTTAGACTGGTAAATTGGAAAGAGGGAACAAGTCTAATCAGGTGACTTGACAATGTCAGAAGCCACATATCCAGCTATGTAAAACATATTTTGAGTCCCTGTTTTGCACTGTTATCATATAGCATACTGGGATGTTGTTCCAAGTAGGCTAACCTGAGAGGTAAAAAATTTAGACCATTAAATGTGTGGAAGTTTGCCAGATTTGGGGCATATTTTGTACCAGACTTTTGCCAAGAGTCCTTGCTGTCATCTTGTGCCATCTGCTCATTCTGTGAGTGTATCTTTTTCTTATCTCCCATTTTCTCTTACCTTTCCCTTAACCTCCAGCCTCCTACTCTTCATGTGTGTTTCTTTCCCACACTAATTATCAGTTTTGGAATTTGGATATAAGTGCAATCCATTTTCTGCCCTTCCCTCTTTTCCCCCAAATTCCCTAGCCACAGCACTCTGGCAAGAGAATATCAGTGTGCTGCAAGGTAGAGGAGATCAACTAGTCTAAGGAGAGAGACCCTGAAACTTTTCAGAGGATGTGTGATCTCAAGTCAACTGAGCCAACTGAGCATCAGTGAACATGCTTCAACATTGTCGTTTAATTTCCAGTTAATAGGATCCTGCTGAATGTAAAAAATAGAAAACAAGTAGAAGGATAAATCAAAGCACTTTGAAAGTTCTGTATGAAGAGCATTGTTCCACAGAATTAGAGTAGTTTGCTTCTTGGGTTTATGTCTTCACTGAGTTGCTTCTGACCTTTTTCATCGATGCCAAAGAAAAGGCCATAGATGATTTTAGCTCGTTTCTTAGCTGCTTCAGTCACCTTCTTCCATATGGTGTCACATGACTCTTGGTGAAGGATGAGCTAGTCCTGTGGGTCTGTGTAAAGCCTAGACAATAATGTTAGTTTTGTTTTGCTTTGTAGGAATACCTCCACGGGCCCACTCCCGAGATTCTAGTGATTCTGCTGATGGACGGGCCACACCCTCTGAGAACCTTGTACCCTCATCCGCTCGTGTGGATAAGCCCCCCAGTGTGCTGCCCTACTTCAATCGCCCTCCTTCAGCCCTTCCCCTGATGGGTCTGCCCCCACCACCAATTCCACCCCCACCACCTCTCTCCTCAAGCTTTGGGGTCCCTCCTCCTCCTCCTGGTATCCACTACCAGCATCTCATGCCCCCCCCTCCTCGATTACCTCCTCATCTTGCCGTACCTCCCCCTGGGGCTATCCCACCTGCCCTTCACCTCAATCCAGCCTTCTTCCCCCCACCAAATGCTACTGTGGGGCCTCCACCAGATACTTACATGAAGGCCTCTGCACCCTATAACCACCATGGCAGGTAAGTACTGTTTTGTTCTTTTGAGATCTGAGCCAGATGATAGTAGGATAGACAAATATGTTAAGCATTTTGTTCTCCCTCAGGAAGTAAGTACTGTTTCCTTGTGTTTTCCCATGTGAAAACTCTGTTGTCGTGGTGTCGAGTCCTGGGAAATAGTTTATTGTTTGTTCATGTTTTTATTTTGTGTAGATTGCATCTTAACTACTTGACCCAAACCATGTCCTTCATATCCTTTTTTAAAGAGTTTAAATTGAGAGCCATAAGCAGCTCCTACAAATGTCTGACATTGTTGGGTCATGCCAAAATTACTAAAGTACATGACATAAATTCTGTCCTTAATCAGAAGATGAACATAAAACACGTGAACTAGCTGGGAACCATTTAAGGCATTAAATAACATCAAACTATACAGGAATGGGCAATCAGGAATGATGTTATCTCTGTGCAGCCGAGATTCGGGCCCTCCAACCTCTACGGTGAGTGAAGCTGAATTTGAAGAGATCATGAAACGAAACAGAGCAATTTCTAGCAGTGCCATTTCCAAAGCTGTATCTGGAGCGAGTGCAGGTAACCACACTTCACCTTTCTTGCCTTCTCCTTGCCTTTAGATTTTTCCCTGATTTTGTCATTTCCATTGTCAAAAGTTTAACAAGATAAAGTAAGAGCACTGTTAGATACAAGAGTGGCACACTTTGAAGAACAATATGTAACCTAATTTCTTGGCTTTAGGGAAGCTCCAGTGGTCCTGCTGATTTATCCTATGTCTAGACCTGCCCCCATGAAAACCAACTTAGTGCCTAGAATATAAAGAAAAAATACCATGTCATTGTGCTATTTGTTATAGAATGAAATTCCTGCCTCAGGTAATCAACCATTGATCTCAGTGGTTGACCTTTAGATCTGATACCTGTGCAGTAGAGCCTATGCTGAATATAGACAGTGGGTTTTTAGAAATGATGCCTTGATGAGGTGATGGTTTGATACAAAATCTGATTTACATTGAGGACCAGGGAGAGCTGATGGCTCCCATGTAGTCTATTCTAGAAAGGTAAGTCCATTTGGCATCATTTTAAGACATTATACTGGGCAGTGAGTATGGCACCGGCCACATACACTGAGGCTAGTGGGTTCGAACCTAGCCTGGGCCTGCTAAACAACAGTGGCAACAATAACAACAAAAATAGCTGAGCATTGTGGCAGGCGCCTGTAGTCCCAGCTGCTTTGGAGGCTGAGGCAAGAGAATCGCTTAAGCCCAAGAGTTTGAGGTTGCTGTGAGCGGTGACACCATAGCACTCTACCCAGGACAACAGCTTGAGACTCTGTCTCAAAAAAAAAAAAAAAGACATATTATACCCTTACAGCTAACTTTTGCTCTGCTCTCAGTATTAAGTGGGCAGAACCAACAGCCATGATTGTCAAAGCTTTGGACATAAAATCTTTGGTTCCTAAAAAATAGAGGCAGTAGAAAGTTTCAGGGTTTTGGCCAGGCACAGTGACTCATGCCTGTTCTCCTGGCACTCTAGGAGGCCCAGACAGAAGGATCCCTTGAGCTCAAAAGTTTGAGACCAGCCTGAGCAAGAGTGAGACCCCATCTCTGCTAAAAATAGAAAAATTATAGCCTGGTATTGTGGTAGGTGCCTTGTAGTCCCAGTTACTTGGGAGGCTGAGGCAGGAGGATCACTTAAACCTAGGAGTTTGAGGGTGCTATGAGCCAGACCTTGAGGCCCTGGTACTCTAGCGTGAGGCAACAGAGTGAGACTTTGTCTCAAAAAAAAAAAGTTTCAAGGTTTTAATATAGACTTTACATCATGCCATTTCCCATATTCACTTCCTCCCTATGAGTTCTCTACATAGAGGTAAATGTAGACTGTCAGATCTCCTAGGAAGTACATTAACCCTAAATATTATCTGTTTTCTGTAATTTCTCATCTTTTGCTGTAAAACTTGAATTCAGAGAGTAGGGTAAAGACAGAAAATGTGTATGTTCAATTTTTCTTCTGCCAGAATATCAACATTGACCCCTAAATGAATCTTTTTAAATTAAAAGGTAATGCATGCTCATTATTTCAAGTCAAATAGAGGAGTATAAAGAAAATCATCACTGTTCTTTCTTTCCCTCTGGTTCTTTCACAGAGATGATCAATAACTGAGTCTGTGTCTCCCTCTCCTTTTGTTCTCATTCCAGTCACTCGGACCACAGGTGTTTATTGAATATGCCAACAAAACAGGCAAAAATTCCCTACTAGGGTGGAGCTGAAGTCCTGGTGTTCCCAGGCCTCCACAGGATCACAGTCCTCCATAGTTTCTATTTTATTCTTACTTCCCTGCACAGTCCTCATGTTCACTGGACCCCTGTCTGGATTCATGCTTTCTTTGTATATCTTCTGTCCATAATGCTGTTGACTTAGCTTAGAAAAGTAAAGTGCAAATACTTACCCTGAGCCAGACATGGCTCAGATTTGGGAAATGAAAGGGCAGCATAGTTGTTTGATGGCAGCATAGTTCTTTTTAAGATTTATACATCTGCTATTTGGTTATATTAAAAGTAATTCATAGAAATATACAGTGTTTAAAAAAAAGTCCTTTATACAAGGATAACATATAATTTTGATCTTACAAAAATAGAATATGGTTTTGCAACTTTTTTCAATTCGTATTTGGACGCCTATACTACAACATTTATTGAGCACTCACTATATGCGTGGTAGTGTGTTCAGTGCTTTACATCAGTTACTTTATTTACATATAGATTTACCTCCTGCTTTTTAACAACTTTGTAATTAATATTCAGTGGAACCAATGTTCCTTAATTTACGTAGCCAGACTGTTGAAGGTAGTGTAACAAACAACACTGAAACATTACTGAATATATAGTATAATCTAATCACTGGGTGAAAAAAAATATGTACATTGTTTATTTTATATCATTATTATTATATATATATATATTTTTTTTTTTTTTTTGAGACAGAGTCTCACTACGTTGCCCTCAGTAGAGGGCCATGGTGTCACAGCTCACAGCAACCTCAGACTCTTGGGCTTAAGGGATTCTCTTGCCTCAGCCTCCCAAGTAGCTGGGACTACAGGCACCCGCCACAACACCCAGCTGTTTTTTGTTTTGTTTTTTTTTTTTTGCAGTTGTCGTTGTTTTAGCACCCACTGAGCTATGGGTGCCACCCTATTTTCTTTTCTCTTTTTCTTTTTTATTGTTTGGGATTCATTGAGGGTACAATGAAGTAAGTTACACTGATTGCATTTGTTAGATAAAGTCCCGCTACAATTGTTTCCCACCCCTAAGAGCTGTGCCATACACTGACTAACTTGTTTATTTTAATAGATGTGTTAAATAGCCCTTGGACAACAATGTATTAGTGTGTACATCTACTAGCAACATCTGACAACTTTCAGATTCTAAACCACTGGAAGATAGGTGTCATCCAGTTTTATACCTTCTGTGTTTGCCTTATCCATTTTATTACCATGGTTCTTTGGTTGCTCTTGGTTTATGTTTTTTTGAGTTTCTCTTTTATTTTTTTATTTTTATTTTATTTTATTTTTTAGACAGAGTCTCTCTATGTTGTCCTTGGGAGAGTGCTGTGTTATCACAGCTCACAGCAACCTCAAACTCTTGGGCTAAAGTGATTCTCTTGCCTCAGCCTCCCAAGTAGCTGGGACTATGGGTGCCCTCCACAACACCCGGCTATTTTTTGTTGTAGTAGTTGTTGTTTTAGCCCGGGCCAGTTTCAGACCCACCAGCCATGGTGTATATGGCCAGCACCCTAACCACTGAGCTATGGGTGCCAAGCCTGAGTTTCCCTGTTAGTCTAGTTAGTTTACTGCCTCTGCTCATCCTTGGCCTTTCCCATCCATCCCATGTCAGGGGATTACAGTGATGCAATTGAGACGCTGCTCACAGCCATTGCAGTTATCAAACAGTCCCGGGTTGCCAACGATGAGCGTTGCCGTGTCCTCATCTCCTCACTTAAGGACTGTCTTCATGGCATTGAAGCCAAGTCCTACAGCGTGGGTGCCAGCGGGAGCTCTTCCAGGTGAGTTGATGATTGTGTCAGCACCTCCTACCCCTGAGCAGTGCTCTTCCAGGGGATGGAAGGGACCCGGCTGAAAGAGTGGACTGAGCCCTCAGATTATGGGGAAAAAAATTAATCAAATACTTCAAAGTATATTATCTGGAATATGTGTTGGGTGAGGCTGTGGGCTCATTTAGGGGAAAAAGACTGTAGTTAAGATGTGGGCTTTGGAGCCATACATACTTGGATTAGAATTCCAATTCTGCTGTTAACTACCTATACAACTTTCTTATGTCTGGAAGTTTGTCAATTCTCCAAGTCTCATTTTTTGAAATAGAACAATAGTAACATTTATCGTACAGATTTATTGTAAAGATCGGGTCAAATAATGCATGTAAGATTCTTAAGAGTGTACCCAGTAAATTAGTATGATCTCAACAAGGTTAACTTATTTTCCACAAAAAGATTAGTCTTCAAAGAGGTAAGATGCTCAGACAGTGAGCCCATTACAGAGAAATAGAAGAGTAGTCTAGGTAAATAATGGAAGACAGGAAAACACTACCCCTTGGAAGGAATCTAGAAGGCCCTGTGAGTGAGGCTGAAGGATCTTTCTAATAGAAAAAGACATCGATCCCGGGAGAGGTCACCTAGCCGGTCCCGGGAAAGCAGCAGGAGGCATCGAGATCTGCTTCATAATGAAGATCGGCATGATGATTATTTCCAAGAGAGGAACCGGGAGCACGAGAGACACCGGGATAGAGAACGGGACAGGCACCACTGAGAAAGGTGGGAAGAAGCCCCATTCCTGGCTGGGGAATGATCTTTTATGAAAGATTTATAGTGAATTTTTTTTTTTTTCTCTCTCTCTCTTTAAAGACTTTTGACATAGGTAACTTGGAGATACTGTCTTGACTACCTGAACCTAATTCAGTAACAGCATAGCATAATGGCTGAGAATGTGTCGTCTGCAGTCAGACACATCACTTTCTCAGTTTCCTCATGTGTAAGTGCACATAATGAAAGCAAATGTTTCAGTGGCTTGCTGAGTACTCAGTGAGATAATCCATGTAGAGCATTTAGCAGTCATAGTGCATGTCCCATAGTAAGTTCTCAGTAAATGATAGCCAGTGTTATATTTTAACCTTGTCAATGATAGCCATTGTTACTATATTTTAACTTCGCCAAACTTTCAAGTAAAAAAGTCAGGAAAATTGACCATGACAGAAAAGTAAAACCATTGCCTAGTTTTCAGGGTGTGACATCAATGATTTTAAGAAGTAACATATATTACAAAGATTTTGAAAATTGGTATACTACAGGGCAGCACCTGTGGCTCAGTGAGTAGGGCACCGGCCCCATATACCGAGGCTGGCAGGTTCAAACCCGGCCAGGGCCAGCTAAACAACAATGATAACAACAACAAAAAAATAGCCGGGCGTTGTGGTGGATCCCTGAGGCAAGAGAATCACCTAAGCCCAAGAGCTCGAGGTTGCTGTGAGCTGTGACACCATGGCATTCTACTGAGGGTGACAAAGTGAAACTCTGTCTTAAAAAAAAGAAATTGGTATACTTCAATCAGGAGACAGCTAATCTGGAAAAATTATCTTTAATAGACTTAGGGATTATGTGGAAGATAATTTGAGTGGTAGGATGTTTTTGTGTTTAGACAGACATCTTACTGACAAAGATTCCTTCTAAGCAAAACAAAAGCAGAAGAGTTGGGAATAAAACTGTTAATTCAAGTAATTAAAAAGTTCAGTTAGGATTGGCTGGATCGTGCGGCGCCTGTGGCTCAAAGGGATAGGGTGCTAGTCCCATATGCTGGAGGTGGTGGGTTCAAACCCAGCCTCAGCCAAAAACCACAAAAAAAAAAAAAAAAGGATTGGCTGGATCCAGGGGCTCTGGCTGTGTTATTAGGACTTACTCTGTCTACATCTCACTGCTTTTCACTGGCATTTTCATTCTCAGGTAGGCTCCAGATTGGGGGTAATGAAGGAGACTGTAACTGCAGATTACACCCCATTAGTTTACTGATCCCAATCGAAAGAAAGCTTCTGGCAAAGATTGTTTGTGGTATATAGATAACAAGTGCAACTGTTGACTGTTTCTGTGGAGATCTTTAAAATAAGCCAGACTCGGACTAGGAGAGTCTGTCTGTGGTTCCTAGAGGATATTGCAGACTTACATTTCTCTAGACTTCCCACCTTTTTATTTTCATATCAAGTACCTTATGAAGATGTTCTTGGTCTTTTGCCTTTGATTGGTTAAGGGTAATTGAGAAGGAAGGTGAGAAGAAAGAACAAATAGTTCTTTTTGGCATCTTTGGGCTTGTTAGATGGCTGACTAGATGAAGAAGGGAAAAGAAACCCTCACTGCTCATGAATCCTTACAATTCATGAGCAATAGCTAGACTCTAAACCAGAGGTCCTCAAACTGCGGCCCACGGGCCACATGCTGCAGTGTGATAGTATTTGTTCCTGTTTTGTTTTTTTACTTCAAAATAAGATACGTGCAGTGTGCATAGCAATTTGTTCATGGTTTTTTTTTTTTTTTTTTAACTATAGTCCAGCCCTCCAGTGGTCTAAGGGACAGTGAACTGGTCCCCTGTTTAAAAGTTTGAGGACCCCTGCTCTAAAGAGTTGGAAAATTTTTGCAATATTTTGCCTAGTGACAACCTACTAAGAAAATATTCCTTTTAGGTTTAGTTACTGCCTTCTACCTTATTTGGCATTATATACCACTAAGTTAAACGGATTTGTAGTTAGGAATTGGCAGACAGTAGTGGGAATATAGCTTCCATAGGAGACAAATAAGTGTGAAAATGAAAAGATACCAGTTTTTTTTATTTGCCTCCCTTCTCTTTTTTTTTTTTTTTTTTTCTGAGACAGAGTCTTAAGCTGTTGCCCTGGGTAGAGTGCTGTGGCATCACAGCTCACAGCAACCTCAAACTCTTGGGCTTAAGTGATTCTCTTGTCTCAGCCTCCCAAGTAGCTGGGACTACAGGTGCCCACCACAACGCCTGGCTATTTTTATTGCTGTTGTTGCAGTTGTCATTGTTGTTTTAGCTGGCCTGGGCCAGGTTCAAACCCACCAGTCTCAATGTATGCTGGCGCCCTACCCACTGAGCTATGGGCGCTGCCTCCCTTCTCTATTCTTAACTACTCTTTTATTTCACAAAATCCTAGAATGCTTGACATGATAGGAATCTTGTTTAACCCAGATAGAATCAATAGTTAGGCTTGGTAGCATCTGTAGCTCAGTGGGTAGGGCACCCATCACATACACCGAGGTTTGTGGGTTCGAACCCGGCTCGGGCCAGCTAAAACAACAATGACAACTGCAACAAAAAGATAGCCGGGCTTTGTGGTGGGGGCCTGTAGTCCCAGCTACTTGGAAGGCTGAGGCAAGAGAATTGCTTGAGCCCAAGAGTTTGAAGTTGCTGTGAGCTGTGATGCCATGGCACTCTACCTAGGGTGACAGCTTAAGGATGGAGCCCACAAACAGCTTTGGCCTAATTCATTCTCAGGGAGTGGGCAAGAGGTTAAGTGTTAGAGTAGTAGATCTTGGTCTGGTCCCATCCCTTCTTTAGTAGTAGCAGCACTTTCTTTTTCTCATTTGAGGTAACATGTTCGCTAATGTTACTTGTGAGTCAAAACCCCCATGTAGCCAGTGACTGGGATAAGACTGACCAGGGTGGTATTAATTGGCCTTTGCAGAGCATGAATTATAGTCTCTGGGGCCGCAGTCAGTTTAGTAGTCAGAACATAGGAGACAGAGTCTCACTTTGTCGCCCTCAATAGAGTGCTGTGGTGTCATAGCTCACAGCAACTTCAAACTCTTAGGTTTAAGCAATTCTCTTTGCCTCAATCTCCCAAGTAGCTGGGACTACAGGTGCCTGCCACAACCCCCAGCTAATTTTTAGAAATGGGGTCTTGCACTTACTCAGGCAATCCACCCACCTTGGCCTCCCAAAGTGCTGAGATTATAGACGTGAGCCACCTCGCCTGCCCTCCAGACAGCCTTTTGACAAGGAAATTATCACTGAGATACACTGATCCATTAGTACTTTTCAGGATTGAACAGCTATCCCAGCCTGTCTTTAGCCTCATGTCTTTTACGTATAAAATGGTACTATTTCTCCCATTATGACGGTGACTCAATTTGGATAACTGAAAATCCTATTAACAGTAAGTAGTTCTTGGAAAACAGTTGTTTGGCATGTTTTCTACTTATTTACTTTTCTGGTTACCCTTAGAAATGTTGGTTATGCAACCTGAATAATAAAATTCAGTCTGAAAGAACTAAATCAGATACCCCCAAATGTCAATTTCTGACATTCTCATCCTGCGGACTCTCTCAATTCTATCTGTAGTTATACAAGCTATGGCTTAGGAGGTTGCATGTTGGTGTGTGGGCCTCATATACCTTAGAGAATTTAATTTTGCAAGCTCTCTGTATGCTTCAGCTTTTTAGTTAGAAAAAAATCATCTTCATATTCTGTGGGTGTTCCCTGAGAGTGAAAAGTGTGGTCTGTCCAAAGGCAACCAGAGAACAGCAATCTTCTTTATGCATCCTTCCTCAGGATAAGGCCCAACTCTAGGCCTGGCCTGATGGCTGATTGACCCACTGGAGCAACTGTTGATTTATGTCTGCATTCCAACCTTATCACCAAAATGTAGCCAGAATTGGTTACTATAGCTTCTCATAAGATACAAGTTATCATATAAGCCCTTATCAGAAAGTAGACACTAACTTGTGTTTTCTTTCATCTCTTCTGATACTCTCATTGCAGGAGTCTGGTTGGAAGCAAATTTTTTTAATGGACTTGCATCTCCTCACCTTGATCAGGACTAAAGGACGGAGGCCGCTCCACCCCTTCCCCTTCCTCCAATCCCCTAACTCCCTCCAGACACCCAGGGAATACCCTCTGCCCTACAGGATTGAAGACTGCTTGGCAGCCCTCCTAATCCCATACCTCCTGTTTGCCAGAAGAAAGAACCTAAAGACTTCATGTGGTTGGGAGGGGTGGCAGGCAAGAAAAAAACAACACATGTCCAGGCCCCTGGTCTCCGTAGAGAATGGTGCTTTGTCCAAGGAAACGTATGAGTTTCTGATTCTCCAGGAGCAATTCAGTGGTGAGGTTGATGGGAAGACTTCTTCCTTCCCAAAGAAAATGAATCTTCCATGTCTGATCTAGGAGTGACTGGGTGTGCCAAATATGCCCAGGGTCCTGCCCTCAGCACTAGATCTGATGGGGCCAAGAGGGTCCCAACCCCTTGCTAACATACCACTTCTTTTAAATCCTTTACCTTCCAAGCCCTTTGAGGAGGGACCATAAGAACAGAAATTAACCTTATGGAAAGCTAGTTCTGTTCTTGCTTTTCCTTCTCATATATTGATGGTTCATTTCCCTGACCTCCCAGAGCCGAACCCTTTCACTTCTCTGCTGCCCAGCCTTCTCAGTGGACTGTCCCTCCTAAGCAGAGAAGGCCTAATGAGGTTGCTTTCTGCTGGGAAGCCTGGTAGAGCCAATTACCACCCTCTGCTGTTTAGTGCTTGGTTGCCTCTTGCAATAACCAGCCAGCTCTTAGCCGTTCCCTTTCCCTTGGGCTTTCCCATTTAATACATGGAGCCCTTCCCCCAAGAAGGCTGCTTCCTTGTTTTAGAGGAAGGTATTGCCATTGGGAGATGGGGACATTGGGACCTCAGCAACGAAGAACCCTTGTGAAGTACCAGGAGTAGTGGGGAAGGAGGCAAGTTGGGCAGGGTATGGCCTACTTCCATAGGTTTTTCTTTTTTCAGGTTTGATGTAAGCATGGGCTTGCATCCCCGAGGTACATACTTTTACATATTGTGAGATAGCCTGGCACTAGTAGGCAGGTAAAGTCACAAATTTGGTGTCTTTTTCACCTTTTGACTATTGACTTAATAGCTCCTCTTGCTCTGCCTGGAGGTACTTCCTGCCTCTGATGAGCAGCAGGAAGAAATCGAGCCTGACTTGAATGAACTCAGCTCAGACTTCTAAGGACCAGCACTCTGGAGGCCATTTTCTACACAGGCAAATGGAATTGCTTTTCCCATAACATCCAAATTGTGATGTGGTTGCTGCTGAAGGAGGAGGCAACAACAGGGTCCTGCAGTACCCACGGGGTGATGCTACTTCTGCATGAGATGAATAGGGCACATAACATCTAATGTGAGAAGAGACGTGGCATGTGAGATGAGACTTGGCACGTGAGACATAGGGTCACTGGAGACCCTTCTGGCTCAGAGGGGAGAGACTGAATTGGACTGAACCCTTCCCCTGGTCCCAGCACGTTTCTGACATAGCCCTCAGTCACTGAGGGAATCCCCCCAGGGTTGGAGAGGCACATTCCCTTGGGACAGAGGCTACAGGTTGTAGCTTTTTTTCCCCTGTCCCCCAACCCCATCCCCACCTCCACTTGAGAACATGGCACCCCACCCAACCAGCCAAGTGTTAAGTGATGTGCTTATCCTCAAGAGCAGCTCTGGGTGTCTTTTTAAAATGTAGAGAAAACCAAGTAAGGTGACAGTGTAAGGGGAAAATATATATATAGAATACCAGAAACACAGTTTACCCGGAGAATTTTTTTCTCCCCATTTTTGTTTTGTTTTTACTCAATGACACAATTTTTAGTTTTGTTTCCTGATAGCAAAAGGAAAAAACCCCAACCCGCAAAAAGGCTAAGGTCCCGTCCCCTTGTTGTCAGTGATTTGTTTGTCTTTCTGATAGGTTGAAAATTGTGTAATAAACTTGATGACGCTGTCAATCTTTTATACTGCATTGTATTTTTTTCCTTTTGTAACAAAATATTTTTAAATAATAAATGGGGTGTGAGCTGTTTTATGGATTCTGCATTTAATAGATTTGTTGAGGTGTCTGGGGCTTGGGTGTGGGCTGATGTAGACACTGCGGGAAGGTAGGAAAACCACAGGTTCTCAGCTGAAATTGCCTATTGGGCAATGGCTTCTCTATGGCTTGGGTTAGCCTCCTAAACATCTAGTGCAAACCTTCAGAGGCATCACGTGAGCTTTTTTTCCTTGGCTATCTTTAACAATCTGCTTAAAGAAAACTTCCAAGTTATTCTTTACCTTTCAAGATTCCCAGGACATTTTCAGAGCAAATTTCCTACCTTGTACAGTTCAGTTCCAAAGTCATCAAGTTCAGGAAGGAAAGACTCTCCCTATAAAACCTGATTGCTAGTACCTATTTCCACTATTTATCCATGGACAAGTAACATAAACCTGGTCTTTTTCATTTGTAAGATAAAAATAATAGCTGTTCTGTCTTCTTTTTTTTTTTGTAGAGACAGTCTCACTTTATGGCCCTCAGTAGAGTGCTGTGGTGTCACACAGCTCACAGCAACCTCCAACTCCTGGGCTTAGGCGATTCTCTTGCCTCAGCCTCCCGAGCAGCTGGGACTACAGGCGCCCGCCGCAATGCCCGGCTATTTTTTGGTTGCAGTTTGGCCGGGGCCGGGTTTGAACCCGCCACCCTCTGGTATATGGGGCCGGCGCCTTACCGACTGAGCCACAGGTGCCGCCCAGCTGTTCTGTCTTCTACATAGGGATGTTTTAATAATCAGAAAATGAGTTTGTTTTATAAACAAAATAGGACATACAGATCACAAAGGTTAATAGAAGTGTGGGGTGATCTTGGGATTCAAGGAAAGTTTTTTATTTTTTTTTAAAGACAAAATCTCACTGTATCACCCTAGGTAGGGTGCCGTGGCATCACAACTCACAGCAACCTCAGACTCCTGGGCTTAAGCGATTCTCTTGCCTCAGCCTCCTGAGTAGCTGGAACTACAGGCGCCCACAACGCCTGGCTATTTTTTTGTTGTAGTTGTCATTGTTTGGCAGGCCCAGGCTCAGTTCAAACCCGCCAGCCCCTGTATATGGCGCCCTAGCTGCTGAGCTACAGGTGCTAAGACAAAAGCTTTTGGCTTTTTAAAAAGCCAGGTGAACAAGAGGAAAGTTAGATGATAATAAGGTGACCATAGGCCATAATAAGGTGACCATAGGGCCACAAGGCAAAATCACTGTATAAACAACTTTCAGAGGAAGAGAAATTCCCTAAGAGGTCTTACGATTATGTGAAAGTTGGAGGAAAAAAACTAGTTGCAGTGCCTCTCAGAATATAAAGCAATGTTCTCAAGTTGGATTCCATAGTCCCCCCATACTGCAGTCATCTGCCATGTGTGCTAAAATGCATAGTCCTGGGGCTGCGTCAGTCTCTACTTAAATCTAAGAATCTGCTTTTTACACCCCAGGTGATTTAGGTAACTAAAGTGTGAAGACTGCTAGCTTAGAAACAAATACATTGTTTCATCTAAGGGGTACCATAGAAAGGGAAGGAACTTAGGTTACTCTAGGTCAGCGGCTCTCAACCTTCCTAATGCTGCGGCAGTTCTGTATTAAAGGCAACCCACAGGTTGAGAACCGCTGCTCTAGGTTCAAATCCCAACTCACTAATATCTTTGCACACATGACTTTCTGAGTTGATTTCCTTCTGCCTCAGGACATTATATGGATTTTAAATATACTATGCCAGGCAGTGGGTGAATGTTAGTCTCCTATGAGTGGAGACTCCTGTGCTGTGGTATGGAGCCAGAAACCTGCTTCATAAACTGGGCCAACTGCGGCTCTTGACGCAGCTGCTTGCAATCACAACTTGCCAGTTCTAGCCAGGACTATGAGTAGCTGAGCAGGCCTCTGCCAGCTTGTAACCAGGGCTCATCTCTCTTAAAACTGCCCCAGAATAGGGCGGTGCCTGTGGCTCAAAGGGGTAGGGCGCTGGCCCCATGTGCTGGAGGTGGCAGGTTCAAACCCAGCCCTGGCCAAAAACTGCAAAAAAAAAAAAGGCTTGGCGCCTGTGGCTCAAGCGGTTAAGGTGCCAGCCACATACACCTGAGCTTGCAGGCTCGAATCCAGCCTAGGCTGCCAAACAATGACGGCTGCAACCAAAAATAGCAGGGCATTGTGGAGGGTGCCTGTAGTCCGAGCTACTTGGGAGGTGGAGGCAGGAGAATTGCTTGAGCCCAGGAGTTGGAGGTTACTGTGAGCTGTGATGCCATAGCACTCTACCCAGGGCAACAGATTGAGGCTCTGTCTCAAAAAAAAAAAAAATAGACAGGCATTGTGACAGGCACCTGTAGTCCCAGCTACTCAGGAGGCTGAGGCAAAAGAATCACTTGAGCCCAGGAGTTTGAGGTTGCTGTGAGCTGTGGCACTATAGCACTCTACTGAGGGCAACAAAGGTGAGACTCTGTCTCAAAAAAAAGAAAAGAGAAAAGCAGCAGTGTGAGAAGCAGCAAAAAAATTGTTAGTGGGATTTGTGACTGAAATATCAGAGCAATTCCCATTGGATGTTTTGTTACTATTTCACAGTTGATTAGACCTGTCTACTATAGTTTTGTGGATGGATGGCAATAGCACAGAAGGGGAAGACAACAAGAAAAGCATTAGTGCTTAGGGCAGGGGAGGCCCTAATAAAGTAAGAATGAGCCTGATCACAGGAAATAATCCGAGTTAAAAACCAGCATAGAATGCTTGGTCAGTTTTTACTTTGAGTAGAAGCAGATACTCTAGGATTCATCTGAGAGCAGACAAAAGGGCCTCTAGGTTTCGTAAAGTGGATTCTTTCATGGCTCCTGCTGACTTCTTAGGGCTAAAAAACATGGCTACTTCCAAGCAAGATGAGGAACAATTAAAGATAGTTACTTGGGGAAAGAACTGATATACTCATCTAAAGTGACAGTCCTCAGCTTTTTTTATTTTTAAATGTGTTCCTTTTATGTTAACTCAAAATTTGTAAATGAATGACCAAAAAGAATTTTTTTCATTTTGGTAAGTTTAGAATATGCTGCTTCCAATTACACACAGCCCACTCTGGAAAGGAACGACAATTATCTATCTGTAAGAGAAATGAGACAGATGCTGACTTTGGTGCACAAGGGGGGCATATAAGCAATCTTTTGTAGGATGACAGACATGAAGAAGATAAAAGAGGATTGCAAAACCTTTAGGGCTTAAATCAGGTTGCAGTTTTGGGGGAAAAAAAAAATCACTGATCATCTCTGCCTTTATATCCACAGTGTGCTACCACTAAGCATAGCCTGAGAATAAACCCCTGGGATGGCCTCTACCCTCTCTTAAAATAGATAAAATTCCAGGGACAGTGCCACAAGGAAAAGGCTACAACCCCGCAGCAGAAAATACATATTTATTATAAAATAATGTTTGTTTCATGATGAGAGTAGAAAAATAACACTATGAGCTACTAAAAAAGCTTTGAAGCTGAGTCTCTTTGAGCAGTGGGGTCAGAGGCTTTGCATCATTCTGGGAATCCACCGACATGAGGCTCTCCAGGCTCACACAGGACAGGTATGGCACAGAACATACAGGGGCTTGTGGCTCGGGTCCTACTGGAAGCCCGACGAGCCTAGATGGTCCACACAAGATGCCCTGCCACAATGATCAAAAAGGAGAACTTGGTGCTGAGAAGGGCCAGGATAGGGATAGCCTTGCCCCTCTCTACACTTCAGTGCAGAAGAGTCTCTCGGGCTGATGGTCAGGTTTAGAAGATGCTGCGCACTGGCCTTATGCTGGGTTGGTTACCCACATGTCTGTACTGCATCACCTTTCCCAGGAAAATTGATCCACCACTTCTCACTGGTATGACACAAGTACCAGAAGGGTGTGTAGTGTCAGCCTGATGAGCTGCTGGCTGAAATTTCTGCACGTCAAATCCTGTCCATACTGATGGCAAAAAGAAAGAAAATGTTAAAAGACCTGTGAACAAGAGCAGCTGGCCTGAACTATTCTATATTCCAAGCTCTTTGGCCCCAAAGAACAAGGAGAATATCTTTCCTAAGTGGGAAATTTTCTACCTGAACAAGAAAGGTAGTCCCATGGACACCCCTTATCCCCTCCAGAAAAGTCTTCTAGATCATTCAGGCTTTAGAACGTGAATCCCTCCCTGGGATGGGAACCCAACCCTCCAAGGATGGGAAATTGTCCCTCAGCAGCAGTACCTGAAGAAAGCAGCCAGGGTGAGCACCTCAAGTAGCAGCTCTGAGCCACAGAAGAAGAGCAAAATGCCGTTCATGATGGCTTCCAGGCGGAGCACGTAGGTCTGTAGCAGCAGGTAGTAGGAGGCCATCACAGCAGATGGGAAGGTCAAAGCCATGCTAATGCCAAGTGGCATCTTTCGCTGGCAGAGGTTTCCTTTTGTACCTGTCAGACACAGCCCATGGAGTTACCTCCAAGTGGTCTGTTTTCCCTGGCCTCAAGACCTGGTGACAGCTCCGTGCCTGTAGCTCAGTGGTTAGGGTGATGGCCACAAATACCAGGGCTGGCAGGTTTGAACCCAGTCTGGGCCTGCTAAACAACAGTGACAATCACAACAATAACAAAAATAGCCGGGCGTTGTGGTGGGTGTCTGCAGTCCCAGCTACTTGGGAGGCTGAGGCAAGAGAATTGCTTAAGCCCAAGAGTTTGAAGTTGCTGTGAGCTGTGACACCACAGCACTCTACCACGGGCGACATAGTGAGACTCATCTCAAAAAAAAAAAGATGGGCTGGTGAGGCAGAGAATAACAATCCTGAATGGGGATGTACACATTTATAAGTGGGGTCCCACTCTACTAAAAATTTGAGGTCTTGTGGGAGTTTTAAGATTGGAGTTATTTACTCCAGAAGTCCTGCTTCCAGCTGGGTCCCACTGAAGGGACATAGGGATCTTTATTTAGGAAAAAAAAAACAAATCTGATTATAAAAAAAATACAATCATTGAAAACTTTACAACTAATATAGAAAATTTTAGAAAATACAAAAGTGAAAGACTTTCATGACCCCACACCCTGAAGACAGTGTCATTACAGAATGATGTATACTGTTTGAAACTTTTTTGTATGTGTATGCTCATGTATTACTGTTTATTAAAAAAATATGTAGACTCATATTCTATACATACTGTTTTGCAACTTACTTTTTCCCAGAGACATTTTTCCATACTATGTGTATAATAATTACCTTAATTCTCTTTTAATGGTTATACATGACTCCACTGGATCAACACCTTTATTTAACCTTGTATTACACAGATGTTTAGGTTGTTTCTAGTGTTTTGATAATTACAAAATTTGTGGCAATAAACATCTTCATACAGCTATCTTTGCATATTTGTAGATGCATTTGTTTTTCTAATCCAGTTTTAGAAGTGAAATTGTTGGGGCTAAAAGTACGAATTTTATATAATAATAACTATTACCAAAAAGGTTGTACTAATTTATATTTACACAGAAGTATATAAATAACCTGTTCCCCACACTCTCTCTGATACTGGGTACTGTAAATATTTTTATCTTTGCCAATCTGATAGGTGAAAAGAGTTACCTTATTGTTTCAATTTGCTTTAAAGAAAAAACAGGGGTTCACCTTACTCAGGCTGGTCCTGAACTCCTAGCCTTAAGGGAGTCTCCTGCCTTGGCCTCCTCCAAAGTGCTAGGATTACAGGTATGAGCCACCACGCCCTGCCTAAATTTACTTTTTGTTAGTGAGTTTGGGTATCTTTTTTTTAATTATTATTATTTCAGGTTAATGTGAGGGTACAAACAACTAGGTTACAATGTTTGCATTTGTTAGGCAGAGTCCCTCTTGTGTCCCCACACTCAAAAGGTATACCACATACCTTTACACTGTGCTCATTAAGTGGGAGCACACCAATCCCAAGTTTGGGTATCCTATCAAGTTTACTGGTTCTCTGTACTTATTTTTTTTATGCCTATATTAGTGTTCCTTACCAGTTTTTAAAATTGCTTTGTCTTTTCCTTAGTGATTTATTTGACTCTTCTTTATACTTTCTTATATATGTTGCAAGTAATTTTTTCAGAGGAGTAGAAGGGTTATTAGTGCTGATCTGTGCAGGCATCTACTACCTGCCCTGGACAAAGAGTTACAACTGCATTTATTATGCAATCAGTGTAACCTGGTTTCTTGTACCCTCAATGAATCCCCAACAATAAAAAACAAACAAACAAAAAAAATAAATAAAAATAAAAAAATAAAAAAAACTGCATTTATCTCCCAAGCCAACCAGTAAGAGGAACTATACCCTCGTGCAGCAGTGAGGCATTTGGGAAGGAATTATCTAATATCCTATGCTACTGCCCACCTCTAGCACTATCAAACAACAATCAGGTTGCCTGACCCAAAACATAAAGCAGCAACTTAAAAGAGGGAGTAATGGGATATACCACCAGATCCAATCTCTGATAGTGAACCTAGGTCATGCACTTTTCTTAATCAAGTTATAGACACCAGCTTGTTTCGTAAGGAATGGAAATACTCTCTGACAACACTCACCAAAAAAGAGTCGAATTACTTCAATTCCAAGATAAAGGAAGAGCATCACCACATCTAGCACTAAGTTGGCCATGGGATATGGTAGCAGAAGACCTGCCAATACATAAGCCAGGGTCTGCAAACAGCATACAACATCACCCACAAGAACTGCTGCAGTTGGGAATTAAAGAGGACATAGGTCTCAGCTTTCCATGAACTAGTTAGTGAGAAATGGGCATTATTACAGCTGCAGGATATAGTAATTCATACTGCAACTACCTCTGGTAGAGGCAGGTTCATTATTGCTGTGTTTTACTCCAAAAGTCTGTGGGGACTCCACTCTTCACAATGATTGGATGTGCATGTGTACAGGACACTAAAGAGTTTCTGAGTGTCACCAATGGGCTTAAAGTGGAGTCTGGCAAAAACAAGTGATAGGAAGAGCCACAACAGAGAAGCTTGCATTTCCCCAACAAAAGAAATTCTTGCAAGGGGATTCCTACAAACTCATTCTCAAAGAAGCCACCCGATGAAAAGATTTCTGCCACTACAGAGGGCAGAAAAGAAGGTAAAATAAGGTTCTTGATGAGAGATGGCTCTGGCTGAAGTGGGGAAAGGATGTTGGGGCCTTACCTTTATACAAAAATATGAAGAGTTCCAGCAGGAAATAGGTAGCATAATACCACCCGTTCAGAAAGAACAGGATTTCCAGAGGCGTTGAGGACAACCGTTTACCTGAAAAGAGCATAGAGAAGTGGGACCGGAGGGAGCGCTACTTGATCTCTGTTCCTTGCACGGTGCAGTGTCTAACTTGGAGAAAACACAAGGGCGCAGCTCGTGGGACTCGCCACCTTTCTGATTGCTGACAATGAGGTGGCGGGGCCTAGGGGGCGGGCGCGAAAGGGGTTTCCTTCACTCCCCTTCTTTCCCAGAATCACCATCTAACTCGACTCTTTCGGCTTCGGGGGTGGGGGGAGGAGGGAAAGTCAAGGGGTAACTCGGAGGAAATCACAGCTGAAAGGTTCCTCAAAGATCCAACCCCGCCACGCGCTGGGACGGGAAGCAGAGCACAGAAACCAGCATTGGCCCGTCCGATGCCAACCTAGAAAAGGCCAGCCGAGGACTTGGGGTGTCTGAGTCCTTGAGCACCCAGGGTGGGCGGGTCTGCGGAACCCCGCTTTGGGCTACGGAGCCGCCATGTTCCCGACGCTCAAGGATAGAGGGTTGACGTCGAGCTCTGGGGCAGGGGAGCACGGACGGGATAGGGGCCAGCGACTCACACACCTCCGGAATCTCACCTCGCGGCGCCATCTTCCGTCCCCATGGAAACTGCGTACGCGGCCACAGCCGCTCCCGGAGCAGCGAGGCGCTGCCGGAAGCCGGGACGGAGCGGCCCGGGCTTCGGGCCCCTCTCCCCGCCCGCCAGACTCTATGGTCACTCGGGCCGGGGCGATCTCACCTCGGCCCTCGAGTGGACGTGGCTCGGATGTCCCTTTTCTCAACCTAGGGGAGAACAGTGGTGACCCGCGAAGCCGCCGTCCGCAGGACCCCAGGAGCCGCTCTCGGGCTCCCCCTCCCCCGGTTACAGATGTTGAACAGAAGTGGCCAGTTGTGGCCGTGTGACCAGCGGATTGGCCCATAGACGCTATTCCCACAGTTCTCTTTTCTGTCTTGTCTTTTCTTTCTTTTCTGACACGGAGTCTCACTTTGTCACCCTCAGTAGAGCGCCGCGGCATCATAGCTCACAGCAACCTCAAACTCGTGGGCTCAAGCGATTCTCCTGCCTCCGCCTCCTGAGTAGCTGGGACTATAGGCGCCCCCCACAACGCCCGCCTATTTTTGGAGACGAGGTCTCGCTCTGGCTCAGGCTGGTCTCAAACTCAGAGCTCTGGCGATCCAGCCCCCTCGGGCTGCCAGAGTGCTGGGATTACAGGCGTGAACCACCGCGCCCGGCCTCAGTTCTTTTTCGTCTGAAAATGAGAAACAGTTCTTTGCAAATGCCGGTGGGGTTTAGCACCAGGGAATTAAGAGACCAAAATGAGTCGGAAATAAGAGCCTCCTTTCTGGGTGCACAAATGAATAAGGCCAAGAGAAGATTAAACGTGATCACCACGTGACCCATAAAGTGCCCTGGGCGTTGAGAGGGCACAGTACTCCCAGGTGGAAGCTGAAGGAAGTTTCTTGTGATGGCTTTGTGACCTGGGCTCTGAAGACTGATGACAGTTTAGAGCAGTGAAAGCCTGTGGCTGCTGGCAGGGGAGTGCAAAGGACAGGGGCTTTGACGGGGAGACTGCCCCACCTGCTGTCTGTCAGGGTAAACAAGCCAGTAAACAGCTGGCATGCTCAAACCAGGTAATTTGAGGAGAGTGACTAACCTTTAAAGTACTATACCCCTGGCTAGTTGGGATGGGGTGGGGCAGGATGTCCTAAAAGAGAAGGCACAGAAGCAAATCCTTGAGGCTGGACAGAGCAGTGCGTGTGTAGAAGGCTCCCACTAGGAGTTAGAGAACCAGCCTGATCTCCACCTCCTCCCTCTTCTCTACTTTCTGCTCTCTGTGCCTCCCTTCAGCAGAACTTAAAGACGAGCTGGGGGCAGGAAATCCTTAAATGCCTTCTTCAGGGCCAGTCTAGCAAAGCTCTCAACAAGGAGGAGAAGGCAGAAAGGGGTCCTGATCCTGCACCCCCTTTTCCACTGCCTGCTAGACATCAGACAAGTTCTGCTCTGACCCTCAGATGTAAGGAAGGTGGGCCGACTGCTTGTTTGTGTAAAGTTTGGGGGGCAACATTGCCATGCCCACTTACATTCTGTTTGTTGCTGCTTTCATGCCATAGTAGTGAGGTTGCATAGTTGAAGCAGAGACCATGTGGCTCATGGCCTTAACTACCTTCTGGCCCTTTAGGAAAAAGTCTGCTGACCTTGTGAGAGTATGCCACAACTCCGTAGATGCCCAAATTAGACAGTACAGCAAACAGCAGGAACAACAGCATGGCAGCTTGGTTTCCATATCCCGAAGTCCTATATGTGATAAAATGAGCCCAGAGGGTGACACACACGATGAGTTATGCCACAGTTGAGGAACCCAGAGCCAAGAGTTCAGCACCTCTTTTATTAAGCAGCAAATAAAGGCATTTTCCACTGGGGAAAGAGAAATTACAAGGTAGTAACACTATAGTTGTCTTAGCCTGCTTAATTACCTATGTGCTTATTATCGGGGAACTGTCTTTTTTCGTTTTTCTTCCACTTTTCTTTCTTTCTTTCTTTTTTTTTTTTTTTGAGACAGGGTCTCACTTTGTTGCCCTTGATAGAGTGCTGTGGCATCACAACTCACAGCAACCTCAAACACTTGGGCTGAAGCGATCCTCTTTCCTCAGCCTCCTGAGTAGCTGGGACTACAAGTGCCTGCCATAATGCCCAGCTATTTTTAGAGACGGGGGTCTTACTCTTGCTCAGGCTGGTCTCAAACCCATGTGCTCAAGCAATCCACCCACCTCAATATTTCTTTGTCTCTTCTCTTCTCTACTCTTTTCTTTTCTTCCTTTCCTTTCCCTTCCCTTCCCTTTCCTTCTGTCCTCCCTTCCCTTCCTTTCCCTTTCCTTCCTCTGTTGCTCCAGGCTAGAGTGCTATGGTATTATAGCTCACAGCAACTTCAAACTCCTGGGCTTAAGTGATCCTCTTGCCTCAGCCTCCTGACTAGCTGGGACTATAGGATCCTGCCACAATGCCCAGCTAGTTTTTCTGTTTTTAGCAGAAATGGGAACTCACTTTTGCTCAGGTCAGACTTGAACTCCTGAACTCAAGCAATCCACCTGTCTTGCTTGATCGCCTGTCCCAATCTGGGAACTGTCAGTTTGGCACAGTTAGTTAAAGCATGGAGAGATGCCTAGGGCACACAGCCAGCTGTCTGTCCCAACATCTGGTAACCTTGCTAATTGGCTTTTGTAGATTCTTTTGGCAATGTGTAATTACATCATCAGCAAATAAAGATATTTTAACTTCTTCTGTCTCAATCCCTATAACTTCAATTTCTTTTTTCTGCCTTAAAGCACTGGCTAGGACTTTCAGTATACTTCTGAATAGAAGTGGTGATACTGGGCAGCACCTGTGGCTCAGTGAGCAGGGCCGGCCCCATATGCTGAGGGTGGTGGGTTCAAACCCAGCCCCGGCCAAACTGCAACAAAAAAATAGCCGGGCGTTGTGGCGGGCACCTGTAGTCCCAGCTACAGCTACTCGGGAGACCGAGGCAGGAGAATCGCCTAAGCCCAGGAGTTCAAGGTTTCTGTGAGCTGTGTGATGCCACGGCACTTTACTGAGGGCAATAAAGTGAAACTCTGTCTCTACAAAAAAAAAAAAAAGAAGAAGTGGTGATACTAGGTATTCTTGTTTAGTTCCTACCTCAGGAGGAAGTATTCAGTATTTCACCATTAATGTGTTACCCATAGATTTTTTTTTTTTTTGAGACAGCATCTCACTTCATCACCCTGGGTAGAAGCATTATAGCTCACAGCAACCTCAAACTCTTGATCTCAATAAATTCTCTTGCCACAGTTTTTCTATTTTTAGTAGAGATGGGGGTCTCACTCTTGCTCAGGCTGATCTCGAACTCCTGAGTTCAGGCAATTCACCTGCCTTGGCCTCCCAGAGTGCTAGGATTACAGGCATGAGCTATTGTGCCTGGCCAGGTATAGATTTTTCTCTAGATACTCTTTATGAGGTTAAGAAAGTCCTTTGTTTTCCTAGTTTGCTGAAAGACTTAAGATACATTTTGTTAAGTGCTTTTTTTTCTTTTTGCATCTATTGAAATGACCATATGATTTTTGCCCTTTATTCTGCAAATACGATGAATTATATTGATTTTCAAACGCACAACCAACTTTGTCTTCCTGGAAATAAATGTATTTGGTTATGACATTGTACAGAAAAAGAGTTAACATAGGCCTGAGACTGCTATCCTTTTACTTGTTAAAGTTGGGTTTTGGCAGGCATCTAGGAACTTGTATTGAGTTTGGAAGGGTTTTCACTAAACCAAAGCGGCACATTATACTTAAACATTTGTAGAATGTGGCTTATACTGAACACCTGTTTTCCTTGTGGTAGTCTTTAGTTTTGGTACATGCTAGGCAGAGGGTGCCTGTATGTGATCAGCTCCCAATAAAAACCATGGACACTGAGTCTCTAATGAGATTCCCTAGTAGACAGAAAAAAAAACAAACTTTTCTTCTTTTCTTCTTTTTCTCTGTCTACTTTTTTTTTTTAAACAGTGTCTTGCTCTGTCCCTCTGTTTAGAGTGCAGTGGTGTCATCATAGCTAACTGCAACCTCAAACTCCTGGGCTCAAGCAATTCTGCCTCACCCTCCCAAGTAGTTAGGGCTACAGGCACACATCACTATGCCCAACTAATTTTTCTATTTTTATGTAGAGACAGGGTCTAGCTCTTTTTCAGACTGGTCTGGAACTCCTGAGCTTAAGTGATCCTCCCATCTTGGCCTCCCAAAGTGCTAGGATTACAGCCCTGAGCTACTGTGCCTGGCTAACAACATTTTGCACATGTTGTGAACAAATTGTTGCTGTAGCATATCTTGTGTGATTCCACTAGGTGACAACTCTTAGAAGCTTGCCCCTCATTTCCTATGAACTTCACCCCAGGTCCCTTTTCCCTTAGTTGACCTTGCTTTTTTATTCTTTCACTGTAATGAATCATAGCCATGAGTTTAACTGGATGCTGAGTCCTGTGAGTCCTCACAGCAAATCATCAAACCTAGGTGTGGTCCCAAAGATCCCTGACACAGATATATTATCCTTTTTGTATGTCATTGGATTTTATTTGCTAATTTGGTTAAGATTTTTGCATATGTTCACGAGACATTGGTTTATAATTTTACTTTCATGGAAATACCTTGTCACATTGGGTATCAAGGTTAAGCTGGCTTCATAAAATGGAGTGAGAAGTGTTTCTTCTTTTTCTATTTCTGGAAGAGATTGTATAAAGTAGGTAATAGTTCTTTAAATACTTGGAAGAATTCACTGATGGTTGAAGCCATCTAAACTTGAAATTTTTTTGGGTGTGGAAAAGCTTAAAAAAACTAAACTCTTTTTATTATATAAGACCCTTCACATTTTCAGATTCTTGAATAACATTTGGGTAAATTCATGTTTTTCACAGATTTTCTCATTTTGTATACATTTCCTAAAGTATTGGTATGAAGTTTTTCACAACATTCCTCTTTTTTTTTTTTTTTAATATTGTATTAGAATCTGTCATATAAAAGAAATGGCATGGCTTGGCACCCGGGGCTCAGTGGTTAGGGTGATGGCCACATACACGGGGGCTGGAGGGTTTGAACCCAGCCTGGACCTTTTAAAACCACAATGACAACTGCAACAACAACAAAAAATAGCCAAGTGTTGTAGTGGGCACCTGTAGTCCCAGCTACCTGGGAGGCTGAGGCAAGAGAATCACTAAACACCAAGAGTTTGAGGTTGCTGTGAGCTGTGATGGTACAGCACTCTACTGGGGGTGAGATAGTGAGACTGTGTCTCAGAAAAAGTAATAATAATAAAGATAAAGGAAAGGGCATGACTCTCCACCCCAGCCTGAAGGTCATCAGTAGAAACCATCTTCTATGCATCACAGCCAAGTTCCCAAGGGAGTACATTCCAAACTTTAGATCTTTGGCTCTGGGGTTAGTGCAGACTCTGTGAAGGGGCATTGCTCCTGGCTGGGCTTCCAGAGCTCTTATTCTTTATTCAAGGACAACATACCAATGTGTGTCTTAAAATTCCATCATGGTACTGCAAGGATCAGAAGCTTGTGAAGAAACCAAGCACAGGCTGGAGCAACTCAAGCTGAGTTCCCCCTGACCTGAGCTAGGTCAGTTCCAAACAGTGGCATCAGGTAGACATCAGAAACTTCTGTACAACAATTGTGGTCATTCACCCAGCTCAGCCATGACCTGCAGTGCCCTCCCCAAGTTGGCTCTGAGGTATCTGTATGCTGACTGCTGTGCAAAGGCGATGCAGAGGCCTGTGGCTTCCCTTGCTCAACAGAAGGCTTGGCAAAGGCGCAAAGCAGACACCAGGGAACCCATACTCACTGCTGACCAGCCCACCACCCAAAGGGAACCTCCTCATGTTTTTTAATGTTTGTAGAATCTGAGGTGATGTTCCCCTTTTCTTTCTCAGTATCTTTAATTTCTTTCTCTCTTGATAGTTTTAATAGGTGTTTACAAATTTTATTAATGTTTTTAAACACGGGTTCTGAGACCAGGCAGGATGGCTCACACATGTAATACTAGTACTTTGAGAGTCCAAGGCAGGAGGATCTCTTGAGCTCAGTTGGAGACCAGCCTGCACAAAGTGACACCCCCATCTCTATTAAAAATAGAAAAAAGGCCGGGCAAGGTGGCTCACTCTTATAATCCTACGCCTCTGGGAGGACAAGGCAGGTGGGTTGCTTGAGCTCAGTAATTGAGGCAAGAGGATCACTTGAACCCAAGAGTCTCAGGTTGCTATGAGCTATGAGGCCATGGTACTTTGCCAAGGGCAACAAAATGAGACTCTGTCTCAAAAAAAAAATAGAAAAAAATTAGCTGGGCATGGTGAGCGCCTGTAGTCCCAACTACTCGGTAGGCTGAGGTGGGAGGATAGCTGGACCCCAGAAGTTTGAAGTTGCTGTGAGCTGGGCTGACACCATGGCATTCTAGCCTGGGCGACAGAGTGAGACTGTCTCAAGAAAACAAACAAACAAAAAACAGCTTCTGACTTTGTTGTCTTCACTTTATTTTCTATTTTATAAATCCCTGCACTTCATCATTTCCTTCCTTCTACTTTCTTCAGGTTTCACTTGGTGTACTTTTTAAAATGGAAACTTCCATTATACATTTTTAGCCTTTCTTCTTTTCTAATATGTGTATTTTAAGAAAGTAAATTTCCCGCAGTCAGATAGAGGAAGTTGCTTCTATTCTTAGTTTACAAAGAATTTTTGTCATGATTAGGTGTTTAATTTAGTGATAGCTAGGACTAGTAAGTAATCATATACTTTTTTCTCCTTTTTTGATTTGGTGAATTTCACACATTTTTATTTTATTTATGTATTTATTTTATTTATTTTGAGACAGAGTCTTACTCTGTCACCCTGACCAGAGTGCCATGACATCATCGTAGCTCACAGCAACCTCAAACTCCTGGGCCCAAGCGATTCTCCTGCCTCAGCCTCTGAGTAACTGGGCCTTCAGGCACCTGCTACCATATCCAGTTAGTTTTTCTATTTTTAGTAGAAGTGGGTGTCACTCTTGCTCAGGCTGGTCTCAAACTTGAGAGCTCAAGCAATCCACCTACCTCAGCCTCTGAGAGTGCAAGGTGAGTCATCATGCTATGCCACATGTTAATTTTTAGATGTGGGGGCAGACGAGGTGGCTCACACCTGCAATCCTAGCACTCTGGGAGGTCAAGGCGGGAGGATCACTTGAGCTCAGAGTTCAAGACCAACCTGGGAAAAAGTGAGACCCTGTCTATACCAGAAAAAAAGAAAAGAAAAGAACAAAAAAACTAGGCCAGACATGATGGTGGGCATCAGTAGTCATAGCTACTTGGAAGGCTGAAGCAGGAGGATTGCTGGAATCCAAGAGTTTGAGGTTGCTGTGAGCTAGGTTGACACCACAGCACTCTACCCAGGGTGACAGAGTGAGACTTTGTCTCACACACACAAAGAAAAAAAAAAAAAAAAGAAAGAAAAAAGAAAAAGAAAAAGAAAGAGAACAAGGAAAAAAATTTTTTCAGATTAATTTGAGGTTACAATGTTTGCATTTCTTAGTTAGGGTCTGTCTTACAGTTGTGTCCCATTCCCAGGAGGTGTGCCATATATCCCCACATTGTGCCCATCAAGCGGGAGCACACCCATCCCCCTCCCACCTCCCATCTTCCCCCTTCTTGCTTCCTCCTCCCCCCATCTTGAATTAAATTGAGTTTTTCTCTTGTGTGGGTGTGTATTAGATCATCTACTGGCTTCATATTAGTATTGAGTACATTGGATACTTGCTTAGGGAAAAAAAATTCAGCTGTTAAACCAATCTTATATTCCTGGGATTAACCATACTTGGTCATGATGTATTATCCTTTTTCTTTTTTCTTTCTTTCTTTCTTTCATTTATTTTTTTATTAAGTCTTTTGTACATAGATCATAAATACATTTATGCCCATTTCAGTGTGTTGGTTATTTGTACAGATGGAGTGCTTGCATCATACTAATCAGCATAGCTTTCATCCCATTTACCCAATTATAGCATTAGGACATTTGTGCTCTACACATGATAGAACCAACTTGTACTTGCAAGGTGCTTCATAGTTGCGCTCCCCCTACTATCCCCTACTATCCCTCTCACCTCCTCCCCACACTCCTCCTCCCCTTCCCTTTTTCATCCTAGGCTAAAGTTGTGTTTCATTTTTCATATGCAAGTGTGAGTTATTATAAATTGGTTTCACAGTAGTACTGAGTACGTTGAATACTTTTTTTTCCATTCCTGAGATACTTTACTAAGAAGAATATTTTCCAGCTCCATCCATGTAAACATAAAGGAGGTAAAGTCTCCATTTTTTACTACTGTGTAGTATTCCATGGTATACATATACCACAATTTATTAATCCATTCATGGGTCAATGGGTGCTTGGGCTTCTTCCATGACTTGGCAATTATGAATTGAGCTGCAATGAACAATCCAGTGCAAATATCTCTATTGCCAAATGATTTTTGGTCCTTTGGATATACACCTAGAAGAGGAATTGCAGGATCAAATGGCAGGTTTACATTTAGATCCCAGAGTGTTCTCCAAACTTCCTTCCAAAAGGAATGTATTAGCTTGCATTCCCACCAGCAGTGCAGAAGTGTTCCCTTTCTCCGCATCCACGCCAACAGCTGTAGTTTTGGGATTTTGTGATGTGGGCTACTCTTACTGGAGTTAGATGGTATCTCAGAGTGGTTTTGGGTTGCATTTCTCTGATAATTAAAAATGATGAGCATTTTTTCATGTGTCAGTAGGCCATGTGCCTGTCTTCTTCAGAGCATCTTCTGTTCACGTCTCTGGCCCACAATGAAATGAGATCACTTCTTTTTTGCTTAGTAATAAATTTGAGTTCTCTGTGGATTCTGGTTATTAGACCTTTGTCAGTAGTATAACTTGCAAAAATCCTCTCCCATTCTGAGGGCTGTCTGTTTGCTTCACTTAGTGTGTTCTTGCCAGTGCAGAAACTTTTTAATTTGATCAGATCCCAGTAATGTATTTTGGATGTTGCTTCAATTGCCCGGGGTGTCCCCCTCATGAAGTATTCTCCCAGGCCAATTTTCTCAAGCGTTTCCCCTGCACTATCTCTAAGAATATTTATAGTTTCATGTCTTCAGTTTAAGTCCTTTAACCAGTGAGAGTCAACTTTTGTTAGAAGAGAAAGGTGTGGGTCCAGTTTCAGTCTTCTACAAATTGCCATCCCAATTCATCCAGCACCATTTATTGAATAGGGAATCTTTCTCCCAATTCATATTTTTAATAGGCTTATTGAAAATCAAATTATGATAAGTGTCTGGGTTCACCTCTTGGTCTTCAATTCTGTTCCATACATCTACCTCTCTATTTTTGTGCCATGACCATGCTGTTTTGATCACTATCGATTTATAATATAGTCTGAAGTCTGGAAGTGTGATTCCTCCTGATTTGTTTTTATTTCTGAGTATTTTATCCTTTTTCTATATGTCTGGACTTAATTTAAGAATTTTGGTGATCTTGAATCTCTGGTTTGGCCCACCTGCCTCCACTCCAGTCTTCACCATGTCCATCAGGGTTACCCAGAAGTCCTACAAGGTATCCACCTCTGTCCCACAGGCCTGCAGCAGC
This sequence comes from Nycticebus coucang, assembly GCF_027406575.1. Classification (NCBI taxonomy): domain Eukaryota; kingdom Metazoa; phylum Chordata; class Mammalia; order Primates; family Lorisidae; genus Nycticebus; species Nycticebus coucang. Next base: position 11,882,475 of record NC_069793.1, read on the forward strand.
CACTCCTACAGCACTGGGCCCGGTGCCAGCATCAGCTCCTTGAGCTTCTCTTGGGTGGGCGGTGGCAGCTTCCACAGTGGCCTGGGCACCGGCCTGGGTCTGGGTGGAGGCTTCACCGGGCTGGAGGTATGGGGGGCATCACAGCTGTCACAGTGAACCAGAGCCTGCTGAGCCTGCTCAACCTGGAGGTGGACCCCAACATTCAGGCCACACGCACTCAGGAGAAGGAGGAGATCAAGACCCTCAACATCAAGTTTGCCTCCTTCATCGACAAGATGCGCTTCCTGGAGCAGCAGAACAAGCTGCTGGAGACCAAGTGGAACCTCCTGCAGCAGCAGAAGATGCTGGCAGCAACATGGACAGCATGTGTGAAAGCTCCATCAACAGCCTTCAGCAACAGCTGGACACACTGGGCCAGAAGAAGCTGAGGCTGGAGGCGGAGCTTGGCAACATGCAGGGGCTGGTGGAGGACTTCAAGAATAAGTAGGAGGAGGAGATCAACAAGCGCACAGAGGTGGAGAATGAATTTGTCCTCATCAAGAAGGATGTGGATGAAACGTCCATCAACAAGGTGGAGCTGGAGGCCCGCCTGGAAGGGCTGAGTGACAAAATCAGCTTCCTCAGGCAGCTGTATGAAGAGGAGCCCAGTGAGCTGCAGTCGCAGATCTCGGACATGTCTGTGGTCCTATCCACGGACAATAGCCACTCCCTGGAATGGACAGCATCATTGCTGAGGTCTGTGCCCCATACCAGGAGATGGCCAACCGCGGCTGGGCTGAGGCTGAGAGCGTGTACCAGACCAAGTAGGAGGAGCTGCAGGTGCAGGCTGGGAAGACTGAGATCTCCGGCATGAATCGGAATATCAGCGGGCTCCAGAATGAGGTTGAAGCTCTCAAAGGCTAGAGGGCTTCCCTGAAGGCCTTCATCGCAGATGCCGAGCAGCGTGGTGAGCTGGCTCTTAAGGATGCCAACGCCAAGCTGGCCCAGCTGGAGGCCGCCCTGTGTCAGGCCAAGCAGACATGGTTCAGCAGCTGCAGGAATACCAGGATCTGATGAATGTCAAGCTGGCCCTGCACGTGGAGATGGCCACCTACAGCAAGCTGCTGGAGGGCGAGGAGAGCCGGCTGGAGTTGGGGATGCAGAACATGAGTATCCACACAAAGACCACCAGGGGCTATTCAGGGGGCCTGAGCTTGGCCTACGGGGGCCTCCCAAGCCCTGGCCTCAGTTATGGTCTGAGCTCCTTCCAGATCGGCTTTGGCTCTGGTGGAGGCTCCAGCTCCTTCAGCCACACCAGCTCCAGGGCTGTGGTTGTGAAGAAGATTGAGACCCGAGACGGTAAACTGGTGTCTGAGTCCTCTGATGTCCTGCCCAAGTGAACTGCCACTGTGGCCCCTCCAGTCTACCCTCTCACACGGCTGTCACAGAGGCTGTGGGGAAGGCAGCTGTGCCAGGGAGCACATGGAACAGGAGACCCACCTGAGGCTCAGCCCCATCCCTCAGCCTCAAGATGTCACCCTGGATAGAGTGCTGTGGCATCACAGCTCACAGCAACGTGCAACTCCTGGGCTTAAGCGATTCTCTTGCCTCAGCCTCCCAAGTAGCTGGGACTACAGGTGCTTGCCACAATGCCTGGCTATTTTTTGGTTGTAATTGTCATCGTTTGGCAGGCCCAGGCTGGATTTGAACCCACCCGCTCTGGTGTATGTACTGGCTCCTTAGCTGCCTGAGCTACAGGTGCCAAGCCAAATTTTTTTATTTTTAAAATAAAATTTCATTTATGTATGGAAACCCCAAGCCTTTGAGTAAACCCCTTTAGGATCCTCTTTTACTCTTGGGGACAGTCCCGCATTAGTATTCCTTTCTTTTTGTTGTTTTTTTTTTTTTTTGAGACAGAGCCTCAAGCTGTCGCCCTAGGTAGAGTGCTGTGGCATCACAGCTCACAGCAACCTCAAACTCCTGGGCTCCAGCAATTCTTTTGCCTCTGCCTTCCAAGAAGCTGGGACTGCAGGTGCTAGCCACAGCACCCGGCTATTTTTTGGTTGCAGCCATCATTGTTGTTTGGCGGGCCCGGGCTGGATTCGAACCTGCCAGCTCAGGTGTATGTGGCTGGTGCCTTAGCCGCTTGAGCCACAGGCGCCGAGCCAGTATTCCTTTTAATGACTTTGTTGTGTCTGCTTTTTGTTGGAAGGTGTTTGAATATTTGGTTGCTGCATGGAGGTCTGAGTTTCAGTTGATCCTCTAGATGTGTACAAGTCATTTGTGACCTTAAGGACATCTTGATTTGAGTTAGGTAGGAGAATGTAGATTCACAGCAATAAGTGGTTGAAAAGTAAGAAAGCATTTTTTTTTTTTTTTGCATGTTGCTGAGAGCTGGGTATTCTACTGTATTTTTCCATGTTTCAACTGGATTTTTCTTAGAATCAAACAATAACTTTAAGATGTCATCTACTGAGAGGCCAATCAATTTCATTTGTAGTTCTTTAGGTGCCTTGGTGATACCAACTAGGTGAGGCTGAAATGCTAATTTGAGTGTGATGTCATGATTCTCAAGGATAGTCAGGCTTTGATTGTGTTTTCTAATAATAGATCTATTGAAGCTGTGTTTTCTTCAAATGATTCCAATAGATCATCCTGATTATTGATGACCTTTGCTAACTGGGGAAAATGTTCATCAAAAATTTCATTTTAAAGAAGAAGTATTTTGAAAAAAGATAGCTTTTTTCTAAATGCTTGGAATTTTTGCATATATCATATACAGACTTAGTTTTATCTTGCATAGAAATATTCAAGTCATTTTGATTTGATATATCACACAGAAACACTGCATTCCTATAGAAACCTTTCAATAATTCAGTGCTGATTCTGTTCTTTATAAAATATACCTGTCCTCACAGAAATAAAATTTTGACTAACACCTGTCCCTGCAATAGCCAATGCACTTTAGAAGAATATAGCAAACCCACACTGAATACCTCATCACTCAACTTTAGCATGTTACAAAACTGAGGATGCCATGTTACATTTGCACAAATATAGTTAACAATATATTTTGCCGGGTGAGGTGGCTCATGCCTGTAATCCTAGCACTCTGGGAGGCCGAGGCAGGGCTTATAAAAAATGATTTGTTTGCACTTAATAAAATAAATGACCCAACGGGAAAATTCAACATTCTAAAGATAACATCTAGACTCAGACTTCATGCACTTTCCATCAAAATGTACATAGGCTTTAGGGGAGAGCATATTTTTCAAAATGATTCCAAATATTATGATAAAATTCAAATGAACAAAAAATAATCAAGAAAAATTTGAGCAAGAAGGAGGTGCCTGTAGCTCAGTGGATAGGGCGCCAGCCACATGCACCCAGGCTGGCAGGTTCGAACCCAACCCCGGCCAGCTAGACAACAATGACAACTGCAACAAAAAATTAGCCGGGCATTGTGGTGGGCGCCTGTAGTCCCAGCTACTTGGGAGACTGAGGCAAGGGAATCGCTTAAGCCCAAAAGAGTTTGGGTTGCTGTGAGCTGTGACACCGTGGCACTCTACTGAGGGTGAAATAGAGAGAGTCTGTCTCAAAAAAAAAAAAAAATTGAGCAAGAAGAATGAAAAGGGTCATGCCCTGTTTAATATTACCATATATTGCTATAATAAATATGCTCACAGTGCAATAGATGGCAGGCTAATAGAGCAAATGCAGAGGAAAAATCAATATGTATTATGATAGGTCCTTAGTAACGCTTTTTATCTGGAAACATATTTTTAAACTCAGGGAAAGTTTCTTGGCATTCTACCAAGGGCAACATAGTAAGACTGTTTCAAAAAAAAAAAAAGATTAAAATTTGGGCCATTTATTTATTTGTTTGAGAACAGCACAGGGATATTGCAGGAAGGAAAGGGCTTGTCTTGTCTTCCTGGTCCCAGAAAGCGCTGCTTTTCCTCGCTCCTGCTGCATGCTCTGTCAGTAGTGCATGTGCTTGGGGACGTCCGGTGCTGGTCTGCTCCAGATGGATGCTAAGAGCCAGAAGGGTCTCACTCTGTTGCCCAGGCTAGAGAGCAGTGGCATCACCGTAACTCACTGCCACTTCAAACTCCTGGGGTCAAGCCATCCTCCTGCCTCAGCCCCCTGAGTAGCTGGCTGTACAGGTGTGCGCTACCACGCCCAGCTAATTTTTCTATTTTTGTACAGATGGGGTCTTGCTCTTGCTCAGGCTGGTGTCAAACTTCTGGCCTCAAGCAATGTCCCTGCCATGGCTAGGATTACAGGCATGAGCTACTGTGCCCACCCTAGACCTTGAATTTTTATCTTTCATTTCCATTCAAAACTGCACCACAGCCAGGCTCGGCTCACGCCTGTAATCCTAGCACTCCTGGAGGCTGAGGCAGGAGGAACCCTTGAGCTCAGGAGTTTGAGACCCGCCTGAGCAAGAATGACACTCCATTTCTACTAAAACATAGAAAAACTAGCCGGACATCATGGTGGTTGCCTGTAGTCCCAGCTACTCCAGAGGCTGAGGCAAGAGGACCACTTGAGCCCAGAAGTTTGAGGTTGCTGTGAGCTATGACACCAAGGCACTCTACTTAGGGTGACAGAGTAAGACTCTGTTTCAAAAACAAAACAAAAATGACGGAAACTGGGCGGCTCCTGTGGCTCAGTGAGTAGGGCGCCGGCCCCATATGCCGAGGGTGGCGGGTTCAAGCCCAGCCCCGGCCAAACTGCAACCAAAAAATAGCCGGGTGTTGTGGCGGGCGCCTGTAGTCCCAGCTGCTCGGGAGGCTGAGGCAAGAGAATCGCGTAAGCCCAAGAGTTAAGAGGTTGCTGTGAGCCGTGTGCTGCCACGGCACTCTGCCCGAGGGCGGTACAGTGAGACTCTGTCTCTACAAAAAAAAAAAAAAAAAAAAAAATGACGGAAACTTTAAAATTAAAAAAAAATAAAATAAAACAAAAAACAAAAACAAAAAAACAAAACAGGAGGCACCTATAGCTCAGTGGTTAGGGCGCTGGCCACATACACTGAGGCTGGTGGGTTCAAACCCAGCCCAGGCCAGCTAAAACAACAATGACCACTGCAACAACAACAACAACAAAATAGAGAGACATTGTGGCCGGTGCCTATAGTCCCAGCTACGTGGGAGGCTGAGGCAAGAGAATCGCTTAAGAGTTTGAGGTTGCTGTGAGCTGTGACACCACAGCACTCTACCCAGGGTGACAGCTTGAGACTCTTGTCTCAAAACAAACAACAAAACAAAACAAAAACAACCCCCCCCAAAAAAAAACACCTGCATCACAGATATTTTGATATCGTATGTTGAATTTTCATTATCATTAAAAGTGTAGTTTCCCTTATGAATTTTTCTTTACCCCATGGACTATTTAATTTCTAAATATTTAGTGGTTTTCTGGTGTGGCATTTATCAGTATACTGCTTCTCAACTCCAGATTCACTCTTGGGTATCTGTTCTGTGAGAACAGGGCTGACGCTAGGCTTTTAATCGTTACAGTGAGCACAGTGTTTTGTCAGCAGAGGGCACTAGAGAGACACCACAGCAATAAAGAGGCTCTTCCTGGTTCTAGGGTGCTGCTCCCTTTCCGTTTCTCTCTGGAAGGTATGGATGTCAGCTATGACCTTGTGACTAGTTTCAAAAGAAGCCAATTACAAAAACCGGGACTGCGGTAGGCATGCTGGTTTTTTTTTTTTTTTTTTTTATATGAATGTGTTTCTTTGTTTTTTTTTTTTTGGCCAGGGCTGGGTTTGAACCCACCACCTCTCGCATATGGGACCGGTGCCCTACTCCTTGAGCCACTATACTGACATTGTCTTCTTTTTGTTTCCCTTTTTTAAATTTTATGTACAAATTGTTGGAAGGCGACTTCACAGTTTAGTCTGTAGGTAACAGAACACTTAATGGGTTCATAAAATATTTGGAGAGTAATTAATATAACCAGCTGTGGATACAGTGACCATGAGACTGTGTGTCTTACCATTTTAGGGAAGGCTGAAAACTTCTTCACTTTCAAAAAGTGTGGAGATAGGCCGGGAGCAGTGGCTCACACCTGAAATCCCAGCACTCTGGGAGGCGGAGGTGGGCGGATTGCTTAAACTCAGGAGTTTGACACCAGCCTGAATGAAGAGTGAGACCCCTGTCTCTATTAAAAATAGAAAAAATAGCTGGGCACTGTGGTGTACACCAGTGTTTCTAGCTACTCGGGAGGCTAAAGCAAGAGGATCTCTTGAGCCCAAGAGTTTGAGGTTGCTGTGAACTATGATGACACCATGGTATTCTACCTACGGTGACAGAATGAGACTCTGTCTTTAAAAAAAAAAAAAAAAAACATGGAGATATTTTGTTAGTAGGAATATAGCTAATAGAGGAGTTTAAAATATGTGTAAAGGGTGCATGTAGACATGGAGTAGTTATCTATTTTCTGCCTCTCAGCTCCATTCTTACCCTGGGGTGCTTGTTATGAAATAATAGCCTGGACTGAAAGCATTGGACCCATACAGTGAGCACAGTGTAGATAACTCTGCAGGGACATTCAGGAAAGGAAGGGCTTGTCTTGTCTTCCGAGGTCCAGAATGCTCTGGTTTGCAAAGTCATTTGGAAAAGCAGAAAAAAAATTAAACATAATCTTCATATTTACCCAGAGATTATTTCTGATGTGCTTCATTCCTTTCTGAGGATCTGAGTTTCTAGCTGTTATCATTTCCCCTTAGACCAAAGATGTCCTTCTTACAGTATAGGACTAATTCTAGTTTCCTTTTATTTGAAAATGTCTCTATTTCAATTTCTTTTTTTTTTTTTTTTTTTTTGAGACAGAGTATCACTATGCTGTCCAGCCTACATTGCTATGTCATCATCATAGCTCACTGGAACCCTAAACTCCTGAGCTCACGTGATCCTTCTGCCTTAGCTTCCTAAAGTGGTAGGAGTATAGTGTGAGCCACTGTACCAGGCCTCAACTTCATTCTTGGAAGTGTATGTTTTTGGTGAATGTAGAATTTTGAGTTGCCCTTCTTTTTCTTTCAGCACTTTAGAGATGTTATACTCTTGTTTGGCTCCTGATTTCCCGTGAGAAGTCAGCTGCTAATTGTTGTTCCCTGTGTGTACAGTGTGTAGTGTGTTGTTTTATCTTGATGCTTTTGAGTTCTGCTCTTCATCTTTCTATAGTTTGACTGTAATGTGCCTAGATGTAGCCTTGTGTTTATCAAGGTGGGATTACTGAGTATCTTGAATCTATAAATTTCTTTCACCAATTTGGGAAATTGGGGATATTTAAAAAAATTTTTTCCTGCCCTATTCTTTCTCTTTGCCTCTTAGGACTCCAATTACATGTTAGATTATTTGGGAATTGTAGGGGAGCAGTGTTATCTAACTAGTCCCTGAAATGTTTTGGAGTTTTTTTTCTTTTTTTTTTCAATTCTTTTTCTCCCTCTGTTGTTCAGCTTGGGTAGTTTCTGTTGGCCTGTTAACTAGTTCATTGACTTATTATTCTGATATCTCCTCTTTTGCTGTTAAGTCATTCAATTAATTTTTCAAATTTCAGTTATTATAATTTTGAGGAGGGGACAGAGTCTGGTTCTGTCACCCCAAGTAGAGTATAGTGGTGTCATCAAGGCTCACTACAGTCTCAAACTCCTGGGTGATCCTCCTGCCTCAGCATCCCAAGTAGCTGGGACAACAGGCACATACCACCATGGCTGGTAATTTTTCTATTTTGAGTAGAAATGGGGACTTGCTTTTGCTCAGGTTGGTCCCCGACCCCTGATCTCAAGCAATCCTCCCATCTTCAGCCTCTCAAAGTACTAGGATTACCGATGTGAGCCACCATGCCTGGCTTATTATAATTTTTATTTCTAGGATTTCTGTTTTTCAAAAATCATTTGTTTCTCTGTTAAGCTTACTTTTCTTTTAATTCACTGAGAAAATATTTTCATTGATGCTTTACTATCTCTGTTTGTTAATTCCAATATCTGGATCATGTCAGTGTTTGTGGCAATTTTTTTGTTTGTTGTTTGAGACAGAGTCTGTGTCACCCTTGGTAGACTGCTGTGGCGTCACAGCTCACAGCAACCTCAAACTCAAGCAATTCTCTTGCCTCAGCCTCCCAAGTAGTTGGGACTATAGGTGCCCTCCACGACAGCTGGCTATGCTTTTGTTTTTTTTGAGACAGTCTCACTGTCATCCTGGATAGAGTGCTGTGGTGCCATGGCATAGTCATAGCTCATAGAACCTCTTGGGCTCAAGTGATCCTCTTGTGTCAGTCTCCTCAATAGCTGGGATTATAGGTGCCTGCCACAATGCCTGGCTACTTTTTTTCTATTTTTAGCAGAGACAGAGTCTCCCTCTAGTTCAGACTGGTCTCTGAACTCCTGAACTCAAAAGATCCTCTCCCCTTGGCCTCCCAGAGTGCTAGGATTACAGGTGAGCCACTGCGCCCAGCCATTTGTAGCAGTTTTGAATGTTAAGTTGTGGAGACTCTGGCTTCTGTTATTTTTCTTCAAAGAGTGATGTTTATTCCTTTTATTAAGAAGTTAGCTTGGCTGGATATGGACTAAAACCACAGTTAGTGGTGGGCAGCTCCAGTCTTCAGCTTAGATCTGTCTTTAACTGAACTCCTTTGAGTCTGAGTGGTTAAGAGCTCGGGCAGAGATGTGAACAGATAGAATTTGAGGATTTCCCTCTCTCCAGTGCTCTCATTTCTGAGATTCTCATCTTTCTCCTCAGTGGGTTCAGTTGCCTCGACTCATCTACTAGCAGCAAAAACAGGGATCTGTCTCTTCATAACTCTCGTCTTCTGAGTGTGGAGTCCCCCTTCACCGCTTCCCCACATTTTCCAGTGTTGTTAAGTAGCTGCTTTTTGTACTATCTGCGCATTTTACAATAGTTTTCGGTGGAGGGGCCGTTGTCATGGGATCTTAGCTATTATTACAAGCAGAAGTCCCTAGGTGAAGTCCCTTGGCATAATTTAAATATTGAGAAAGGGGGCGGCACCTGTGGCTCAAGGAGTAGGGTGCTGGCCCCATATGCTGGAGGTAGCAGGTTCAAACCCAGCCCCAGGCAAAAACTGCAAAAAAAAAAATAAATAAATAAAATAAATAAATAAATAAATATTGAGAAAGAAGAAAAAAACCTTTTATCTGAAGAATGTGAGCCCCTTTAAATTATCAGGGCCAGAAAAGCATTCAAAATGCAGCAGCAGTCACATCTCACTCCCCCTTGAGCTAAATAACTACCTTTTGAACTGTTTGGGTTCTGGGCTGACGTCAAGTGACCATGAAATGCCATACACCCTGTAGTTGAACAATGTACAGCTAATCTCTAACCAATGAAAATAACCTGACAAAAAGCTTTTGTAATTGCCCCCTCTCCTGATTCATCCTTTTAAAAAAAAAAAAAACAACAACCTTGAGCCTCTGTTTGGTACTCGGGAGCACTCCCCAAGGCAACTTGGAAGTGTGTCTCGGACTGCATTCTTCAACCTTTCACTTGAATAAACTCTCTTTAAACTACATTCTGATCTTTTTGATTATATTAGGTTGCCAATATTTTATCTACTTCCTCCACATTTTCCTTTATTTTCTTGAGCATATCATTGTTAACTCCTTGATGACTTCTCTGATATATATGTAGTATATATGTCTTTTGTTTTTTCTTTCTTTCTTTTTTTTTTTTTGTGGTTTTTGGCCAGGGCTGGGTTTGAACCTGCCACCTCCGGCATATGGGACCGGCGCCCTACTCCTTGAGCCACAGGCGCCGCCCTTTTGTTTTTTCTATTTCCTAATTTTTCTCTGATGTTAAATAATATGGCCCTATTTCTTGGCATGCTAGTAATATTTATTAGATCCAGGAATTGTGTACAAAAACTAATAGTGTCCCTAGATGTTTTGTCTTTCACCCTTTCCTTGCTAGGCAGATAGAATGGGAGCTGATCACCTTACTCTAATCAGACTATATGGTTTGAGGCTGCACTGCAATTTTCACAAGTCCCAGTCTCCCTGTGTCATCTTATTCCTAGTAAAGAGCCCTCTCGAGCTTTAAACTGGAAGCCCTCTGTATCTGCCAGTCCCTTCCCCCTGGTGAGTCCTGAATTCAGATCCTCAGCACCTTCAACCAAAACATTCTACTGGCCTTTTTAGAGATTTGAGCCTTAGATTTTTACAGCTTGTGGCTCTATACAGCTTTGGAATTTGGTAAATTATCTCCAGAGGAAAATACATGTTTTAAAGGTTACTTAAGTCCCCAACTTTGTCCCTCCAGTATTATAAGACTACTCAGTTTGGTTGGCTTCTGTGATCTCCATCTGCAACCCTCTATCTGGGGAATGCTTGGATTCTTAGCTTCTTGCTCAAACCCAGAATAAGAAAATGTTCTAAGGAGAATTCTGCTGCAAATGTCAGCTTCCTTCTCTAATTCTCCCTACTCCAGAATTTTAGGCCCTCTAGTCCTTCTTACTTCAGCAGCTCTCTGAGGCTATTAAAAATATATATATATATTTTTTGAGACAAAGTCTCAAGCTATTGCCCTTGGTAGAGTGCCATAGCATCATAGCTCATGGCGACCTCCAACTGTTGGGCTCAAGAGATCCTATTTCCTTAGTTTTTCTATTTTTAGTAGAGACGAGGTCTCGCTTTTGCTCAGCCTGGTCTAAAACTCAAGAACTCAAGCGATCCACTAGCCTCAGCCTCCTGGAGTGCTAGGATTACAGGCATGAACCAATGTACCTGGTCTATTAAAAAGATTTTATATACTGAGGGTGGTGGGTTCAAACCCAGCCCTAGCCAAACTGCAACAAAAAATATAGCCAGGCACTGTGGCGGGCGCCTGTAGTCCCAGCTACTCAGGAGGCTGAGGCAAGAGAATCACCACCTAAACCCAGGAGTTGGAGGTTGCTGTAAGCTGTGACACCATAGCACTCTATTGAGGGTGATAAAATGAGACTCTGTCTCTTAAAAAAAAAAAATATTTAGGGGGCTAGGTGGGGGCTCTTGCCTGTAATCCTGGTAGCACTCTGGGAAGCCGAGGCAGGTGGTTTGCTTGAGCTCAAGAATTTAAGACCAGCCTGAGCAAAAGCAAGATCCCATCTCTACTAAAAACAGAAAAACCAGCCCAGTGTTGTGATATGGCTTGTAGTCCCAGCTATTTGGGAGGCTGAGGCAAGAGGATCACTTAAGCTCAAGAGTTTGAGGTTGCTGTGAGCTGATGATGCCACAAGTACTCTACCCAAGGTGAGAGAGTGACACTGCCTAAAAAAAATTTTTTTTAATCTGGTTTTAACTAGATTAGGCGTTAATAAGCTAGAGGCAATACCAACTTACTAAAAATGGAAATTTCTTTTTTTTTTTGTAGAGACAGAGTCTCACTTTATGGCCCTTGGTAGAGTGCCGTGGCCTCACACAGCTCACAGCAACCTCCAACTCCTGGGCTTAAATGATTCTCTTGTCTCAGCCTCCCGAGTAGCTGGGACTACAGGCGCCCGCCACAACGCCCAGCTATTTTTTGGTTGCAGTTTGGCTGGGTGCCGCACCCCCGGCATCAAGCCGTGGCGGGATGGCTCTGTCCGCGTTGTAAAAACTGTGGTAAGGCGGTGAGTGCTCTCCGGAGCGTTGCCCCCAGTCCCCCTGGCTTGCGACAGCAGCGCATAAGTTGCCTAGCATGCCTTTTAGTGAACGTAGGAAGTCATGAGGTGCGGCATAAAAGCCTAAGAAACCTTTACCCTGAAACCTGTTCAGTTGAATGACTGATTATTGCCTGATTGTTTTGAGAAACTAAGAATAAACACAGTGACTTACTGATCCACAATTAAACACAGCAAGTATGGCTGTGCCGGACTCAGTGGCTCCAAGAGAGCCTGTACAACAGCACGTCCCCACCATAAATGTCAGTGAATTGAAATAGTACATCGAGAGAATGCAGGCACGGCAAACAAGATGTTCCAACATGACACCTCCTGCAGTAAAACTTTACTTAGAAAAACATCTGACTTCACTAATTAGTAAAACTTTACTTAGAAAAATGTCTTACTTCACTAATTTTCATATGTAACACAAATCAATAGAGTAGTTTAATGTTTAATAAACAATTAACTATGAATCAAAATATAGTTACTAATTAGAGTAAGAATATATAGTAGTAGTCAAGTATTATACATAAAAGAATATGTTCAGCTGTTTTTAAAAGAGATCATAAGAAACTGAGACCAATTAAAGAACTAAGAGAAGTTACAAGCCTTGACATTCCTAGATAAGGGAAAGCAACCAGGTGTTACTAATGAAACCACTTCCCTAGAACAAAAACCTTAAAAAAATAAACCACCTCCTTCCAAAGAGCAAAACCTTGAAAATATATAGTGCATGAAAAACCACATATGGAGACACAAAGATAATTGGAAGCACAAAGATAATTTACAAGCATAAGCAAAATAATGATTACATTGCTTTAACCCTGGAAAGAAAATGTATAAATACCAGACTTAAAAATCAATAAAGTGCAGCTACTTTCATCATCACCTGTGGTGTCTAGTAGTCTGTCAAAATCATCCTGCGTCGACCTTCCAATCAACCTGTAACGTTCACCCTGAAAGCCCTCGGACTGAGACTCATTCGACCGGCTGCTGCGACAGCTGGCGCCCTCGAACAGGGACCTGAAGGACAGGTGATCTTTCTTTTTCTTTCTTTCTCTCTTTTCAGATTGAAGGCGACTCTCACCAGGGAGCTCGAGTCCCGCCGGTAAAGGCTGACCGGTTAAGTGTGAGTAATCAACAGGTACCATGAGGCACGCATTGATCAAAGAGGAACGTATATTCAGTGTCATGTTACAGCATTTGTTAGTTAAAAATGGGTTCAATGTGTCCCTCAAACGGTTGGAGGAGCTTATACATTTTCTTATTAAGCAAGGTGCGGAGGAGCCGTACCAAGACTTTATTTCGAGGCTGGAAGAAGCCATTAACAGAATGCTCCCCCCGTCTGAGGGCACATCACTGTTGCTCAAACAGTTAGAAACATGCATGGATGCCTCACCAGCAATCGTACAGGGAATGGCATTTGCTGCAGCAATGCAAGGTCAGAAATTCAGCGCCTATGTTAAAAATACCTTCAATAAAGAAGGTAAGGGGCCAACAGCTCCTACCAACACTTGCTACAATTGTGGCAAGCCAGGACGCATGCAGAAGGACTGTAAACAGTCCCATGCCAATAAGCCGAGGGGGGACCCACCCGGCTTATGCCCTCGCTGTAAGAAGGGCAGACACTGGAAAAATAAATGTAAATCAAAATTTCATAAGGATGGAACCCCCTTGAATGACAAGGGTGACACTGATCCTGAGGATCAGGACGTACGGAGATCAAAAAACTAGTAAAAGGGGCATTCTCCCAGCCCAGGCCCCAAGGGAGAGCAGGCTGTAGCTTGTAAAACACAGCCCTCATCTACTTTGAATCCTCAAGCCCCTGAATTTACTATTCATGACCTTTCACGGGGCACGCCTGAGAGTGCAGGTTTAAATTTAGCAAGTGAAAAGAATGTCTTATTATCCAAATGGGACGGTGTTACTTTAATCCCCACTGCAGTAAAAGGGCAACTCTTGCCGGGGACAGTTGAAATTATAATTGGTAAAAGTTCAAATTATACTAAAAACTTTGAAGTTATTCCAGGAGTAGTTAACTCAGATTCAGAAAAGACAACGCAGAAGAAGACGCCAGCGGCTGCTGCAAGATCTCACCCGCCGCTTGGAGAAAATGAAAGTACACTCGCCGATAGCAAACAAAACCACCGGCACCGGGCACATTTCCACTGGCTCCAAGACGGCTGAAAAGACCCAGCGGGGAAGGAAGCTGAGGGCCCCCCTACCCTTCGTGGGGCGGGCCTGCCTCCCAAGTGTTACAGCCCCCAGACAACAGCACTGGCGGAATCCCAAGGGTGAGGTTTAAAACCTTTATTATTGACTCTTTGCCACTAGTAATTTATATAAATAAGAAAAATATTTTTACAAACTGAATCTTTGTCAACGGATAAAATTCTTGTCTTTTAAACCTTCTAATTATCAGTTTAGCTGAGTAAATAAGTAACTTCATGGTAAACTGGAATCCTGTTTGATGGAAAGTGAGTTTTTGAGAGTAAGAGAAATTAAACAGAAAGGAGAATGACATTGTGTAAAAAAAGAATCTTGTGTGATAAATTTTGTCCTGAAACAGAATAGTTATGTAAAGAAAGTAAAAGGCAGAACAAAAGTTCAAGAAAGTTTAGAATGTTTGTAGATGGTCTGTGCAAGTTAAATGAAACTCATAAAAGAGAATTTGTGAAAGAATTTACATGTGATCCAGTTGACTATGTATTTCCTTTAAAATCTTTTAACTTGTAAAAATAACCAATTGTATTACTTCTTCTGATATATTTCATGTAAATAATAGATTGCTGAATGTTATGTTAATTGTAAAAAAACCTTCTTATATAATGTTACCTGTTAATCTACAAAATGATCCTTGGTATGATAATTCTACTCTACAAGTTTTACATACTGTTAATGAATTAATTAGACCTAAAAGATTTGTAGCAGCATTAATTTTAGGTATTTTAGCTTTAATTTCTATAGTTACTACTTTTGCAGTGGCTACTACCGCCCTAGTTCAAGAAGTTCATACAGCTCACTTTGTTAACTCTTTAAGTAACAACATTACTCTCACCTTAATGACTCAAGCCAGCATAGATAATAAACTTGAAGCGAAACTTAACATCTTAGAAGAAGTAGTTTTAGCTCTAGGACAAGATATAAAGTTCATACAACATAAACTTCAAACTAGATGTCACTCTGCTTTTCCAGCTATCTGTGTCACTCCCCTACCTTATAACCTCTCCACCTCTTGGAACAAAACAAAGGCACATTTACAAGGTGTGTGGAAGGATAATGATATTACACATGACTTACATACCCTCCAAAAGGATATCACTGCCATCAGTGAAGCTCATCTACCTAGTACATCTCTCGATGCTCTGGCTCAATCACTCTCTGACAATCTCAAATCTTTAAATCCTTTATCTTGGATTCAGTACATTGTGTTTATTGTCATTATTGGATGCCTGATATTCTGTGTTGTTTTACTGTTACCTTGTCTCCTTCGTTGTGTCTTTTCCTCCTTAAAGGCTGTTCGCCAAGACCTCTTTGAACTACGTTTCATTAACAAAAAGGGGGGAAATGCCGCACCCCCGGCATCAAGCCGTGGCGGGATGGCTCTGTCCGCGTTGTAAAAACTGTGGTAAGGCGGTGAGTGCTCCCCGGAGCGTTGCCCCCAGTCCCCCTGGCTTGCGACAGCAGCGCATAAGTTGCCTAGCATGCCTTTTAGTGAACGTAGGAAGTCATGAGGTGCGGCATAAAAGCCTAAGAAACCTTTACCCTGAAACCTGTTCAGTTGAATGACTGATTATTGCCTGATTGTTTTGAGAAACTAAGAATAAACACAGTGACTTACTGATCCACAATTAAACACAGCAAGTATGGCTGTGCCGGACTCAGTGGCTCCAAGAGAGCCTGTACAACAGCACGTCCCCACCATAAATGTCAGTGAATTGAAATAGTACATCGAGAGAATGCAGGCACGGCAAACAAGATGTTCCAACATGACACCTCCTGCAGTAAAACTTTACTTAGAAAAACATCTGACTTCACTAATTAGTAAAACTTTACTTAGAAAAATGTCTTACTTCACTAATTTTCATATGTAACACAAATCAATAGAGTAGTTTAATGTTTAATAAACAATTAACTATGAATCAAAATATAGTTACTAATTAGAGTAAGAATATATAGTAGTAGTCAAGTATTATACATAAAAGAATATGTTCAGCTGTTTTTAAAAGAGATCATAAGAAACTGAGACCAATTAAAGAACTAAGAGAAGTTACAAGCCTTGACATTCCTAGATAAGGGAAAGCAACCAGGTGTTACTAATGAAACCACTTCCCTAGAACAAAAACCTTAAAAAAATAAACCACCTCCTTCCAAAGAGCAAAACCTTGAAAATATATAGTGCATGAAAAACCACATATGGAGACACAAAGATAATTGGAAGCACAAAGATAATTTACAAGCATAAGCAAAATAATGATTACATTGCTTTAACCCTGGAAAGAAAATGTATAAATACCAGACTTAAAAATCAATAAAGTGCAGCTACTTTCATCATCACCTGTGGTGTCTAGTAGTCTGTCAAAATCATCCTGCGTCGACCTTCCAATCAACCTGTAACGTTCGCCCTGAAAAGCCCTCAGACTGAGACTCATTCGACTGGCGGTCCGCGACAGCTGGGGCCCGGTTTGAACCCGCCACCCTCGGTATATGGGGCCGGCGCCTTACCGACTGAGCCACAGGCGCTGCCCAAGTATACTTTGTTTGTTTTCTTTTCTTTTTTTTTTTTTTTTTGGTTGCAGTTTTTGGCCAGGGCTGTGTTTGAACCCAGCACCTCTGGCATATGGGGCCAGCGCCCTACTCATTGAGCCACAGGCACCGCCCTAAAAATGGAAATTTCTAAGCACCTTTAAAGTGCTTATTTCTGAGCCTCTAGTTAGACGGGGCCAGGTTTATTGTCTGTGGTGAATATATTTTGCTCCTGCTCTCTAAACCTCTGTTGCTCTTTCTCAATAAACTTTGTTTCATGCTTGCCTTGCTTCTGGTGTGTCTGGTCATTCTTCAGCCAAGAGCACAACAACTAAAAAAACATAAAGTGCTTATTTCCTTCCTCTGAACTTTGAGAATTGACTGTCCTTAGGAGTCACCTTATATCATATCTTAAAAATATATCCTTACTGCCTTGGTACCCAGAGCTCAGTGGTTGCGCTGGCAGGTTCCAACCTAGCCTGGGCCTGCTAAACAACATGACAACTACAACCAAAAAAATTGCTGGGTGCTGTGGCAGGTGCCTATAGTCCCGGCTACTTGGGAGACTGAGGCAAGAGGATCTCTTAAGCCCAAGAGTCTGAGGTTGCTGTGAGCTGTGATACCACAGCACTCTACTGAGGGTGACAACTTGAGATTCTGTCTCAAGGAAAAAAAAAAAAAAATATATATATATATATACACACACACACACACATATATATATCCCTACTGCTAAGTGAATAAGAGAGAAAATAAACTTCCTCTATATTCATAACATTCATTTCTTTTTTTATTTGTTTGTTTTTTTGTTTTGAGACACAGTCTCACTCTGTTACCCAGGTTAGAGTGCTGTGGTATCAGCCTAGATCACAGCAACCTCGCATTCCTAGGTTTAAGTTATCCTCTGCCTCAGCCTCCTTTGTAGCTGGGACTTAGGCACCTGCCACAACACCCAGCTAGTTTTTCTATTTTTCATAGAGACAGGGTCTCACTCTTAATCAAGTTGGTCTCAAACTCCTGAGCTCAGGCAATCTACCTGCCTTGGCCTCCCAGAGTGGTAGGATTACAGGCGTCAGCCACTATGCATGGCCACAACATTCACTTCTGAAAAGTAATATGTGTTCCCCACCCCCACCCCCATTGACAAATTCTACTCTTTCAACACCAGCTGGGTATGCTACAATTCAATTCAATTCTGACACTATCTACCTGGAGTTAGCGTCAAAGTCCACTGATTAAATGAGGCTCAGTCCCACAAGAGGCCAATCACAAGCCCAGGCTTCTGATACTTTTGACTGGCTTAATTTCAGGGATGCCTATAGTCCTCTCCTTGAGTTCAATGATTTGTTAATATGGCTCACAGAACTCAGGAAAACAGTTTACTTATTCTATTACTGGCTTATTCTAAAAGGAAACAACTCAGGAATGGCCAGACGTCAGAGATGCACAGGGCAATGTGTGAGAAGGGGCATGGCTCTTCCGCGTCCTCCTGGGGCAGTAGCAGGGTGTGTTCACCAAGCCAGAAACTATCCGAACCCTGTCATTTAGGAGTTTTATGAAAATGTTCAATTTTATGGAGTATTGAGTATTATATTGATAAAACCAACCATTCCTATAAGAGCTATAAACTAAAAATAAAATCCTAAACCTCTCCACCCCCTGTGACTGAATAGATAGCTCCTTGGCCAAAGGGACTGCAGGAAAACCTTAACACTGAATCCAGCCCAAGGGAAGGGAGGTCAGACCCACCCCCTTCTACTCCTTCTCTTTTGAAGTTTAAACATAAAAACTGACATTGTTAAATAGAGATCATAAGACTGACAAAATAGATTCTTGTGGCAGTAAGATACTAAATTATAAACAGGGCCTAAGGCCATGCAAGACCAAGATTAATTCACACCTACAGGCCATTAACTTGCTTAACAGATCTCTTTGAGTTGGTGTATTGTGACTTGCTGTATGATTAGTAGAATTCCTTATCTTAATTACAACGGTCCTTTCTATTGACTCCAAACTTTCGGATAAGAATTTTATTCCTGGCTCCGTGCCTGTAGCACAGTGGTTTTGGCACCAGCCACATACACTGAGGGTGGCAGGTTCGAACCCAGCCCAGGCCAGCTAAACAGCTGCAACCAAAACAAAACAAAATCGTTATAGCGGGCCCCTGTAGTCCCAACTACTTGGGAGGCTGAGACAAGAGAATCGCTAAGCCCAAGAGTTTGAGGTTGCTGTGAGCTATGATGCCACAGCCGTATACCCAGGGCGACAGAGTGAGACTCTGTCTCTAAACAATAGTAATAATAATAATAATAATTTTATTCCTTTAACCAATTGCAAATTAAAGCATCTCTGAACCCACCTATAACTTGTAGGCCCTGCGTTTTCAGGCCAAAGCAATGTATACTTTCTATATTACTAATTTATGAATTTTACCTATAATTCTTGTCTTCCTGAAGTGTATAAAACCAAACTGTGGTTGGGCGCAGGTGGCTCATGACTTTAATCTCAGTACTCTGAGAGGCCTAGGTAGGAGGACTGCTTGAGCCCAGGAGTTTGAGACTAGGTCGGGCATCATAGCAAGACCCTGTCTTTAAAAAGTATTTTTAAGGGTGGCACCTGTGGCTCAAATGAGTAAGGTGCTGGCCCGATAGGCCAGAGGTGGTGGGTTCAAACCCAGCCCTGGTGGTGGGTTCAAACCCAGCCCTGGCCAAAAGTATTTTTAAAATTAGCCAGGTCTGGTGGTTCACGCAGGTACTTTCAGCTACTTAGGAGGCTGAGGCAAGAGACTTCAAGAGCCCAGAAAGAGGCTGCAGTGAGATAGCACCCTTGCTATCCAGCCCCAGGGTGGCAGAACAAGACCCCATGTCTAAAAATAAAAAAGCCAAACTGTAACCCAGCCACTTTGGGCGCATTTTCTCAGGACCTCTTGGGACCATGTTCTCTAGGCTGTAAATTACTTTAGATGTTTTTTTCCCCATTAGCAGCTTTTAAGAAAAGATTCGAATGAGACTATTCATTTTTTCACAGATAATACAGTAAGTATAGATAATGGCTTTGTTAGAACTTCAGATCACTTGTTCCAATTAGAACATAGAAGACTAGTGCCTTCAGCATTTTATTTGAATGTTGTTCCTTTCCTTAATGTATGTTAAAATCTTTTTTTGTTTGTTTTTTTTTGAGACATATGTTGCCCTCAGTAGAGTGCTATGGCATCACAGCTCACAGTAACCTCAAACTCCTAGGCTTAAGCGATTCTCTTGCCTCAGCCTCCCACGTAGCTGGGACTACAGGCACCCACCACAATGCCCAACTATTTTTTCATTAATGTCGTCGTTTGGCAGGCCTGGGCCGGGTTCGAACCCATCAGCCCCAGTGTATATGGCCGGTGCCCTAGCCGCTGAGCTACAGGCACTGAGCCTGTTAAAATCTAGATATCTGATCACCTATACTCTCTTTTACCTCCTTTTTTTTTTTGAGACAGAGTCTCCCTCCCTACAGTACCATGGTATCACAGCTAACAGAAGCTTCAAACTCCTGCCCTCAAGCACCACAATGCGTGGCTGGTTTTTCTATTTTTAGTAGAGATGGGGGTCTCACTTTTGCTCAGGCTGATCTCGCTAGTCCATCTACCTGCCTCGGCCTCCCAGAATGCTAGGATTACAGATATGAGCCACAGAGCCTGTCCTCTTTTAACTATTTCCACAGAATTTATTCCAGGCTCCTAAAAAGGAGGTTGGCAAACTATGGCCTGGGTGCCAAATCTTGCCTGTTTTTTTTTTTTTTTAAATTATACTCTTTTCTTAATAGTTTTCTTTTTTATTTATTTATTTATTTATTTTTTTGGCCGGGGCTGGGTTTGAACCCGCCACCTCCGGCATATGGGACTGGCGCCCTACCCGCTGAGCCACGGGCACCGCCCTCTTGCCTGTTTTTATACAGCCCATGAGCTAAGACTAGTTTTTACTAGTCTTTTTATGTGATCAAAAAAATCATAAGAACATTTTGTGACACAGAACATCATATGAAACTCAAATTTCAGTGAAAATAGACATACTTGTGTTCATTCATTTACATCATTTATGCATTAAATCATCTATGGGTGCTTTCATCCTTTAATGTCAGAGTTACACTGGGTGGCGCCTGTGGCTCAGTGAGGACACCAGCCCCATATACCGAGAGTGGCAGGTTCAAACCCAGCCCTGGCCAAACTGCAACAACAAAAAATAAAAAAATAAATAAAAAAATAAATGTCAGGGTTACATAAGTTGTGCCATGAAAATTTTTTTTCTTTTTTGAGACAGAGCCTCAAGCTGTCACCCTGGGTAGAGTGCTGTAACATCACAGCTCACAGCAACCTCCAACTCCTGGGCTTAAGCGATTCTCCTGCCTCCACCTCCCAAGTAGTTGGGACCACAGGTACCCGCCACAAACACCCAGCTATTTCTTGGTTGCAGCCATCGTTGTTTGGCGGGCCCAAGAAGGATTCGAACTCACCAGCTCAGGTGTAAGTGGTTGGCGCCTTAGTTGCTTGAGCCACAGGCGCCTAGCCAAAAATTTAAAATATTTACAACCCGGCTCTTCACTGAAAAAGCTAGCAACCCCTGTGCCAAAGCGTCTCTGAATAACACATTTTATAGAGAAACTGTGGTGGGATGGACCTAATTGAATTAATGACCCTCACTCTTTGCCTTTCCAGTGTCTACCCCTTAGACCTTGAAAATTTGTGGCACTTTCCCACTTTGACAGTGGGTCAGTCACATGACTTGCTTTGACCAATAGCAGGGTAAGAAACACAAGCCAAGCAGAGCCTTGAAATGGGATCTCACACTAGGGTTTGTTCTCTTCTCTGCCAATGTCATGTGGACAGATCTTAGGCTAGAGGGTTGGAGGGTGAACCATGTGACCCAGAGGAACCCTGAGTTTTCCAGCTAAGGTCATGCTGAGTTAGCCAAGGGCCAAAGGATCCCAAGATCATCACAGTTGCCTAGCTGACCCACAGCTGACCAGACACATGAGCAAGCCTGGCTGAAATCACCCAAACTCAGTCCAGATCAGCTGAAACCTAAGATTTGAGAGCCAAGTAACTGTTTATTATTGTATATCCCTTAAGTTTGATGGTGGTCTGTTACGCATTAGAAACGTTACACATTTCTGACAATAGAAAACTGATACTAAAAAGAAAAAAGAGGCTCAGCCCTCATAACTCAATGAGTAGGGCACCAGCCACATACACCGAGGCTGGCAGGTTTGAGCCCAGCCTGGGCCTGCTAAATAATGACAACTCCAACCAAAAAATAGCTTGGTGTTGTGGTGGGCACCTATAGTCCCAGCTACTTGGGAGGCTGAGGCAAGAGAATTATTTAAGCCCAAGCGTTTGAGGTTGCTGCGAGTTGTGATGCCATAGTACTCTATCGAGGGCGACACAGTTAGACTCTATTGCCCCCCATGGCCCCCCCCAGAAAAAGAAAAGAAAAAAGAAAACTGATGCTGCTCTGGGTATATGAATCTTAAAAGTTTCTTTTTTTTTTTTTTGTAGAGACAGAGTCTCACTTTATGGCCCTCGGTAGAGTGTCGTGGCCTCACACGGCTCACAGCAACCTCCAACTCCTGGGCTTAAGCGATTCTCTTGCCTCAGCCTCCTGAGCAGCTGGGCTACAGGCGCCCGCCACAACGCCCAGCTATTTTTTGGTTGCAGTTCAGCCGGGGCCGGGTTTGAACCCACCACCCTCGGTATATGGGGCCGGCGCCTTACCAAGCCACAGGAGCCGCCCGAATCTTAAAAGTTTCTTCTGCTCAAACAGGCTAAGGAGTATTTTTACCCTTTTGAAGGCAGTTTAGGCTTCTAATAGGAAGAGTTTGAATGAAGCATATTGGTCTGGAACTCCAGGGTTGAGGGGGGTGGAGTTCAGAGTACATCTTGAATTTCTGCCAATTACCTTATACTCATAATGAGACTCAATAAATATCTGTATTTAATCTGTGGTCATGGGTCAAGTAGAGGCTGAAGCTAGGACATGGCATGCCTCTTAACCATGATGAGATCTAGCTAGACAGACAGACTCTACCATTTATGGAAAAAAGAAATTTATTTCCTATTTATAAAATGTAAAAAAAGACTACCTCAGGTATAAAGTATAAATGTCTAAGGTGTGATCAGTCAGAAGCACATAGCTATCACCGTCACATCCTTCAGTCACTTGTTCTGGTACAAGGAAAGTGGGGGCTGGAGATCCTCCTGTCCCAGGCTAACTGAAAAGCTTCGTAAGGGTAAGAGCCACAGAGCCTGCTGTAAGAAAGAAAGGTCAGAGAGAATAGACAGTGTGGAGCAGGAAGGGAAGGAAGTGGGTAGAACTGAGGTGAGAGGTGAGAGATGGAGTATGTGTTGGAGTCTGTTAGGGAACGCTGTAACTGGCAAGAGGTAGGATCTCCCTTCTTGAATGCTGAATGCAACTGGCCTGAGGCCTCCTAGGAAAATTCAGCTGCTTCCTGGTGCATAAGGACAAGCCTCCCAACACAGCAGCAACGTAGCTTCTATCAGGAAGGAAAGACATCCATCTGTGTGACAAGAAGAGGTCACCTTCGGACTTGCATAAACTCCTTACGCAGCCATAAAGAGTCCTGGTAGAAGCGAGGGTCACCCAGTCTCACAGCTGTCCGTTTGTAGAAGTAACAGTACAGCACTGCCGCTGTGGATAACAAGCAGAAAAGAAGCTGTAGGGATGTGCTAAGCATTTGTTTCTGGAGAAGAACAGAACCTAACAAGGCTGAGGCGCCTGCCTCATGATTTCCCGTGGTCTCCCAGGAAGGGCAGTAATTGCTCCTGTTCTTGGTATGGCTGTCCTAACCATCCCTCGCCAGCCATGACAGGACTAGGAAGCCAGGATCAAGGCCCTCTCTGCCAGAGATATTTGTGGGACCCAGTGAGGCTTGATGCTCTGGTTCTTACCTAGTCTTTGGAATACAAACAGTGTTTGAAGTCCATCTGTCCAAACAAAGCTGTTAGAGTTTTTCCATCGTAAATTCTGAAGGAGATACAACAGAGAAAATTTACTGGATACCTGAGGCCCTAACATCTCCCAACTTAGTTAGCTGCAGAGATGCCACTTGGTTTAAAATCATGCTATCTCACCCCAAAGAATGTTTCTCAAAGGAGCCTCAAGCTGCCTTTTCTGCTCTAAGGGAATACACTTTTAACCCTGAGGGAGGAAATGTGAACCAAGCTATTGATCCTCTTTCATTTTTTTTTTTTTTTTTTGTAGAGAGAGTCTTACTTTATGGCCCTCGGTAGAGTGCCATGGCCTCACACAGCTCACAGCAACCTCCAACTCCTGGGCTTCAGCGATTCTCTTGCCTCAGCCTCCCGAGTAGCTGGGACTACAGGCGCCCACCACAACACCCAGCTATTTTTTTTTTTTTTTTGTTGCAGTTCAGCCGGGGCCGGGTTTGAACCCGCCACCCTCGGTATATGGGGCCGGCGCCTTACCGACTGTGCCACAGGCGCTGCCCGATCCTCTTTCATTTTATAGCCTTTGCCAAGGAGAAATGATATACTTGTACATTATTTAAGGAGTTCAGCCGGTCACTGTCTTGCCTTGAAAATCTCAGGCTCAGCTCCTGTCAGATAAAGGCTCTCTTGCACTTAGGGTTTAATCAGATTAACAGCTTTATAGTACAAAGCCAGCACCTATTTTGGCTCTAGGAACAAAAGCACATTTTCTTCCGGAAGCACCTAGAGATTTGGTACTGCTCTGCTTCTTTTGTAGGAGCTCTACTTCTCTCTGTGAAATCATAAAGGAAACCTACAGCAGGTTTGGTTGAAAAGGGGGCTTTAAAAAAAAGTGACTAGAGCTGGTACAGTGGTGTATGCCTATAGTCCTAGCTATTTGAGAAGCTGAGATGGGAGGATTGCTTGAGGCCAGGAGTTCAAGGCTACAATGAACTACGATCCTGCCTGTCAATAGCCACTGTATTCTGACCTGGGCAACACAGTGAGACCCCCATCTCTAAAAACATTAAAATATTAAAATAAAGTGACTAGAGAATACTGAGATTTTAATATGTCCCATCAAAATGAGTACATGAGAAACATGTGGGATACTCAGGGCGGCGCCTGTGGCTCAGTCAGTAAGGTGCCGGCACCATATCCCGAGGGTGGCGGGTTCAAACCCGGCCCCGGCTGAACTGCAACCGAAAAATAGCTGGGCGTTGTGGCGGGCGCCTGTAGTCCCAGCTACTCGGGAGGCTGAGGCAAGAGAATCGCTGAAGCCCAGGAGTTGGAGGTTGCTGTGAGCTGTGTGACGCCATGGCACTCTACCGAGGGCCATAAAGTGAGACTCTGTCTCTACAAAAAAAGAAAAAAAAAAACGTGGGATACTCAAAGAGATGGAAGAATTTGTGAAACAGGAGAAATCTGAAAACATGAAAACTGGATCTGATCTCAGGGCCTATGTTAGAACCAAAGGGAGGCATCTCGGAGGTTGGTTTTCATAGTTAAATTATGGGAACCCAGCAAAGGGCATGGCGCACTCAGGGTAAGTAACCCTCTTGGCTATTTTCTAGAAACATCCCTGCCTAATTCATTAGCCAAGGGACACTGATGCCTAAGAATACCTGATATCAACACTTACCTGCCCAAAGAGCTAATGATAAAACAGACTGAACTACCTGTTTTAACCCTGGCAGGCCTGTTTAGAGCAAAGGTGAACTGAGTGTTCCAAAAGAGCTCCTCAACTCTTGAGTAAGGCTGTTATTCAACACATAATGTTTGGGCTGGGTGCAGTGGCTCACACCTGTAATTCTAGCACTCTGGGAGGCCAAGGTGGGTGGATCAGAGTTGGAGCTCAGGAGTTGGAGGACCAGCCTAAGCAAGAGTAAGCAAGACCCATTTCTAAAAAAATAGCTGGGCATTGTGGTGGGTGCCTGTAGTCCAAGCCACTCATGAGGCTGAGGTCAGAGGATTGCTTGGTCCCAAGAGAATGAGGTTGCTGTGAGCTATGACATCAACAGCACTCTACCAAGGGTGACAAAGTAAGACTGTCTCCCACCCCTCCCTCACCCAAAAAAGACTTATAATGTTGGGCAAAAGTGCATAAGGACACTCTCACATAACTCTCACATTCCTAGTGTTCCAGCCTGGGCCACTTTCATTTCACTTGTTTCCCATTAAGGATTATGTGAGTTATAAAAGAATGATGCTGGGTTCCCAGAGAAAAGCTATTTTTAACCCTCTAAAGATTCAGGAATTCAGAATTCCACTCTTACCATGACCCAAACATGAAGGGAGATGCTGAGAGCTAAGTACACAGCTGTTAGGATGATGGTCCCTTTGAACTTATGGAACAGGAGGTTGACCAGGCCAGCCTGGAAGACGAAGGTGTTGAAGAACATGAGGAAAATGATGATGATGTTGAAGAGGATTGCAATATCCTGGATGCTGCAGACACAGAAAACAAAATACGCACAAATGGAGGCCCTAAGTCCATGAGGTCAGACCTTCCCTCTGAAATAGTCATCTGAAACCCCCCACAGAGATAGCCTGGGTTTTGAGACCCAAATAACATGAAGCTGAAATTATCCACTGGCCCTATCAGCTGAGGTGCAGTCTATAGACAAGTCTTTCCTGCTCTGACATTCAACTCAATAAGCCGAATAGGCACTTTTGAGAAGCTAGTTTCTTTCCTAAGTCCAGAAAATGCCAGCCTTGTCTGTCACACACAACAGGGTCCTGTCAGACAATGCCATCTATCAAGATAACAATGTATTTGACCTGACCTCTGCATGGCTAGTGCCTTTGTGCCACTCAAGACTCAGTTCAAATGTCCCCTCTTGAGAAAAACTTTCCTTTAACTCTACAACCTAAAGTATCTCTCCTTTCCCTACCTCAGCTACTTCGTATCAACTGTATGACATCACTGTTTAAAATTATCTAATTTTTCTTTATGTATTCATTGTTCGTCTCCACTAGAATGGAAACCCCAAGAGCACAGAACTTGTCAGCTTTACCACTGCAGCTAGAACACTGGCTGAGAGAATACTTGCTGAATGAAGATCATGTCCAAGACTGTGGTTTTCAGCTTGGACATTGCCTCATAATCTGTCACTAATTGTGGAAGATAAATGCTAACACTTGCCATCCTATGGGATTCGTATACACTATTAATTTGGTTGTCAGCCAGGCACAGTGGCTCACACTTGTAATCCCAACACTTTAAAAGGCTGAGGTGGGAAGACTGCTTGAGGCCAGAAGTTCAAGACCAAACTGAGCAATATACTGAGAACCCATCTCTACAAAAAAATTTGAAAATTAGCCGAGTATGATGGTTATTCCTGTAATCCCACCCACTTGGGAGGTTGAAGTAGGAGGATCTCTTAAACCTACGAGTTTGAAGTGCAGTGAGCTATGATCACATTCCTGCACTCCAGCTTAGGGGACAGAACGAGATCTTGTCTCCAATTAAAATACACACAGTGCCAAAAAAATGTGTACACATTTTAAAATGAAAAAAACTATTAAAATTATAATACTCAACATATGCCAATGACAAAAGACGCATAAAAGTCATGTTGAGCACCTCTTACAATTATAGAAGTCAAACATGACTTGAGTACTACAAATTTAATACTTTTTTCTTTTTAAAAATGTGTATACATTTCTTGGGCACCCTCTGTATGTATGTTTACTTGTGTATGTGTGTGTGTATGAGTTTCTTTTCCTTTTAACCTATCATTTTGTAATACTCTTTCATGGCAATGATAATAATTCTACTTACAGATGGAGAAAATGAGAAGGTCAGCAGTCTCACCTTCATTTTCTATATAAACTGCTCCCCTTATCCTCAACCCATGTTAGTAGTATATGAAAACAGGACCAGTGACCATATCTATGTACTTTGGTGAGCCCTGGACAATGTTAAATTTTATTTTATTTTTTTTTTTTTGTAGAGACAGAGTCTCACTTTATGGCCCTCGGTAGAGTGCCGTGGCCTCACACAGCTCACAGCAACCTCTAACTCCTGGGCTTAAGCGATTCTCTTGCCTCAGCCTCCCGAGTAGCTGGGACTACAGGCGTCCACCACAACGCCCGGCTATTTTTTTGTTGCAGTTTGGCCGGGGCCGGGTTTGAACCCGCCACCCTCGGTATATGGGGCCAGCGCCTTACCGACTGAGCCACAGGCGCCGCCCATGTTAAATTTTATTATTTCTGACACATGTCTACCAACTTTAAAATGCTAAGTTACGACTGTCAGGGCCTTCAAAGTGCTTGGGTTCAGAGCTACCCACTGAACTCACATGAAAAGCACCAGCTGGATGACAGGAGCCATTCGAAGCAGCTCAGAGAAGGAATTGACAAAGAGGTCATAGGACAGTAGCAGGAACTGCAGGGAAAGCACCAGGCTGTAGTTACTGGTCTGGAGCATCTTCCTTTTGTTTTCTTGGGTCCCCAAGAGCACATTCCACAGTTCCCTAGAAAATAGTTCCCAGTTCTCTCCCCACCACCAAGGGAGTGGCTTCTAGTTCCTCTGAATCAGAGCTGTTTCCCTGCTCTAAGGAAAAGGCCTGTTGGGACAAAAAGAAAGGCAAGGAATTCATTAATATAATAAACATTTGCTGAGAACTTAGTGTGCACCCAGGCACCCCTCCAGGTGCTTGGGATACTGTAGTAAACAAAAACAATAACCAAAAACCCCCAACAAATTATTTCTTCTAGGGCCCTTTAACCTCAAATCTTTCTCCATGCAAAGATTTGGAACCCTCTAAATGCAAAGCTCTTTCTAACCAAAGGAATTTAGTGGTATTACAGAGATGAGTGACTGCTTGGTCATGCAGTAGTAACATGCTGCATAATAAAGCAACAAACCCTTATAGGTCACTTACAATGTGCCAGGGACTGTTCTAAACACTAATATTACTTAAATCTCACAGTAACCTCATAAGTTTGAGGATATATTACTTTTCCCATTTCACGGATGAGAAAATTAGGCCCAAAGAGGTAAAATAATTTGTCCAAATGGCAGGGCTGGGATTCAGATCCACTTGCTTCTTATATAGCTGATAGGCTGATAGGTCACTAGGCAGGAAAATGTCAGCACAGAAGTGGGAAGAGGTGTAGGCAGAAAAGGCTGAGAAGGGATACTTCCCTCTTGTAAAACTTTTAAAGTTTAAGGTTATGGTAGCTACACAGTGGCACCAGGTGAAGGGAGCAGGATCTTTATTTTCATAGATCCCAAGACTCACAAATTGCTCTTAGGGTATCCTGTGATCCTGCAGCTGAATCAAATCTACAAACAAATGTCAAAATGCAGTCACATTTATAACTTTGACTTAAAATATACAAAAGCAAACTATGTAACCAAAACATGTGTACCCCCATAATATTCTGAAATTAAATTTTTTTCAAAATACTTTGGATTGTTAGGGAGTATTTAAATTAACAACTGTAAGATGTTTTACAATTTACAAACGCTCTTTACATTTACAAGCTTACTTAATCCTACAACCATCTCGTAAAGTAGCCACCATAATGTACATAATCCCCATTTAGCACAAAGGCTCTGAGAGGTTAAGTCACCTCATCCACCTCACTTGGTGGAGAAGTCCACCAGCGTGGGGGGAACGTGGCTATTGTGAGCCCGAGAAGTTTCCTCATTCATTAAGTAATATCGACAGCTATCCGCTAGGTACCAGCACCCTGGATAAACTCGTCAATCAACACAATTTCCTTTAAACCTCCAACAACGCCGCAAGGTGGGAATTACCCCCTTTTAGAAGCAAGGACACAAGGGTCCGAATTCAAGTCATTTCTCCAGGTCGCAAGTGAGCAGAGCCACGATTCCTCACTAGCTGTCACGCCAACCCCGTGCTCATCCCACCGCCGCAGAGGCCACCCCCGAGGGCTGCTGTGAGGATCGTCATACAGAACGGGACAGCGCTGGCTCCACGATCGATCGATCACCTCCTCCACTACAGGGCAGTAGTGATTTGCAAGGCAATGAAGCCGCCTTCCCTGTGAACCCACGCCAGGATTCCTCACACTTCCCAATCCACTTTAAATGGAGCTGACTTGGCAACAAAACCCAAACCCAAATCAACGGCAACAAAAGTTCTCACTTCTTGTCCCTTTACCCATTCCTCAACAACCACGCTCACCTCCAAGACCAACGTCGGTTGTCATGGGGACGCCGTCGAGGCGTCCGGAAGTCGGCTTTAAATTCCGGAAGTAGACGATAGACGCGGGCTGCGTCTACGCTGCGCCGGCGACCGGGACGCTGTCTTCGGGCCTTCGTTCTCCCGGGTCCGCCGGCTTCTAGTCCTCTTAGCGTCGCCGCCCGCTGACCGAGGCCTTCCGTCCACGTTGCGCGGAGTCTTTGCGAGGGCCGGCTCCCGGCGGGAAACCTCACGTCAACATGAACATTTCCGCTTCCTCTGGATGGGGGTTGAGGGATAGGGCAGACGCGTCTTGGCACTCCCTGGGCCTTGACCCCGGACTTGGAGCAGAAACGCCCATGGAGGAACCGGCGTGGGGAGCCGGCACCTTGGTGCCCTGGGAGCTGGCGAGCCCGGGGCTCCGGACTTCATTTCCCAGCCGGCCTCGCGCGCGACCGGAAATGCGGCGAGCTTATAAAGGCGTGAGGTGTTGCCGCCAGTTCTGCTCTGAGCGGCGGCGCCACCTGCCTGTAAGTGCCCCTTCTCCTTCTCCGGTGATCCTCGGCAGCGGCAGTTTGGGCGCTGGGTGGCGAGAGACGGGTCCCGGAGGCCCCGGCCCCACTGCATCCCACGTGGTTAGGGGTGAGAAAGAGCCGGTGGCTGGGAGTTCACGGACTTGGGTTTGAATGCTGGCTCCGCTGCTCCCTCGCGTCGCGCTGTTGCGATCCTCTCGCTTGGCCTCAGTTTTCTCTTTTAGGAAGTGGGTACCGTCCCCCGCACCTTTCCTTCCACGGTGGTCGTTGTAAATGTATCCTGTAGATACGTTGGAGAGTAGTATCAGGATCAGGATACTACAAAAGCTCTTCGGAAGGTGCAGAAAGCAGGAGGAGCCCCTTCCCCAGTTTTGTCCCAATGTTAGCTGACACCAAGCCGAAGGGTCAGGGATCTGCCCCCTGGTAAATGGAAGGGGTTCTTCGTATACCTGAGCCAGGCAGACCTGCGCACAGTCAGAAGGATGGGTCCGGAGTTACCCTGGTGCTAAGGAGGTCCTTACTTACCTATTTCCTGGCTGGAATATTGGGCCCCTCATTCCTGAGTTCTGACTTGAACAGAAGCTACATTAAGTCCCTCACCCCCGATCCATTTGGAAAAAGGGGGCAACATACTATTTCCTTACCCTTCATTTATTTGTAATTGTAAATTACAAAAGTAACATTGCAGTAATTTGGAATAGAACTTTTTTCTAAGTCTTAGGGCTGAACTGGAAATACCATTTCCCTAGGCCTGACCTGTTTTAGCTCAGCCCAGGGTAATCCTTTCTGCCTAAGAATTGAGAGTATTATGTTGGAGAGTGTATCAGGATCAGGATCAACAAACCACAACCCACAGGCCAAAGGCGGGAGTCCCACCTGAGCAGTGTTTATGTGATTGATTGAAAAAAATGAAGAGGATAATATTTTGTGACATGAAAATTCTGTGAAACTCAGATTTCAGTGTTCATAAATAAAACTTTGGAACACAGCCATGCTCGTTTTTAAGATACTGTCTATTGCTACTCTTGTATTTCATCAGCACAGTTAGGACAGAGACCATGTATCCTACAGAACCTTTATTTACTGTGTGGTCCTTTACGGAAGAGTTTGTGGTCCCTTACCTTAGAATAGGAATCTGTGAAATGAGGGCAGAACAGGAGACCAAACCTTGGTGAGCACATTCTGAAATCATAGCTAAGCCTGGGTTCTTAAGAACAAAAAAAGAGGATGTTCTCAGCATTTGCATTGCAATCTTCACTGCATTCTTCCTTTCCTGCTCTGCTCTTTATTTCAGTAATAGGCAGGGCTTGTGTAGCTATTGTGAGCAGAGCACTATAACTTTATGGCCCTCTGTCAGGAAAGTGTCCCTATCATCTACCATAAGTCTGTCACAAATAGCAGTCTAAGACCTTTTCTAGGGGTGTGGATGCAATCCCTTTGGGACTATATTTACTGTTCCTTTTATGAAGAAAATATAGTTGTAAATGTTGTCAGACGGATGGAGCCTGCTGAGCAAGAGCTCCTTAATGCTAACTTAACATTTTACTGGGGGTGGAGGGTGTTTTAGCTGAATATCTGGTGATGTGAAACTTCCTCTGTCCTTGGAAGAATTGGGTGGGGGAGAATGTTAAGGCTGGGTAGCAAATTTATTTTCTTTCTTTTCTTTTCTTTTTTTTTGTAGAGACAAAGTCTCACTTTATTGCCCTCAGTAGAGTGCCGTGGCATCACACAGCTCACAGCAACCTCCAACTCCTGGGCTTAGGCAATTCTCTGGCCTCAGCCTCCTGAGTAGCTGGGCCTACAGGAGCCCACCACAATGCCCAGCTATTTTTTTGTTGCAGTTTGGCCAGGGCTGGGTTTGAACATGCCACCCTCGGTATATAGGGCAAGCGCCCTGCTCACTGAGCCAGAGGCGCCGCCCTGGGTAGCAAATTTCTGAGCTGAGTAGTTGAATCATGAAGCTTCTAGGAAGCTAGTGGCATGATTGTCTCCAGCCAGCCTCATGGAAGCTTGTACTTTTTCTTTCTCAGAGATCACTGGCAACTTGGGTCACCTTGTGATAGCCCAAGCTTGGGGAGAGGTGTAGTGATATGGCATTCATTGCTCAGGGATACTGAGAGGTCTGAGTAGGCAGGGGGACCATGAGCTTCAGGTTTTTGTAGTAGTTAGGATAAAATACTATGATGGCAGTACCTAAAAAGAGTGACAATACTGGCTCTTCCTTGATTTTCTGACAACCTGTTGTCAAGGAAAAACCCTGGGTGTTGAAGCCAAACGGGTAAGAGTTTGAAACTCCCTGCCTACTTACTGGGTCCTGATACTAGTTACTTAGTCTTGCTGAGTTGAGTGTCTTCATTTATGAAATAGAGGTAATAATCCTCACAGAGTTGTCAGGGGTGTATCATGTATGGAAGGTTCTAGTGCTCGTAGCTGGTGTTTATTTGTTTATTTTTGAGACATAGTCTTTCTTTGTCACCCTTGGTAGGGTGCTGTGGCATCATAGCTCCCAGCAAACTCAAACCCTTGGGCTTAAGTAATCCTCTTGCTTCAGGCTCTCAAGTAGCTGGGAGTACAGGCGCCCACCACAGCGCCCGGCTATTTTTGGAGATGGGGTCTCACTCTAGTTCTGGCAGTCTACCACCCTCCATAGAGTGCTGTAGCATCATAGCTCATAGCACCCTCAAACTCCTGGTAGAGTTGTGGCATCATAGCTCCCAGCAAACTCAAACTTTAGGGCTCAAGTAATCCTTTTGCCTCAGCCTCCCAAGTAGCTGGGACTACAGGTGCCCACCACAGCGCCCGGCTATTTTTGTTGTTTTCCATTGTTGTTTGGCAGGCCCGGGCAGGGTTCGAACCCGCCAGCCCCAGTGTATGTGTCTGGTGCCCATGCTGCTGAGCTATAAGCACCGAGCCTCAGGCTTGTCCTAAGCTCAGGCAATTCACCTCCTTCGGCCTCCCAGAATGTTAGGATTACAGGCATGAGCCACTGTTCCCAGCCTATAGCTGGTATTTAATAAATAGTATTCTCATTGCTGTGCCTTTCTTTCAGATGAGAACTGGGAGTTCTGCAGACATTAAGTGATTTGCTTAAGGTGCTTCAAATATTTAGTAATATTTGAAGCCCAGGCCACTATTCTGCCACCCTACCACTAGGTCTGAAGGTAAGCAGTCACATGTTTTATTTCCTCAGACGTTATTGGCTACTCTTTTCTGTTAGCTGGTTCAGAGTAAGGGACCTCAACTGCAAGAGACCACATTATTGCCTTCTTGGTTTGAGTCCATGGGACAGGGTAACTGCCTTGAGGCCAGGGCCCATACTGCCTACAGATTAGCTGAAAACAGGGTCAGTCTTGTGGTTTTGCCCACTTACCTGGTTTTTTTTTTTTTTTTTGAGATGCTGCTCTTGGTAGAGTGCTGTGGCATCACAGCTCACAGCAACCTCAAACTCTTGGGCTTAAGTGACTCTCTTCCCTCAGCCTCCCGAGTAGCTGGGACTACAGGCGCCTACCACAACGCCTGGCTTTTTTTTTTCTGTTGCAATTGTCATTGTTTACCAGGTCCTGGCTGGGCTCAAACCTGCCAGCATTGGTGAATGTGGCCAGCGGCCTACTCACTGATCTGCGGGTGCCAAGCCAACTTACCTGGCTTTTAGGAACAACTCTTAGGGGCTTAAACATTTGCCATACCTGAAACCAGAATCAGTTTCTGAGTTTATTGAGTACATGTGGAAATCTCAAAATAAACTTCTTGCTTTCTAGACCTTGAGTTCTTGCTTCCTCTTTTCTTCTCTGGACTTTCCCCAGAGGGAGAAAAAGCAGAAGTCTCAGGCCTGGAGACAGCTGAGGAGGATCACTCAATACTCAGGGTGTGCAGTGAGGGGTCTGGAGGGAAGGCCTGATTTTACCTCCCCCTTGAAGATTAGCCCCACCATCCGAGTTCACCATCCGGAGAAGAACTTTTCCGTAGAGGCAGGAGCCCATGGGACTTATTCTCCACTGACATGATAGTTTATCTTTTCGGACTGTGATTTTTACCATCTTATGTTAGAACCCAGGGGCTGGGCATTTGTGTGATACATTCTGGATTATGATCCTGTCCCTTTTTTCTTGGAGAGCTAATTCTTTACCTTGAGGGGAGACTAATCCCAGTGCTGTGCTCCTAGGGCCTTGGATCCAGCCTAGTCCAAGGTCAGCCATAGCTCTGAGCTTGCTGCTCAGTGACTGCCAGGTGTTGTGGTGGGAGGCCTTACTCATTGTCTGTAACCAGAGATCCGGTCCATTAGCCATCAAGGTCTCACGGGATGGTGCTCAGCTGATGGCAGGTGCACCAAAGCAAAAAGTTCTATCCCATGGGCCAAGAGGGAGGTTAGTGTTACTTCCTTTAGCCAGTACTTGGGGAGTATCTGCCAACGGGGACTTGTGACTTACGCTTCTTCTAGGAGTGCCTGATCAGAATGGCTTCAGGGTGGTTTTACCTGTCCTGCCTGGTACTGGGGTCCCTGGGCTCATTGTGCATCGTCTTCACTGCCTTTTGGATGCAGTTCTGGTGTGGTGGCTTTGCTTGGGATGGCAGCACCCACACGTTCAACTGGCACCCAGTGCTCACGGTTGCAGGCATGGTGGTATTCTACGGAGCTGGTGAGTAAGAGTTCGGCTAAGGAGGTGTTTTAGGGCCTGGATTGGATAGCCCTTTCCCTCTCCAAGACTGGTCTTCGTCAATGTGTTTGAGCCTAGAGGGGTAGAGTGGGTTGGGCTGTCACTGGTCCTAGCTGTCATTTGGAGGGGGAAGTGGCAAGAGTGTGGGAATCTGGGGTGGCGCCTGTGGCTCAAAGGGGTAGGGTTCAAACCCAGCCCTGGCCAAAAGCTGCAAAAAAACAAAACAAAACATGAGAGAGTGTGGGAATCTAAGAAAGGCAGCTTCACAGATACTCTAGGGCAGGGGTCAGTAAACTCATCTGTAGAGGGCCAGGTAGTAAATATTTTGGGCTTTGCAAGCTATATGATCTGTATTGTAGTGACTCAGCACTGCCATTACATTGAAAGAGTAGCCCTAGACAGTACATAAACACATGTTCCAGAAAAACTTTATTTGCAAAACTAGATAGTGGGCTAGATTTGGCTTGTGAGCTGTAGTTTGCTGACCGCAGCTCTAGGGAATAGGACATTGAAGCTTCTCATGGTGTAATCAGGCCCCTGAATGAGGGACTTGGATATTCTTCCTGGAGCCAATTTTGCTGGCTTTGCTGTATGTGTTCAAATTTGTGCCTTGGGGCCCAGGTGAGCTTCATCTTCCCTGCTTGTAAAATGGGAATAATGATGATAATATGGCAGCTTACCATGTGCATTCCATATGCATGGTCCCATTTTGTTCTTACAAGTCTGTGAGGTGGACTCATTGTTACTCACATGCTTCCGTTGAGGAGACTGAGACCAAAAGGAGAGGCCAAACAGCTAAGAGGCAGAGCTCAGATTTGGACCTAGGTAGTTAGTTGACTTTGGTGCTGTTCTTGAGAACTAACCTTAGTTATGAGAGTTTAGTGTGAAATAATGACTCACATTTTTAGCCTGGAAACTACACACAAGCTGCATTTATTTATTTATTTTTTATTTTTATTTTTTTTTAGAGACAGAGTCTCACTTTGTTGCCCTCGGTAGAGTGCTGTGGTGTCACAGCTCACAGAAACCTCCAACTCCTGGGCTTAGGTGATTCTCTTGCCTCAGCCTCCCGAGTAGCTGGGACTACATGCACCCACCACAATGCCCGTCTATTTTTTTGTTGCCGTTCAGCTGAGGTTGGGTTTGAACCTGCCACCCTTTGTATATTGGGTCGGCGCCCTACTCACTGAGCTATAGGTGCTGCCCACAAACTGCATTTATTATTATTATTTATTTTTATTTTTATTTTTTTTGCAGTTTTTGGCTGGGGCTGGGTTTGAACCCACCACCTCCAGCATAGGGGCCGGCGCCCTACTCCTTTGAGCCACAAGCGCCAACCTAGCTGCATTTATTATTGTAAGGAGAGAACAACAGATTTAAGAAATCTGCTCTTCCCTTTTTTTTTTGTGACAGAGTCTCCCTCTGTTGCCTTGGGTAGAGTGCCATGGTGTCATAATTCACAGCAATCTTAAACTCTTGGGTTCAAGTGATCATCTTGCTTCAGCCTCCCAAGTAGCTGGGACTATAGGTGCCCACCACAACACTTGGCTTTTAGTAGAGCTGGTCTCCCTCTTGTTCAGGCTGGACTTAAACTCCTGAGCTCAAGCATTCCGCCCACTTTGGCCTTGCAGAGTGCTAGGATTACAGATGTGAACTCCTGCTCCCAACCCCCTGCTTCTCCCTATTTAACTGGCCCTCTGTCTTTTAGTCCTGGCTGAGTGCCATCACACAAGTGATGGGAGGATAGAAGATGACAAGTTGATAACCAGTGTCTTAGCATTTCCTCTTCTCTTGGGAGGCTGTGTGGGATCCTCTCAGGGTAATTGCCCTGATGTGGGGATGAGCACAAGGGAAGAGGCTGAGCCTTAGAACTGCTCTCTTGCAGGATCGCTGGTATACCGCCTGCCCCAGTCATGGGTGGGGCCCAAGCTGCCCTGGAAGCTCCTCCACGCCGCCCTGCAACTGATGGCATTTGTCCTCACTGTAGTGGGGCTGGTTGCTGTGTTTAAGTTTCACAACCACAAAGGTGTTGCCAACCTTTACTCCCTGCACAGCTGGCTGGGCATTACCACTGTCTTCCTCTTCGCCTGTCAGGTGGGTTCTCTCTGCCTTTCTCCTCTGAGTTCCCACTGGCCGATGTGGCAGCTGTGGGCTCTTGCTCTGGTTGGGGCTTTGTTCACATCACCACCAAATGTTGCCTCTACTTATTGCCTGGAGAGAGGCTTACAGGCATGTCCCATAGAATTAGCAGTTGAGAAGGCTTTGGGGAGGGGGTGACTTGGCGCACTTACCCTGTTCCTCTTACCCATCCCACTGGAGTTTTATTGTCTATTTTTTTTTCTTTTTTTTTTTTTTTGTAGCTTTTGGCCAGGATCAGGTTTGAACCCAGCACCCTTGGTATATGGGGCGGCGCCCTACTCCCTGAGCCACAGTCACCACCCTATTTATTTATTTTTTTGAGACAGAGTCTCACTTTGTTGCTCTTAGCAGAGTGCCATGATGTCATAGCTCACAGCAACCTCAAACTCTTGGGCTTAAGCGATTCTCTTGCCTCAGCCTCCCAAGTAGCTGGGACTATAGGTGCCTGCCACAACACCCGGCTATTTTTTGGTTGTAAATTGTCATTGTTGTTTGGCAGGCCCGGGTTGGATTCCAACCTGCCCACTCCCGTGTATATGGCTGGTGCCCTTAGCAGCTGAGCTACAGGCGTCGAGCCTCAAGAGATCCTCTTGCCTCCACCTCGTGAGTGGCTGGGACTATAGGCGCCTGCCACAATGCCCGGCTATTTTTAGAGACAGGGTCTTGGTCTAGCTCAGGTTGGTCTCGAACTCCTTTGCTCAGGTGATCCACCTACCTCATCCTCCCAGAGTGTTAGGATTACAGGGACAGGAGTTTTAGAAGCAAGTGTGGTGGCTCAAACCTGTAATCCTAGCACTCTGGGAGGCTGACGTGGGTGGATTTTCTGAGCTCGGGAGTTCCAAGACCAGCCTGAATGAGACCTACTCTCTAATAAAAAATAGAAAAACTATCCCAGCTTCTCGGGAAGCTGAAGCAAGAGAATCACTTGAGCCCAGGAGTCTGAGGTTGCCATGAGCTATGATGCCACGGCACTCTACTGAGGGCAGGAAAGTGAGACTCTGTCTCTAAATAAATAAAACAGAAAAACAGGCCAGGTGTTGTGGCAGGTACCTGTAGTCCCAGCTACTGGAGAGGCTGAGACAAGAGATCACTTGAGCCCACAAGTTTGAGGTTGCTGTGAGCTATGATGATAAAGCACTTCTCAACCCTAGGGCAACTGAGCAAGACTTTGTCTCAAAAAGAAAAAGCAAGGGCTGAGACAGACAAGGCTGATTGGGTTTTTTGGGAAAGTGAGACTAGCTAAGCATTTTATGTAAGTCTTGTCCTAGCTCAGGCTAGTCTTGTTGCTGGTGTAATAGAAATAGGCAGGCCACACAGAGGAAACTGGGCATGGAAGTGGGCAATGCCTGGTGGGAGGGTCTGAGTTGGGAATGAAGGGTCAAGGTACAGTCACAGCAGGGGTGCTGGAGGGATCTTTGATCCCGCACAAGCTAGTCAGGTGTGTCCTGTCTTGTGTCTGTAGTGGTTCCTTGGCTTTGTCATCTTCCTTCTGCCCTGGGCTTCCCTGTGGCTGCGCAGCCTCCTTAAACCCATCCACGTCTTCTTTGGAGCTGCCATCCTCTCTCTGTCCATTGCGGCTGTCATTTCTGGAATTAATGAAAAGCTTATCTTCAGTTTGTGAGTATGACGGAGTCCCCCAACTCCAAGGAGGACGGGAGGGAACAGGGTTTTCAAAAGTTGTACCCAAGGGAGGAGAACTTTGGGGCTTGCGTTCATGCTAATCTGGAAGGTAATAGAATTGGTCTTTAAGTTGAAATTGAGGCGTGGTGGCTCATGCCTGTAATCCTACCACTCTGGGAGGCTGAGGTAGTTGGATTGTCTGAGCTCACAGGTTCGAGACCAGCCTGAGCCGGAGCGAGATCCCTGTCTCTAAAAATAACCGGGCATTGGCTCGGTGCCCATAGCACAGTGGTTACAGTGCCAGCCACATACACCGAGGCTGACTGGTTTGAACCTGGCCAGGGCCAACTGCAACAACGATAAAAAAAAATAGCTGGGTGTTGTGGCAGGTGCCTGTGTCCCAGCTACTGGGAGGCTGAGGCAAGAGAATTGCTTAAGCCCAGGAGTTTAAGGTTGCTGTGAGCGATGATGCAACGGCACTCTACCAAGGGCAACAAAGTTAGATTGTGTTTCAAAAAAACAAAACAAAAAGATGTTGGTAAATTGGTCAACAAATATTTATTGAGCTTCATATTCACATATCGAGCATTTTATTCGCATGTACTATGTATCAGAAGCTATTCTAAGCACCCTAATCCTCTCAACCATCCTACAACATTGGTGCTGTTGTCATTACCATTTACAAATGAGGGAACTGAGAGGTTAAGTAACTTACCTAAGGGCACACAGCCAATAAGTGGCAACCTGGGACTCAAGTGAAAGTCTGGTTGCATAACCTGTATGCCTAACCACTCCTGGCTGTTTACTTTTGAAGCAGCTGGGTATAGTGAAAAGCATGGCACTTTAGGTCTTGGCTGTGCCCTTTACTAGTTATGTAACTTTGGGCAAATTAATTTCACTGCTTTGA
Source organism: Nycticebus coucang (assembly GCF_027406575.1). Classification (NCBI taxonomy): domain Eukaryota; kingdom Metazoa; phylum Chordata; class Mammalia; order Primates; family Lorisidae; genus Nycticebus; species Nycticebus coucang. The sequence continues at coordinate 11,921,837 of NC_069793.1, forward strand.
GCTTTAGTTTCCTCTTGGGTAAAAAGCATTATACAGCTGGATGTGGTGGCACATACTTGCAGCACTAGCTATTTAGGAGCCTGAGATGGGAGGATTGCTTGAGCCCAGGAGTTCAAGTATGTAGCATGGGCAACATAGCAGGATCCTATTTCTTTTTTCTTTCTTTTTTCTTTTTTTTTGAGACAGAGTCTTACTGTGTTCCCCTCGGTAGAGTGCTGTGGTGTCACAGTTCACAGCAACCTTTAACTCTTGGGCTTAAGTGATTCTCTTGCTTCAGCCTCCCAAGTAGCTGGGACTACAGACGCCTGCCACAACCATCGGCTGTTTTTTTTTTTTTTTTACAGTTGTCATTGTTTTTTAGCTGGCCTGGGCTGGGTTCGAACCTGCCAACCTCAGTGTACATGGCTGGCACTATAACCACTGTGCTACAGGCACCAAGCCCAAGATCCTATTTCTTACTTATTTTTTTTTTTTTTGAGACAAGCTGTCACCCTGGGTAGAGTGCCATGGCATCACAGCTCACAGAACAACCTTCAATTCCTGGGCTCAAACAATTCTCCTGCCTCTGCCTCCCAACCACAACGCCCAGCTATTTTTTGGCACCTTAGCCGCTTGAGCCACAGGTGCAGAGCCAAGATCCTATTTCTTAAGGAAGAAGCGGATACTTTAGAAAGTATATTTAAATTCCAGGTCATAGGGGGGCCCTGAGAAGGTTTTCTCACCCTTCCTGAGTGGCATCAAGTTTCCTCCTGGGCAAAAATAGGTGGAAGAGTATTTCAGAGGCCCACATTATTGTCATCTCTAGGAAAAATGTCACCAAGCCGTACTCCAGTCTGCCCAGCCAGGCTGTCTTCGCCAACAGCACTGGGATGCTGGTGGTTGCCTTTGGGCTGCTGGTGCTCTACATCCTGCTGGCTTCCTCTTGGAAGCGCCCAGAGCCAGGGATCCTGACTGACAGACAGGTATGGTTTCCTGTTCTCCATTCCAGGTAGAGAGGGGCTGGGTCTAGAGAAGGGTCACACGGGAAAGGTTCAGGCCTTGTCGGGAAGGCCAACACAGTAGCTTGGGGGGAAACTAAGTACCTTAAAGGGAGAGTCAGGATCACTGATGGGGTGCACTAGTACCACACCAACCCATTCCAGGGAGCTCCAGGGGCTCTCACAGGCCTGTCTGTTGGGAGACAGAATTCCCCTCCCCAGATTCCTGTGGTTCTGTGAAATGAACTGTGGCCTTATTTTCCCAAAGGAAGGAGTCAAATATGATGAAGGTGTGTAGTAATTTCTCCTTTCTCAGCTTTGGGGCTAGTCTAGTGGAATTGGTGCTTGTAATAAGCTTATCCTTGGAACAGATGTAGGAGGTAGGGTGTGTGCCAGGCTCAGGGACTTTGGGGTTTCCCTGAAGGATTTGGTGGCTTAGGTGGGGACTGCCCTCCAGTTTGGGTGTCTATGTGGATAGCTTGGGCCTGGTGTGACTCCTGCAGGGCAGGGGCCGTTTTGACATCATGTCATTAACTCTGGTGCATCTGCTTGTCTTTCCAGCCCCTGCTGCATGACGGGGAATAAAGTGGGGGCTCCCAGGAATGCCTGGGGATGCGGTCTGTGCTCCCTCTGAGGCTCTGCTTTACCTGGTGCTCCCAGTTGGTTTTGGCAATAGCCTTTTTAGGCTCTGGGCCCAAACTTCTTGCCTCAGTGGAGGGCCTGCTCTCTCCAGCTACTTGCTGCCTGACTACTTTTCCTGGTGACTTCAGCGTTTGCACTCTTCCTTGGTATCAACGTCTCAGGTCCTCCATTTACAAAAGATCCTCCTTGTCTTTGCTGCTCCTGCTTGCTGTCTGAGGAAGTCAGGCTGATGTCCCCTTACAGCTCCTAAGAATGTGGTAGGAAATCTAGACTGCTCAGAAGATTCAAGTGCAATCCATGATGTGGATAATGAGGGAGCTGATAGAATCCATTGGCATGCATTTCAGTAGGCATCACCTGCTCTGCTGACCCTACAGCCCCTCCTGGATGTGATTTACATCATGAAGTGACTGCAGAGGAAAGAGTGGCAGCAGATGCAGCTTCCACAGAGTAGCTGAGAAGCTGACTCTGAGCCCTTCTGTTTTGTGTTGCTGTGTTGTATGTCTGTGTGTTGTGACTGTGTGGCTCCACCTCTTCCCAGCTCATGCTACAGCTGAGGCCAGGATCCCAGCCTCTTCCTGTGACTTACATGCCTCTCACTATCAGGCAGCCCTCTGATCCCTGGTAACCTGCTCTCCCAAGAACAGATAACCGGTCCTCAGATGTCCCAAAAATGATGAGTGACAGAAGTGGCTGGAGACTTCCTTTACTTCCCATTGCTGGGTCCTGACTGCCCCTCAGCAGGTCTAAATTTGCCTTGTTCGTAGAGTGCCTGGCCCTGCCAGTCACTCTCTAGCTTTCCATGAAACCGGTGCCTAAGTTGTGGTCTACGCCCAGCAGAGCCTTGGGAGCCACTGCCATCCTCAGAGGGGTTCCTTGCTGAGAACCAAAGTGCTTCACCAGTTCCCACAATGGCTGCATACTTGGCTAAAGCCAGTCTTCCATGTCATGTGGGAGTGTGAGCTGTTGCTCTACTCCTGAAGACCTGGGGTGGGGAGAGAGGAGCCTTGCTCTTCTCCTAAGTGTCTTGCTGCTGTGGCTTTTCTTGCCTTCTTCAAACAAGCCCTGCATGGTCCCAGGCCGTGTACTGCTGTGCTTAGTAGACAAGTGGAAGGCCAGGTGTGGAGGCTACCTACTTGCTGGCAGGTAGCCATGGGGCCGACTGTCCACTCCAGTCCCACATCACCAGATGTTGGCAGAAGACTAAGACTAACCCTTCTGATCGGTGAAGCCCTCAAAGCCACTGGGATGACTGCCAGGCCTGTGCTCCCATGGCAGCTCCCCCTATATGCAGAGTTATCTCACTGCTTCATGACACTGAATTTTCATTAAACGTTTTTAAGAACCAAACTTGTTTTAGTCTGTTTGGGTTGCTCTAACAAAAATAATATGGACTGGGGCGGCGCCTGTGGCTCAGTGAGTAGGGCGCCGGCCCCATATGCCGAGGGTGGCGGGTTCAAACCCAGCCCCGGCCAAACTGCAACAAAAAAAAATAGCCGGGTGTTGTGGCGGGCGCCTGTGGTCCCAGCTGCTTGGGAGGCTGAGGCAGGAGAATCGCGTAAGCCCAAGAGTTAGAGGTTGCTGTGAGCCGTGTGACGCCACGGCACTCTACCCGAGGGCGGTACAGTGAGACTCTGTCTCTACAAAAAAAAAAAAATAATATGGACTGAATGACTTAAACAACAAATACTTGTTTCCCATTTCTAGAGGCTGTAAGTCTGAGATCAAGGCACTGGCAGATTCAGTGCCTGGTGAGGACCTGCTTCCTCCTAGACCAGTGGTTCTCAATGTTCCTAATGCTGTGACCCTTTAATACAGTTCCTGTGGGTTGTGACCCACAGGTTGAGAACCACTGTCCTAGACCATCTCACCATAACCTTACATGGTGGAAAGAATGTGATCGCTCTCTGGGGCCCTTTTTATGAGGTCACTTATCCCATTCATGAGAGCTCCATTCTCGTGATCTAGTCATCTCCCAAAGGCCCTGCCTCCTAATGCCATCATGTTAAGGGGTAAGGATTTCAATGTAGGTATTTTGGGGGATACAAAAATTCAGTCTGTAATAACAGCCCTGCCTGATGAAATGCATTGTGGTTAAACGAGTTCTAGGATAATCTGTGAAAGCAGATTTGACTTTGGAGTACTTACCTCATGAGGAAGGAAACTTCCTATTTTTGATCTGGAAAACAGACTCAAAAAGGATAAGTGACTGGCCTGAGATCACCCAGCCAAGGGAATGGCAGAGTTAGGGTTCACAAATCCCGTCTGATGCCAGCCTCCCTCCCAGGCGCTGGAGACAGCCCCGTGCACACTGGTGCTTAGGGATGTGTGGTGCAGATGATGACCTTGGGGAGCCTGCAGCCAAGTCTGGACCAAGCAGGTGATGGGGGCCTTTCGCTAGTGGTGGTCGATGGTGGTGGCAATGACAGTCACTCCCAGGGAGTGGATGTTTGGACTGTACTGGGGCTTCACCTTTGCCAACTCATCTGAATCCTTGTGTGTCCTGGTGATAAGGGTACTATCTGATTTTAGATTCCCAAAAGCTAAATAATAGGCCTGAGTTCACATGGGTTGGTTAAAGTAGAACCAGACTGCAAATTGTGGGTCTGCAGCTAGTGTCTTTAACCCTCATCCCGTACACTGAGGATGCTCCAGGAGTGTGTTGTATGTCTGCAGCGCACCAGACAGCTGTCCTGTCTGCCCAGGTGCCTTGTGTGGGGCTGGCTTGGCTGCAGTTTCTGGTCTAAAACTAAACCTTAGGATATGGTGACTTCTTTTCCTCCTCCTGTCCCAAATGTCCAAGAAATTAACTGAATGCTAAGGAAAGCCCCTCCCCAACCCCCTGCGCTGAGGCGGATCTCACTCCTGCTCAGGCTGGTCTCTGAACTCCTAAACTCAAGCAATCCACCCACCTCAGCCTCCTAGAGTACGAGGATCATAGGCGCCCAGCCAGAAAAGCCTTTCTACCTTTCCTATGTCTATCAGGTGTGGTGTGTGTACTGGAAGGACAGGAATTCCAACAGAACCAGTCCAGTGGAACAGGCCCTGCCTTTAGGGCTCAGGTGGCAATGATCTGCTTGGCAGACGTTAGGTCATGATTGCTGCAGGTTTGGGGCCTCAGCCCTTCAAGCATGTGCGGGCCAACTTGTTCGCACACTTGGCAAAAAGTAACTCAGGAAGCAGTAGCTTCATTGCTTCAATATAGTTTATTAGTTTTCTTTTCCACACTGGGGTTCCAGGGTGGGAGGCCTTTCACAGGGAGTCTTGAACAAATTAGCACTGCCAGCTAAGGCTGTGCTGTGACAAAGGGAAGATGCCTAATTTCTGAATCCCATAGCTGGCTGAGGTAGGCTGGGGTGGCCCGAGGGCTTCACCCTCCTGGGGAGGTAAAGGGTGGAATTTGAGAGGCATGTGCTGCTGGGCTGGCTCTGGGTGCTGTCCCTGCAAAGGGGTAATTCTGGAGGCTGGAAGATTTCCTGCTGAACTCAGAGAACAGGTGATAGGGCATTGGAGGGGGTGGTGATGGTCAGAAGGTAGAGGGTGTGACAATGGCCACCACAGCAGTGAGAGGAGCTGAGGCCCAGGGAGGTAGTCACACGCCCTGGTTCTTCAAGACCTCCAGGATGGCACGGAGAATGGCAGCTGCTGCCACTGCCCCAGGGTCGGGCTGGTCTAGCCGGGCAGAGCTGATATAACTGGCTCTTCCAGCTCCAGCTTCCATATTCTTGGTGGCCTCAGCTGCAGCTTCGGCATTCTGAGGGGTAGGAATGGGAGTAGGTTTACGGGAAGGCCCTTAGGCCTCTCCTTCCTGCTGTGTGCAGAGTGCTGTGCAGGCTGGCCTTGGACCCTCTTGTCGTATCTCTGCCAGCATCTTCTGCACTGTCACTAAGTGGAAAGCTCACCTTTCACTTACTTCTATCAGGGAAAGGGGCTGCCATTTACTGAGGCCCTGCTCTGTCCCAGGCACTGTGATGGGCTCCACATACCTCCTTAGCCTCACAATGGCCTTTGAGATAGGTGCTCATCTCTATTGTATAGAGGATGAAACTTGGTTGCAGGCAGATCATTAATTTGCACAAGGTCATATGGAGATGGGAGCCTAGTGGTTCCAACCCTGTCTCCCTGTATGGGACCCGCCTCACTCACCTCGACTGCCTTGGTCAAGACCTGGAACAGATCAGCCCCGGGGCTCTTCCAGGCCTGGAGCTCCTGTCCTGCTGCCCACAGAGAATCCAGCTGGACAAGGTAAGGGAGGGGGCTGAGGAGAGGCCCAGCCACTGAGGGTAGCCTGTAGGCCTTGCAGGCTCAAAAGGGGAAGGGCTGGGTATATAGCTCAAGTACTTACCATAGTCCTGTCCCCTGGGGCAGCCTTTCCGTACCTGGTAGGGAGAAAGAATGAAAGAGACTCACTGCAGGGAACCAGGGACTCCCTTAGGGAGTGGGGCCAAGGCCTGGCTAGGAACAGATAACATCAACCACCTCCTCCTGCCCACTCTGGTCTAAGGCACAGGGTGCAGACTCACTTCTGCATGGCCTCCAGGCCAGCATCCATGGCAGCAGACCAGGCTGGGAGGTCAGTCTTGGCCTTGAGGGGCTGAGCGGCTGCAGTCAGGAACAGGCCGTAGAGCTGGGGTTGGGGAGGCAAGAATGCTGAGCACATGAAGCTGGCCTGGACCTTGGCCATTCTGGAGCCCTCACCATCAGCCCTTCAGCCCCCCACACACACACACCCTGGGGGCTGCCGGCACCCACCGCCCCAGAGGAGCCTCCCATCTTCTCCAGTAGCAGGACGGACAACTTGGAGAGAAGCAGGGCAGGGCTGGCTGGGGTTGGGCCCTCCTTCAGCCACCCCTGGATTGCTGCAGGCAGAGAGAGAGGGTGAGGGATTCAGAGACCTCCCCTCCATCTGCCCGACCCCACTAAGCACCTAGGCCTGACTGCCAGCCAGCCTGAATGGAGGCTGGAAGTAGGGAGAGGAACTAGAAGGAAGGGATCCCAAGACTCCCTTTCCACACCCAGCGTGCACCCTGGAGAGGGCTCCAATGGGAAGTGAAGGGACCTTGGGAGCTGCCCTGCAGGTGGGGCCTGCCCAAAGCCCTCAACTTGACATTCTTACTCTGCTTCCTTGCTTTATTTTGTCTCCCTGGCCCTTTGCACTAACACCCTATATGTTTCACTGATTTATATGGTTTACCCTGTTTCTCCCTGAGAACACAGGCCATAAGGGTAGTTAATTTTTTTTTTTTTGAGGGGACAGAATCTCAAGCTGTCACCCTAGGTAGAATGCTGTGGTGTCACTGCTCACAGCAACCTCAAACTCTTGGGCTTAAGTGATTCTCTTGCCTCAGACTCCCAAGTAGCTGGGACTACAGGGGCCCGCCACAATGCCCAGCTATTTTTTTTTTTGTTGCAGTTGTCATTGTTGTTTTAGCTGGCCCAGGCTGGGTTGGAACCCACCAGCCTTGGTAAGCCCGTGCCCTACCCCTGAGCTACAGGTGTCACCAAGGGTAGTAATTTCTGCTTGCTCTGCTCACTACTATATCTGCACAGCTGAGAGCAGTGCCTGGCTTGTGGCAAGAATTAAAGACCTTTTTCTTTCTTCCTTTTTTTTTTTTTTTGTAGAGACAGAGGCTCACTTTACCACCCTTGGTAGAGTGCCATGATGTCACAGGACTCACAGCAACCTCTAGCTCTTGGGCTTAGGCGATTCCCTTGCCTCAGCCTCCCAAGTAGCTGGGACTACAGGCGCCCGCCACAACGCCCGGCTATTTTTTGGTTGCAGTTCAGCGGCGCTGGGTTTGAACCCGCCACCCTCGGTATATGGAGCTGGCACCCTACTCACTGAGCCACAGGCACCACCCAAAGACCTTTTTCTTGAATGAATTGTGTTGGGCAGTTTAGAGCTTTTCACTGATCTGGGTAAACAGAGAAAAGCAAGGACAACAGAATGAATTTTCATTGAGTTCTAAGTTACTCACTGTAAAGGATTCTTTTTGTTTCAGAGGCTACAACCTCCTACTTGTAGCACAGAAGGTCCTTTTCTTTAGGGAGACAGATGAAAGCACTAGGATTTTGTGAATGACCTCACTTGGCAATGTAAAAGTTGGCGACTTCAAGTCAGCACTCAAATGTTTTAGAAATTGTTCCACTTCATGAAATGCCAAAATTTAAGAACCAGTGTGCCACACCACACTGGTTCTTGGGACCCCACAAGGACCATGGTACCAACCTCTGGCTGCCCGGCTGTGGGTGGTCCCACAGTCCCCATCGCCTGCAGCCCGGTCCAGGGCATTCAGATGTTCCTCCAGGCCCAGGAGGGTGGTGCACACCTGTTCCAGCACAAGTGCCATCTTCTTTGAGGCTGAGCCTAGGAAGGGAAAATGGCAGGGAAGAAGCCTGCCTGGCTCTCCTCACAACCAAACTCGATCAAATGGGAAGCATGGGTGCCTGGGCCCCTGCATGCCCCACTGCACAGCCCTGTGTCTTTGGGAGGCCTGCCTCTTCCCCAACAGTGGGGGTTGGTACCTCCTGCTGTAGTAGAACCAGGGGCCTCCTGGGGCTCGGTGGGGGCTGCACGGCTTCGCTTCCGCCCTGTCACAGAGATCTTGGCCACGTTAGGCCAGGCTGCTGCAGTCGTTTCAGCGTCTAGGGACAGTAAGATAACTGTCTTAGATGGGGCTGGCCAGCCTGGCACTGAGCAGAGGCACCTCAGCATCCCCAGAGGAAGAGAGTCCATCTCAATAAGCATGTATTGAGTGCCTACTGTGTACCAGGGGAAGGAGGGAAGGTCGGTGGGGGAAAAGGTCACACTGATTTGAGGAGTATCCTAACACCAACACTCCATAGTCCAGTGAGAACCGGAAGGAAGGAGAAGCCAGTAAAGGCCTCTTCAAGGGTCCAGAGCCCTGACTATCAGGGTCAGCTCTGCTGGGGGTCTCTGCAATGTAGTTTCCCTGGCTCCATCCAGCTAATGACCCTTGGCTTGGGTTGACCAAAGGTTCCTGGTCTCACCTATTAGTTTCAGGAGAGGCTCATCCACCAGCAGGAGGGTGAGAGAAAAGCCAGGCATCTCCAGTGCTGACATGAAGGTGCCCACTAGGGCACGGGCAATCTTTACCCCTCGGCCCTCTGCAACCACAGCATGGAAGTCCAGGAGGGAACGGTGAGAACCAGGGAAAGAAACAATAGAAAAGCAAGGAGCTTAGAGGTCAGTAGAGAGATGGCCTGATTTCCTCAGGGGCCCCCCAATTACCACATTCCCTGGAAGTGTCCTCTCTGAGGGACAGAGGAACAATTCTAGGTCTCATTTAAGGTGAGCTCTCATGAGGTGCTAGGCCCTGTTAAGCATCTTAGGTATGTTTAATTTCATTTAATCCTCACGAAAGGCATTATTATTATTACCCCCAATATACACACAGGAAATCAGGCTCAAGTAGCCAGCAATTAAGTGGCAGAGTGGCAATGTAACTCAGGCTCATCTGACTGCACAGCCATGTTCTGTGCCATCACAAGATCCTACCTCAGCTGTTCAGCTGGTGTCCAGCTTCAAAGGGTTGGAGGGTCCCCTCCCCAGTGCAGGGCTCACCCAGGGAGCGGACAGCAGCATCAGCTATGATGCCCAGTTCCAGGAATGACAGGCCACCCAGGTTGTTGACCATCATCACCACCGAGGAGCCTGTGGAGTAGTAGACACAACCCCAGGTGAGACTCTCAGGGCACCCCTGTGCTGAAGGGGAGGGAGGGCTGGGAGTCCTGGATAACAGGCCACTCACCGGGCTGCACAGGCACATGGGATGCGTTGGAGGTGTTTGTCATGTGGTCGAGCATGAGTGCCATGATCTCGTCGGCTGTTGCCATCTGTCAGAGGGAGCCAGGAGTGAGCTGCGTCTGGGGGTCCTCGGCCTTAGTTTGGCTGGGCCAGGGAGTATACCTACCTTTATCCGGCGCACACCAGCTTCCCCATGGATCCCTGTGGATAGAGGGGATCACTGCTGAACCATTCAGGGTCTGGGGGTTCGCTCATAACACTTTATCAAGCACTTAGTGCTCAGTATAGGCTCAGCACTGTGCAGTGGGGGTGGGGGGAATGGACAGAACAACGAGACACACGCAGTGTGCTCTCTGGAAGCTGGTGGCTTGATGGTGGAGACTAAGTTCATTAGACGCAGTCATGATAGGCCAGAGAAGGCTGATGATCATTTTGGAAGCACAGGGAAAGAGAGGGTAAAGCTTTGTAGCCAGGGTGGACTTTGGCCTTTGAAAGAAGGGCATGTTTTGGCAAGGGCAGGAGCACCCAGGAATGTGAAGAAAGGCGAGATGTGCAGTCACACCATGTTTGGGGCCCTAGTGTGGACGGCAAAGTGGATAGAAATCAGGCAGGCTGGGCCCCAAGTGGCCAGATGAGAATACTAAGACCACCTGGGGAGAGCTCCAGGTGGGCAGAGGACTGTGTACCTAGCTCCCAGGGCAGAGGAGGTGGGCAAAACCCAAGGCAGGCACAGCTGAGACGGGGTGGCCACAAGCTTACCCAGGCCTAGCTCGACCTCATTGGCTGAGAGCTCAAAGGTGGGTTTGGAGCCAGGGACGCTGCAGGAGGACAGGCTCACCCCCAACGTACCTGTGCAAAAGGACAAATGAGAGGGATGACTGCTCTGGTGTCAGGCATTAGGAAGGGCAGCAGCAACACCTGGGCAGCCCAGGAGCATCCTCTCTGAGAAAGGCTGCCAGGCTCATCTCAGTGATGAAAGAGAAACTAGCTCAGTACTCAAGGCCACCAGTCCTCAGGAGCTCCTCCAAGGAGACCTTCCCTCAGCCCCTAGGGAACAGCCTGGAAAGCAGATTCCTGCAGCCAACAGGAACCTACTCCTCATACAGGCCTGCCCCAACCTCCTCCTTCCCCCTGCCCAGTCCCCGGCTGTCACTCACCCATGGCCTTGGCGACCACGCTCACCCGCTTTGTGATCTCTTCCAGCCCCACACCTGCCTCAGCCAGGGCACCTGCCACCTGCAGCCACACAGAGGTAAACCCCCCAGGGGAAGGAGTCACTGTACCACATGGGAGTAGAACACAGGCTGGGGATGAATTTATTTATTTTAATTAATTTATTTTTTGAGACACAGTCTCACTTTGATGCTCTTGCTAGAGTGCCATAGTGTCATAGCTCACAGCAACCTCAAACTCTTGTGCTCAAGTGATTCTCTTGCCTCAGCCTCCCAAGTAGTTGGGACTACAGACACCCGCCACAACACCTGGCTGTTTTTAGAGGCCGAGTCTCACTCTTGCTCAGGCTGGTCTCGAACTCTTGATCTCAAGCAATCCACCCACCTTAGCCTCACACAGTGCTAGGATTACAAGGGTGAGCCACCACTCCAGGCCTCAGATACATTTTTAAAAGACACATCTAGTGGTGGTGTGGGGAACAGACTGGTAAGGCAGGAAGGCAGGAAGCAGGCAGATAAGCCAGGGAAGGGGTGGCTTCAGCTGTCTGGGCACGAGCAGATGACCCTGAACCAATGCTGGGGCCAGCAGAGTCAGGGCTGCAGGATGGTGTCAGAGGCATTTGGGAGTGGAAGCACCAGCCACTGACTGGGTGTGGGGAAGAATGGAAAGGGTCTGGACAAGACCTATACCTGGGCTTAGGTACCTGAGGGGATGGCAGGGCCTTCCTGGGTAAGGGAAACTGGGGAAGAAGATGAAATGGATTCTTGGGGGATGGACTGGGTGGCAGGAAAGGTGTTGTTATTATTTCTGGTACTATTTCATTAGCACATACAGCTGTAACTTGCCAACTTAATACATTTTTTCTAAAGAGTTGGGTTTGGCTTGTATGTTTTTAACTTAGTCAAAAAAGCATGAACATGGTTTTATTGCCTTTCTGCATCCCAAAAGGAAAGTGTAGGAGACCAGAGAGTAGAAGAATGTTCTTTACAAATTAAGCTTTTTTCCTTCTCTAAAACTAACACTTGGCACTCACAGTTTTACCGGCCTAACACATTTATATTGCAGTGTATAAGAAGACAAAGAAAGAAGCAATTGGTTCAAATGGTCTTCTGTTGCAAAGAAACAAATCTGAAGGCTGGGACTGGTGGCTCATGCCTGTAATCCTAGCACTCTGGGAGACTGAGCTCAGGAGTTCAAGACCAGCCTGAGCAAGAACGACCCTGTCTCTAAAAATAGCTGGGTGTTGTGGCAAGCACCTGCAATCCCAGCTACTCGGGAGGCTGAGTGATCCTCATTACTTGAGCCCAAGAGTTTGAGGTTGCTATGAGATATGACTCCAAGGCATTCTACTAAGGGCGACAGAATGAGACTCTGTCTCAAAAAAGAGAGAGAGGTAGGCCAGGTGCTGCTGGGAGAGAGCAGGTGGGAGTGCCTGGGCATCGCTGGAATCCTGGGGTGTGAAGCTTACCTTGTGTATCAGCACTGTGCCACAAAGCCCCCGCCGACCTGCCTTCTTCACCACCGTGAAGGCGCTGTCATCTCCAATGACCACCATCTCCACAGGGATGCCCTCAGCCCGTGCCTGCTCCCGGGCCAGGCCGAAGTTCAGCCGATCCCCAGTGTAGTTCTTCACGATGAGGAGGGTCCCCACTGCAGAAGCAGCAGGCCCCATCAGTGCCTGCCCTCACTCTACCCCACAGTGTCCTCCCCTGCATGCCAGGCCTACCTGTGCCTGCCTGGGCCACTGCCCTGATGGCTGCCAAGATGCTGCCCACTGCCGGGGAGGTGAACACGGCTCCTGCGATGACACCAGTCAGCATCCCCTTCCCTATGAAACCTGGAGTGGGGGTGGGGTGGGGTGAGGATGCCAGGATGGAACTGTGCCTGCAGTCACTGGGGCTTCCCACACTCCTGGGGATCATGGATTGTGAGCCCTGCTATGTGCTTGGTGCTATAGATGCCCCCCAAGACTAGAAGTCACCTTAGAGAGGCCTCCCTTGACCTTTCAGTTTGACCACCTCCAGGGACTCCCTATTCCTTTGCCCTGTTTTATTGTCTTCACTATGTCACTCAGTGCTCTCTGAAATGATCTCATTTGCTTATGTGTTTACCTGGCTGGCTATGGTCTGTCTCCCTAAAATCAAGTATTTACTCCATAGGAGCATGGACTTTGTCTGTCTAGTTCACTGTTGTACTCTTAGAGTCCAGTACAGTGCCAGACACACAATGGGCTCAGTAGTGTTTGCTGAGTGAATGAATGGATTTGCTGAAGGGAGACAGGAAAGGTAGAAATGATACCAAGCCTGGCCACTGTCCTCTAGGAGCTCTCAAGTTAACAACTTTGGCTCCAGACAAGAAACAACCCAGGACTTTCCAGATGTGGAAATGGCAGGCTAGGAATTCAGAAGAGGAATTCGGGATATTGCTCTGGGTTAGAAAAGTTAGGAAGCCTTCATAGATAAGTGTGTGTGGGGGGGGGGGAGGGGGGGGCATCTGCTGGGCCTGGAAAGCCAGGAGGATTCATCCTCAGAGCTGGAAGTTTCTACAGATCGCCTGGCCCAACCTCATACTTTCAAAGTATAGAAATGTACTTTTAGGCTGAGTACCTGTAGCTCAATGGTTAGGGCGCCAACATCATGCACCAGGGCTGGTGGGTTTGAACCTGCCCTGGGCCTGCTAAACAAAAACAAAAAAATAGCTGGGTGTTGTTGCAGGCGCCTGTAGTCCCAAGATACTAGGGAGGTGGAGGCAAGAGAATCACTTGAACCCAAGAGTTTGAGGTTGCTGTGAGTTGTGACATCACAGTACTCTATAGAGGGTGACAAAGTGAGACTCTGTCTCAATTGAGAAAAAAAAGAAATGTACTCTTATAGGTGTGATCCAGGGAGGCTATAACTGTGTCACAGCATAGCCTGGGGGAGTGGAAACCAGGCCCCATTCTGGACTCTGTCCTGCACCTCATTCCAGAAGCCCCTGTTAGGCTTCCTAACTTTTCTACTTTTACAACTCTAGCATCCCACTCCCGCTCCAGGGCACTCACCAGCATGGGCAGGCTCATGGCCAGAGCCCCCACCTGACAGTAGAGCCACCCGGCCCTTGAGGTTGTCCAGGTCAGAACGAAGGGCCACTCGGTGGCCCTGCAAGAGCTGCAGGTTGGGGTCACAGGCCACCAGGCCAGCAAGGGCATCATCAGCACAGCCTGCCACTGAATTCACCAGCTTCTTGGAGCTCTGTGGGAGAGGAGAGAGAAAGAGTTTCAGGGTATGGTCATCAGGGACACCCCATCATGCCTAGCCACAGTGTGGTGGTGAAGACTCCTGTCCGCCAGGGAACTCTAAGGACACAGAATTTCCCTGAGTTGGGTGACATTTTATTAGGTGGATGTTTCTGTGAGTTCTTGTCTTAATTTGTGACTTTTTAACTCAGTGCCTAATTTATGAAGCATTTTGTATCATGGCTAAAATATATCCTGAAAAACAAAAAAAATACCCCCCCCCCAAAAAAAATGGGGGAATTGGAATCCTCAGTATAAAATATTTTAATAAAATTAGGCTCTGATGTCTTCTGTCAAAGGAAGAGAAGCCTCTGGCTGAGGCTCCTGTGCTGGGGGAAGGTGTTGAGTAGGCTCCAGCCATGGTTGGTCCCCTGGGCCTCTGACATAGGGTAAACATTTCTCCAGCCTCTTGGTGTGCCAGGCCCAGGGCTGGGCACTATGGGTAAGAGATGTAAGGACACTGTCCCTGCCCTCCACAGCGACACAGAGAGACCATGTCCATGTGCTATGAGGTAGTGCTATCTGAGAGGGGCATGCATGCACCTTGGGAGTATGGAGGCAGGGCCTGAAGGTGAAGGATAAGTAGGAGTTAGTAAGGCAAAAGGGGGCAGGAAATGTGGGTCCAGGGAAAAGGGAGGTTGTTCCAGACAGAGAGGGAACATAAGGCAAGGGCTGGAAGTATGACTGATATGGTGGCACCAGGAAGCTAGTGTGGCCTACAGGGGGAGGTGGGCAGGGCCTCTGAGCTGTAGGAAGATGCCAGCCCTGGGCAGCCTCAGAATGGGGTGCTAGCAGAAGGGGGTGTGGGGACTAGAGTGGAGGTAGGCTTGAGCTCTGCTGTCACGGGGGCTCATGTTCAAATCCCATTTCTGGCTTGGGGCCCGTAGCACAGTGGTTACGGCACCAACCACATACACAGAGGCTGGCGGGTTCAAACTCGGCTGGACCAGCTAAAAAAACAACAATGACAACTGCAAGAAAAAATAGCCAGGCGTTGTGGCGGGTGTGCCCGTAGTCCCAGCTACTTGGGAGGCTGAGGCAAGAGAATTGCTTAAGCCCAAGAGCTGGAGGTTGCTGTGAGCTGTGACGCCATAGCACTCTACTAAAGGCAATATAGCGAGACTCTGTCTCAAAAAAAAAAAAATAAATAAATAAATAAAATCCCATTTCTGCCTCTCATTAGCTGTGAGGACCTAGTGAAGACACATCATTGTTCTGAGCTGCAATTCTGAGTCTGTAAAATGGGAGTGTACTACAACAGTGTCCATGCCTCTGATATAGTCAACACTCAATCAAAGGGAACAGGATATGAAAAGCTGGAGCCAGGTACACCAGAGACGAAGGCTGCCTGCAGCCTCTGCCTTTGTCCTGGAGAGGAGACTGGGGCCCAGGTGGACCCAGAGGGCCAGGCTCTCAGTGCCACCTGGTGGCCTGACCTAAGCCTGCAGCTGAACCAGGTCAAGGGCAAGGTGTACTTCCAGCTGCAGCTCCTTCCTGAGCATGACAGCAATGGTTCCTTTGTGTAGAATTTGACCCTGATGTCTTCCTTCAGACTTTTCCTGAGTCCCGCCAGGGCCAGGCCCGGGGTCAAGCCACCTGCTTTGGGATGAGGAGAGTAGCCCAGGTCCATGGGAAGCAAGCAGAATAATAAGCTTGGCTCCATTTGCCCAGCAATGACTAAGAACCAAGCCTGTTCTTAGTGTTTTTGAACATGTCTCATTTAATCTTCCTAACAGCCCTACAAAGGAAAAATTGGCTAGGTGAGAAAACTGAGTCACGGTTAAGTAATTGTGCCCAAGATCACACAGCAAGTGTTTAGGTCTGCCCAGCTCCAAAGCTGGGTCCATGTTGGCCACATCATGCTGCTTTCCTGAGAGGCTGAAGGGAGGTGGAGGGTGGCAGAGGTCTTGCCCTAGAAAGGGAATGGGCTGGTAGCTCTCAGAGCCCACCAGGGACTGGAACACACAATGAGGTTGTGAGTTGGTCTCACCTCCAAGCCCAGCCTCCAGCACCACCATTCTAGAAGAATGTGCCCTGTTCCCCATCTGGGTAACCTGTCCTGCCTGGGGTTCTCAACTGTCCCTGCACCAAAGCCATTCCTGGTTCCCAGTGGCCTGAGGGGATGGAAAAGAAAAGGAAGTCAGGCAAGAGTCCTCTCTGATCAACACCTCACAGTCACATGGTGGTAGGCCTTAATGTGCCATACACTTCAGATGAAGAAAAGGAGGCCCAGACAGGTCAAGACTCCTGCAAAGTATCACATGGCTGGTTGGTGGCTGGCTGAAATTTGAACCCACATCTGCTCAAGGCTTGCTTTGGTTTAGATTAGTTTAGAGTGACCCTGGGGCAAAGCCCAGGGGCATGGCAGTCTTGTACACTGCAGAACCCAGCTCTGGGACCAGTCTTCATATGCTCCAGGTTCAGGACAGTCACAAAGCTGTTCTTCACGGTGCCTTCTGTGACTGGTACAGTGTCTATCACAGAGCAGGTATCTGCTAATGTTCTAACCTAATATGTGGCCTGGACTCAGGGCTGAAAGGCTCCTTAGGGACTTAGAGGCTGCAGCCCCAAATTTGGCTGGGACCACTGGCCTCCAGGAAATGGAGGGAAGCAGGGATCAGGTCCTGAGAGAGAAGGTGACCCTATCTCTTAACCTCTGAACCTCAGGAGGCAGCAGCAGCTTTCAGTAAGGAATTAAGGAGTTCTAGCATGTCCAGGGCTGGGATTCTGCTTTGCGACCAGTGTCCTCCCCTTCCCCTGGCCCCACATGACTCACCATGGTGGGGAGGCTCTGAAGCAAAGTGAATTCACAACTTTTCACGGAGCGACGGGAGATGGACGATCCTGTGGCTGTTACCTGGATCTGAGTACAGTGGAGGCAGCAGCAGCACCTACAGGAATGGGTAATACAAGCTGATGAAGGCACTTGCGGCCAACTGGCACAATCACGTTTCCAGTGGCCTAGTAATTAGGGAGCTGCCTCAGACTTCGGTCCAAGTCCAAACTCTAGTACGTGAGCTAGGAATGGAGAAGAGCATGGGGCCGACCAAGGTTCACACCCGCACTTGGTTGCCAGGAGATAGATCAATCCATGCTGGGTACAAGACTACTTTTATGGCCAGGAGCAGTGCCCACCTCATTACCAAGGAGCAAAGTGAACCAAAAAATAACTTCATCTTTTACACAGGCATCACATGTGGTGAAAAAGTTTACAAAGCTCTTCCTACACTTGCTCTTGTTAGCCTTGGCACCACACCAAGAGGGAGTCAGCTGCGTTTGTGATCCTATTTTACTTCTAGAAAGACTCAGAAAGCTCTAATGACTTGCACAGGATCATACAGTTCAAAGCCAAGACTCAGACTGATGTCTATTTATAAAGTTATGTTTTTTCTACTGATAATTTAGTGCCTCCAGTCAGGCAGAGCCTCTGCTGTGGGCAAACCAATATGTAAACCACAATGACATTCTCGTTCCCCTAAGTTCAGCCTGGTTCAGAGGTGTCTTGGGCTCTGAAAGGGCCACACAGGGACTTGGGCTCTATACATGGGCAAGCGCACAATGGGAAGAATTCAGACATTGATTCTGCACCTAGGTCTGCCTCAACCTACTGGGAAGATCTTAGGTAAACCAATTCCCCTCTGAGCCTCAGCTTCCTCATCTGTAAAATTGCTCTCCTCTGGCATTCTATGGATATACCACGCCACGTGGTCCTCCTCCTGCTCCTTGGGGAATATTTGATGTGTGTGTGTGTATGGCGGACCTAGCAGTTACAGCCCTCCTGGGTTATCAAGGCTGTCACAGGCAAAATTCTGGTTTCATATATGAGATCATTATTTGTACAACAATGAGGGGCATTAATAATTTGGCACGTGGCCTGGGTGGGCCCTTCAAAGTCTTAAAGATCAGTTTAAAAGCGGAGAGGTGTGCGTCCTGGTGCCTCCCCCACCCACAGGTAAGGCGGGTGATCGTTCTACGGTCAGGCCAGGGCAGTGGCTTTGGAGCAACTAGGAGAGTTAAGGGTGGGGGAGGCAAGGTTCTAGTCTGGGATGTGCACATATCGTTGTCACCATCCCGTCTCTAGGCCTCTGCAGTCCTTCCTGCTCTAAAAGGGGGAACGGCCTGAGAGCTCCTGGAGCAATGGAAGACGGAGAGGACCGGGTCTGGGTAAGGGTGAGGGGCGCGGCGCGGGATTGGGGGCCTCGGAGAAACTCCCCTAGCGGATCCCGCCCGCGTCAGCCACCTCTGTAGCAGTAGCGTGTTCACAAGGACCCCAAACAGCGAACACGCATCCGGGTCCTCCGGGCTCTGGCAGTAGGAGACGAGGCGGAGCCTTCAGAGGCGGGGCCTGCCGTGATTGGTTGGCTCGGGCTCCGGGAGTCCTCCAAGACGCCAGGTGATGCTGTCCCGTGATGCCCCGCGCCCCGGCCGCTCTGGCCTGCAACGTGTCTTCGGGGCGGAGACAGCGGTAGTGGAGCTGAGCGCGGGTGGGGGCCACCTGTCTCTTTGCTAGTGTCCGTCTCGCTATCGTCGCCCTCGAGTCCCGACGGGCCGCCCCAGGCCTCGACATGTCGTACAACTACGTGGTAACGGCACAGAAGCCCACCGCCGTGAACGGCTGCGTGACCGGTGAGTCTGCCGGGGTAGGAGACCCCAGCGAGGAAGCCAACTGAGGTCAGCCGAGGCCTAGGGAGGCCAGCGGCCCCTGGGCGGCCAGGTAGAACTGGGCCCAGGGAAAGGAAGGCGCTGGCGGCTGAGGAACCTCCCCCAGCCCCACGGCCTCAAAGGAGCTGTCTCAGCACGTACCTTTTTGGGGATTAGAATCTGCTTTTGAGGGTCCACTTTCGTTTCGGGAGGTCACTTTGACTCGAGGGGAGGCCTGGGTCCAGTGGGACAGCAAGTGGAATGTGAGTTGATTCTGCAGTGTTGGTTTGGGCGCAGAGATGGGTCTCGTGTGGCCGAGGGAAGGGGCGATGATGATGACGACTTTTGGGTCCGAATTTTCAGATATGGGAGTCCAGGGGCCCCAGAGATGTGAAGAATGCCCTTATTCACCCAGAAAGGGAGAGGAGCTCTCTCTGGGCTCATCCCTTTGCCTGGGGCTGTTGTTTACATGAGGGCACTGGAAAAGTGGGTTTGGTTTGCCTGGCCCAGGGCTGGGTTTGCCTTGTTCACTGTGTGCAAGGATTATTAAGGACACCAATGTCCAGTTGCAAACCTCTGGGCTCATCCCTTTGCCTAGGGCTGTTGTTTACATGCGGGCACTGCTGGAAAGGAGGGTTTGGTTTGCCTGGCCTAGGGCTGGGTTTGCCTTGTTCACTATGTGCGAGGATTATTAAAGACACCAATGTCCAGTTGCAAACCTTAAACTTATGTACTTATGTGAATTCTAATCATGATTCCAAAACAAAACTCTGATGTTCAGAGTTGGAGGCAGCTAAGAGTGTGGATGACGGTATTGGTAGACTGCTGGGAGGACAAACGGTGTGGACAAAACAATGTTTTAACATAAAGCTCTGGAAATTTTCTTCATTTGATCTGGTCTGTATGATAAAATTTTTTTGTGAGACTTTAGATCAGTGGTTCTCAACCTGTGGGTCGCGACCCCTTTGTAACAATGAAAATACATTGCAGCATTAGGAAGGTTGAGAACCACTGCTTTAGATGAGGACTAGAAGAGGTGAACACTTTCTCCAGCATTCTCAGTCAGAGTCTGCCACTGTAATAGGAAAGTAAAATTCAAAGGGCCATGTGAAGGTTTTACACAGTCATTGTTTGTTGAAGGACATGCTGTTTGTCTTAGGTCCATTTCAGTTTTCTTAGTCTGATTAGGGAAGTAGCTTTGCTGAATGAGGTGCTGGATTTGGCAAGAAGGGGAATAAATGGAGGTAGTTGGAGAAACGTGAAGTAAATGAAAAGTTTAGAAATATTTAGATATAAGTGATAGGATTATTAGAAGGGATTGGACTGGATGTTAACCAGCATTCTCTGGCTTCAAAATTAGAGCATCTGTTCTTTCAGGACACTTTACTTCAGCTGAAGATTTGAACCTGTTGATTGCCAAAAACACAAGATTAGAGATCTATGTGGTCACTGCGGAGGGGCTTCGGCCAGTCAAAGAGGTGGGCATGTATGGGAAGATTGCCGTCATGGAGCTTTTCAGGCCCAAGGTAAGTGTTCTGAGTTGGGACAGGCAATGGAGGAAGAAATGTTGGTTATAGGTTGTTTTATGTTTTATGATTGCTTGAGATGGGTGAAATATGATTTAGGAGAGAAACTCTCTGCTCTTCTTGAATGGCACGTTTCAGTGTGTACTCGTTTCTTTTCTTTTTTAGACCAAGTCTCATTGTATGTCTCTGGGTAGAGTGCCATGTCATCATAGCTCACAGCAACCTCAAACTCCTAGGTTCAAACAATTGCATTGCCTCTGCCTCCTGAATCACTGGGACTACAGGCATCCACCACAGTGCTTGGCTATTTTTTAAAGAGTTCCTGAGTTCAAGCGATCCACTGTCTTAGCCTCCCAAAGTGCTAGGATTACCAAGCATGAGCCACTGCTCCTGGCCTATGTACTCCTGTTGACCAAGCTTCCTAGAAATAGGAGAGAGTCATTAGAGAAACATTTATGAAGTTGACTTCTTTAGGAAGGGGAAATTAAAACAGTTTGAAATGTGGGTTACCCCCCCACACCATATTGCTTGGTGATTCAGTGGGTAGGGTACAGAGTAGGGCAATCTTGGCTTCATTCCTTACTAATTGCAGCTTTGGGTATCACTTTAGTTGTCATTTAAAGTACCTTTCATAGTCTCGATTTCCCCCTCTACAAAGTGGGGAAAACAATGTATAGTATCGGGGTTATTGTGAAAATTAAATGATTAGGTAACACAGGGCTTAGCCCTTAATAAGCATTCAATGTTATTTTAACAATTATCATCATAGTTATTTTTGTCATTATTTTAATCCAGATGTGCCATTACATTGCTTCATTATGTCTTAACTGAATCTGGTAAGAAAGTAGTAGGTTCAGAGTTTTCATTATAACCCTTTGAACCAGCAGTTCTCAACTTGTGGGTCGCAACCCACAGGAACTGTATTAATGGGCCGTGGCATTAGGAAGGTTGAGAACCACTGCTTAGAACAAAATGGTCATTTTTTTGTGGTCTGTGTTAAGTAAGACTTTGAGGGTCCATTTTAGCTTCCATTGTTGTATCTACATTTTTTTCTCCTCTTTCACCAAATACTTGGAGAGAAGAGGAGGGGGCATGATTTCCATCTTTCAGAATTTGAATGGAATGATTGAGATTAGCTTGAAATTGAAATAGATGAAGACATTATATACAGAATAGAGAAATGGAGGATCTTGAAAGCGAGGACTGGATGTTTACAGCTGCAGTTCTGGCTTTTTGTACATGCCCTTAGGGTGTGTGTACCTAGTGTAGATTACAAACTCACCATGTATTTTCTGTTTAGGGAGAGAAGAATTTGGAATGTTCTTAAAGAATTTGGCATGCTTAAAGACTGGGCAGGTTGTTCCTGTTTTGAAAAGCACTTCTTTTAATAGCATAATGTTGGTTTCTAGGGGGAGAGCAAGGACCTGCTGTTTATCCTGACAGCCAAGTACAATGCCTGCATCCTGGAGTATAAGCAGAGTGGAGAGAGCATTGATATCATTACGCGAGCTCATGGCAACGTCCAGGTGAGGTGGCTGCTTCACATTGGTGAGTGTTTTCCAGGTAGGGCTGTCATGATTCATTGATGAAAATTAAAGTGCTAGAAGCAGCCTTCTTAGTCTAGAGCAATGGTTTTCAACCTGTGGGTCGTGACCCACTGGAACTGTATTAAAGGTTTACAGCATTAGGAAGGTTGAGAACCACTTGTCTAGAGATTGAAGAGAAAGGACTTCTTTAGTTCACTCAGGGTCCCAGGGGCAGGGTAACAATTCATTGAGATCCAATGTTTCACAGAAAAAGTATACGCTGACATCTGGGCTCCCTGGCATGTCAGGTAGATCCAGTAGTTTTACTGTCTCTCTTAAAGTTACCCTAGGAGAGTGGTATCCAATGTCCTTTGTTGCTATGTGGGTGTTGAAGCTCCTTGCTAATCCCAGTT
The DNA here is from genome assembly GCF_027406575.1 of Nycticebus coucang. Lineage (NCBI taxonomy): Eukaryota > Metazoa > Chordata > Mammalia > Primates > Lorisidae > Nycticebus > Nycticebus coucang. The sequence goes on from NC_069793.1 coordinate 11,943,777, forward strand.
TTTTTGTTTCTCAGGACCGTATTGGCCGCCCCTCAGAGACCGGCATTATTGGCATCATTGACCCTGAGTGCCGGATGATTGGCCTGCGACTGTATGATGGCCTTTTCAAGGTTATTCCACTAGATCGGGACAATAAAGAGCTCAAGGCCTTTAACATCCGCCTGGAGGAGTTGCATGTTATCGACGTCAAATTCTTGTATGGTTGCCAAGCGCCTACCATTTGCTTTGTCTACCAGGTACTGGATGGAGAGGAGAGAGGGAGAAACTGTGTGGTCTGGCTTAGTTGGGTTTGTTTTTTTTTAATCGGAATGCCTGGATTTGATGGTAGGGTAGAGAGAAGTGTTTATGTATTTGTCCCGAAATAAATGTTTTGAATAATACAATTAATATTGGTCATATTTTGGTTGCTTTTTGAGTGCATTAGTACTTATTGCAGAGGCAGCAAGCTCACTGGGACTTGTAGCAGGTTTTAATCTGGAGATTTCTCTCTGGTTGTGGGGCTTGGAGATTTTATAGTGTGACCCAGTTTATACTTTGAGTCTTTTACTGACATGCTATAGGATTATGAAAACTTAGCTTTAAAAAAGTGATCTAGAACTTGCCTTTATAGGTAAAGAGAAGATGTCTCAGTGGTGCCTTGTTTGCGTTTTGTCCAGCACTTACTTTCTGGTGTCTTGCTGGCTCTTGACTTCTATTTTAGTCTAAGCCTAAAACTTTCGCAGAGCTGATCCTGGGCAGCTGTTCTCTGGTCTAGATCTGTTAAGTCAGGGTAGGGTGGCAGAGCACAAGACTAATATGCCTGTGTAGGGGTAACATGCAGTGTGAGGTAATTTCACTTGTGCATAGTTGAATAAATGACAGAAGGAAATGATAGTCCAGTTCCGTGGATAGTGTGGCAGTGCATGAACATCGATAGCTCTGTTAAGTATTGGAAACACTAATGTATTTTTGTGTACTCTTAGTGTTTCCATAAGTGCTGTAGTTCTGAGGTTGGTTGGAAGAAGGTTTAATTGAATATAATTGAAACTGGTTTAGGAGATTTTGTTTGATCTTACTAGCTATCAGAGCTAAAGTAAAAACTTAGAATTTCTCTCCCTTTAGTTTTGTAAATGTCAGGTAATTAAAACTTTGATGTTATTGATTATTCTAGGCTGTGTGATTGTTTCCAGCCTCGGGGAACTGGTTATGATCAGATCTTCATTTCTTCATATGTATCTCAGCGGCCCAAGTCTACTTTTTTTTTTTTTTTTTGAGACAGAGCCTCAAGCTGTCGCCCTGGGTAGAGTGCCATGGCATCACAGCTCACAGCAACGTCCAACTCAAGTGATTCTCCTGCCTCCAGCTCCCAAGTAACTGGGACTACAGGTGCCCACCACAATGCCCGGCTATTTGGCGGGCCCAGGCTGGATTTGAACCCGCCAGCTCAGGTGTATGTGGCTGGCACCTTAGCCGCTTGAGCCATAGGTGCTGAGCCACCCAAGTCTACTTTGCTTGAACTTTTTGTGAAATTGGGTCTTAGCACTGCTCATTGATAGATTGATGGGAAAATTCTTTTCATCAACTGAAAATTGTCTCCTATTTTATGCCAAAAATTCAAGTCCATTCTTTAGGAACTGTTAACACTAATAAAGATGCGATCCCTGTCTGAAAGGTATTGCTGAATTCTTTTCATAAGTTCTTAGAGGACTCTGGTCTCACCTTTCTTGAAGCTGTCTTCCATTGGTTGAGCTTGGTGTTCTCTCCAGTCCTATTCTTTTAGCTTCTTTTTTTTTTTTTTTTTTTGGGCCAGGGCTGGGTTTGAACCCGCCACCTCTGGTATATGGGGCCGGCGCCCTACTCCTTTGAGCCACAGGCGCCGCCCCTTCTTTTAGCTTTTTAAAGGTGACTTTGGCAGCCCCAGGACTGGCATGAGTCATGAGTTAGAAAAAAGGGAAGATGGTATTGACAATGGCAGTACTGATGGTTTTGACTCACTTTAGAAGAGCAATTAAGTTTTGTTCTCCCTGTCATCATCCTGTCAGAATGCTTTTAAGAATTGTATCAGACGGGGCGGCGCCTGTGGCTCAGTGAGTAGGGCACCAGCCCCATATGCCGAGGGTGGCGGGTTCAAACCCAGCCCCGGCCCAACTGCAACAACAACAAAAAAATAGCCGGGCGTTGTGGCGGGCGCCTGTAGTCCCAGCTGCTCGGAAGGCTGAGGCAAGAGAATAGCGTAAGCCCAAGAGTTAGAGGTTGCTGTGAGCTGTGTGATGCCACGGCACTCTACCCAAGGGCGGTACAGTGAGACTCTGTCTCTACACACACACACAAAAAAAAGAATTGTATCAGACAATTTTTTTCTTAATCTATTAGATTTAGCTTCTCAACATGTTTGTCTTGCTTGCCATTTTGTAAAATTCTTTTTTTTTTTTTTTTTTTTGAGACAGAGTCTCAGGCTGTCACCCTGGGTGGAGTGCTGTGGCTTCATAGCTCACAGCAACCATAAACCTCTTGGGCTTAAGCAATTCTCTCGCCTCAGCCTCCCAAGTAGCTGGGATTACAGGTGCCTGCCACAATGCCCGGCTAGATTTTGGTTGTAGATGTCATTGTTGTTTGGTAGGCCTGGGCTGGATTCAAATCTGCCAGTTCCTGTATGTGGCTGGTGCCCTAGCTGCTTGAGCTACAGATGCCAAGCCATGTAAAATTCTTGAGACAAAGAAATAAACCATGCCTGTGTGCACACTTGCACACACACAGAGTATCTCTTATAAGCTTAGTACAATGTGACAAGTTTATATTTCTAATGCTTTAAACCCATCTTGGTTGATTGAGTTGTTAGAAGCAGCGGATCTCAGCTTCACAGGTGGTGTCCCATTCCACCTAGAAATTAATCTCAGGCATACCTGGTGACTGTCAGTATACTGAGGGTAAGGATGGGAAGGCTGACATAGGGTTGTCAGTTGCTGGGTGGTTGTGGTAGCTTGTCCCTTTTAGGGCCTCTCTCCAACCATGGGTCATCTTTCCTGAGGGCTAACATTCCACCTTTCCCCCCAGGACCCTCAGGGGCGGCATGTAAAAACCTATGAGGTATCTCTCCGAGAGAAGGAGTTCAATAAGGGCCCTTGGAAACAGGAAAATGTAGAAGCTGAAGCTTCCATGGTGATTGCAGGTTAGTTGTGGGTTTTAGGAAATTTGCCTCTACCCCCAGGTCTGGGCTAATTCCTTATTTTTGTTCCCCTCTTTACCTTCTATACTCTTTATTTTAGTGATCATTATTACTAAACATTTACGAAGTATATGTGTTTTTACAACTTTCTTCTGTCTCCTTTCTCTAAAATATGCTTTTTTTTAAGTTTTGTCTTTGGAATTTTCTGTTTTTACTCCTCTTCTAAAAGTAAAACTTTCTTTTATTGGGGGTAGAGGCATTAATTATAAAACTTTGAGACTGATTGCACAGTGGCATATGGAAATGAGTTATTATTTTATCGTCAGGCGTGATGTTTAAAAATTGAAAGCAAGTCAGGCACGGTGGCCCATGAAGCTGAAGTGGAAGGATCAGTTGAGCCCAGGAGTTTAAGTCCAGCCTGGGCAACATAATGAGACCTCGTCTTAAAAAAAAAAAAGCTAACAGGGACCAATAGAATTGATCTGGCTTTTTTGTTTCATAGATGAAGGAGGAAGCAGGGCGAGAGGGACTTGTCCATGTCTGTACATAATTGACAAAGCCTGGGCTAGAGTCCAGTCTTCTTCATTTCTTATCCTGTACTCTGCCCCCAATATCATAGTGTCTGTCTCACCCAGTAGAGAAGGTTTAAAACTCTTAAGAGAAAATGGGCTTTTCTTTTTTTTTTTTTTTTTTGGCCAGGGCTGGGTTTGAACCCACCACCTCTGGCATATGGGACCGGCGCCCTACCCCTTTGAGCCACAGGCGCCGCCCAAAATGGGCTTTTCTAAATGATGGTTCTGATAATGGGGGAAATTAAGCTAAGAGAAGGGATAAGGAGAAAAAAAGTAAAAGCCTTCATTTGGAAAGGATCAGAAGTTGAGTGGGGAAATGGGGAGGAGGATGCCTGTGGAAGAACATTGAGAAGACTCCTTGCCCATAGGAATGCCAAACACCCAAAGAAGGGCAATAAAAACATTGCCAAGATTAGATAATGGATAGTCTAAAATTTCTAAGACAGAAATCTCAAAAAGGCCATTATGTTTCCTGGGCTCTGATGTCCTTTTAAAAATAATGATTATCTTAAAATACGCCTCAGGGCTGACTGGACCTGTGCCCTCTCTCCCTTTGGCAGTTCCAAAGTGCTGAACGTTCTAATGCTGCTGTCTTTCCCCTGCAGTCCCAGAGCCCTTTGGAGGGGCCATCATCATTGGACAGGAATCAATCACCTATCACAATGGTGACAAATACCTGGCGATTGCCCCTCCTATCATCAAGGTGAGCAACATTCTTTTACTCTTTTCTTCCTTATATCTTTTCTTCCTTTGTCCTCATCTTTCATCTTTCTCCACATCTGTTGAAAAGAGATTCATAGATGTCTGTCACACTGTTGTCTATATCTATATATGTTGGTCACTGGGCCTGATTTTGCTTTCAAAAATCTTACTTGCGAACCAAGAGAAATCATAACCAAAATAGGCTTTAAGAAAGGAGAATTTTAGCAAAGAATTTTTTTTATATTTTTGTTTTGTTTCTATAGGCAACACGTTTTTTCTTTTTTGAGACAGTCTCAAGCTATTGCCCTGGGTGGAGTGCCATGGTGTCATAGTTCATAGCAACTTCAGACTCCTGGGCTTAAGCTATTCTCCTGCTTCAGCCTCCCAAGTGGCTGGGACCACAGGCACCCACCACAGTGCCCAGCTAGTTTTTGGTTGTGGTTGTCATTGTTGTTTGGCAGGCCCAGGCTGCATTTGAACCTGCCAACTCCAGTATCTGTGGCTGGTGCCCTAACTGCTGAGCTACAGGTGCTGAGCCATGGGCAACACTTTGTTCCATATAATAAGACTTAAGTGTTCCCTTGGCAAATTCTATTGAATGTAATGTTTTCAGAGCTTAAGTCATATAAAGTTAATATAGTGATAAACGTATAGACTTTAGAAAATTAGTCATAAAAATTTCAAGTCACAAGAATTAAGTCTTAAAAGCTTAATTCTACTTGAGAATAAAGAACAAGGTCTTTGGTAGCTTTAGTGGTAGAGAGGATAAATAAAATAGGTGATGGCATTTTTTTTTCCTATCAAAAGGTATTTATTGTCTCTTCCATGTTACAAAATGCACACAACCCCCATATATGAAGATATTTATCACTTTTCTCTCTTTCTTTTTTTTTTTTTTTAATTATTGGGGATTCATTGAGGGTACAAGAAACCAGGTTACACTGATTGCATTTGTTAGGTAAAGTTCCTCTTACATTTGTGTCTTGCCCTCAAAAGGTGTGTCACACACCAAGACCCCACCCCCTCCCTTCTTCCGTCTCTCTGTTCTTCCTTTCCCCACCCCTTCCTCCTCCTTTCTCTCTCTGCTCTCTCCTTCTCCCACCCCCACCATGTCATTAATTGTCCTTATATCAAAATTGAATGCATAGGATTCATGCTTCTTCATTCTTGTGATGGTTTACTAAGAATAATGTGTTCCGGGCGGCGCCTGTGGCTCAAGGAGTGGGGTGCTGGCCCCATATACCGGAGGTGGCAGGTTCAAACCCACCCCGGCCAAAAACTACCAAAAAAAAAAAAAGAATAATGTCTTCCACTTCCATCCAGGTTAATAGGAAGGATGTAAAGTCTCCATTTTTTTAATGGCTGAATAGTATTCCATGGTGTACATATACCACAGCTTGTTAATCCATTCCTGGGTTGGTGGGCATTTAGGCTGTTTGCACATTTGGGCGATTGTAAATTGAACTGCAATAAACAGTCTAGTGCAAGTGTCCTCATAAGAAAAGGACTTTTTTCCTTCTGGGTAGATTACCAGTAATATTATTGCAGGATCAAATGGGAGGTCTAGCTTGAGTTCTTTGAAGGTTCTTCATACTTCCTTCCAAAAAGGTTGTATTAGTTTGCAATCCCACCAGCAGTGTAAAAGTGTTCCCTTCTCTCCACATCCATGCCAGCATCTGCAGCTTTGAGATTTTGTGATGTGGGCTGTTCTCGCTGGCATTAAATGGTATCTCAGAGTGGTTTTGATTTGCATTTCTCTAATAATTAGAGATGATGAGCATTTTTTCATATGTTTGTTATAATTAGAGATGATGAGCATTTTTTCATATGTTTGTTAGCCATTCTTCTGTCTTCTTTAGAGAAGGTTCTATTCATGTCTCTTGCCCATTGATATATGGAATTGTTGGCTTTTTTCATGTGGATTGAGTACTCTATAGATCCTAGTTATCAAGCTTTTGTCTGATTGAAAATATGCAAATATCCTTTCCCATTGTGTAGGTTGTCTATTTGCTTTGGTTGTTGTCTCCTTAACTGTACAGAAGCTTTTCAGTTTAATGAAGTCCCATTTGTTTATTTTTGTTATTGTTGCAGTTGCCACGGCAGTTTTCTTCATAAGTCTTTCCCCAGGCCAATATCTTCCAGTGCTTTTCCTATGCTTTCTTTGAGAATTTTTATTGTTTCATGCCTTAAATTTAAGTCCTTTATCCATCTTGAATCAATTTTTGTGAGTGGGGAAAGGTGTGGGTCCAGTTTCAGTCTTTTTACATACAGATATCCAGTTCTCCCAGCACCATTTATTGAATAGGGAGTCTTTCCGCCAAGGTATGTTCTTGTTTGGTTTATCGAAGATTAGGTGTTGTAAGATGTTAGTTTCATTTCCTGGTATTCTATTCAATTCCAAATGTCTATGTCTCTATTTTTGTGCCAGTACCATGCTGTCTTGACCACTATGGTTTTGTAGTATAGCCTAAAATCTGGTATGCTGATGCCCCCGGCTTTTTTTTTTTTTTTTTTTTTTTGAGACAGAGTCTCACTTTATCACCCTTGGTAGAGTGCCATGGCATCACAGCTCATAGCAATCTCCAACTCTTGGGTTTAGGCGATTCTCTTGCCTCAGCCTCCCGAATAGCTGGGACTACAGGCGCCTGCTACAGCGCCCGGCTATTGTTTTTGTTGTTGTTGCAGTTTGGCCAGGGCTGGGTTTGAACCCGCCACCCTTGGTATATGGGGCTGGTGCCTTACTCACTGAGCCACAGGTGCTGCCCCATCCCTGGCTTTGTTTTTATTACTAAGAACTGCCTTAGCTATCATACAGGATTTTTTTCTGGTTCCATACAAAACGCAGAATCATTTTTTCCAAATCTTGAAAGTGCGATGTTGATATTTTAACAGGGATGGCATTGAATCAGTAGATTGCTTTGGGAAGTATGGACATTTTAACAATGTTGATTGTTCCCAGCCATGAGCATGGTATGTTCTTCTATTTATTAATATCCTCTGCTATTTCCTTTCTTAGGATTTCTTAATTTTCCTTATAGAGGTCTTTTGCCTCTTTGTTAGGTAAATTCCTAGTATTTCATTTTCTTTTTTTTTTTTTTTTTTGTCGTTTTTGGCTGGGGCTAGGTTTGAACCCGCCACCTCCAGCATATGGGACCGGCGCCCTACTCCTTGAGCCACAGGTGCTGCCCGTATTTCATTTTCTTTGAAGCTATGGTGAAGGGAGTTGTGTCCTTTTTTTTTTTAAGAGACAGAGTCTCACTTTGTCACCCTCAGTAGAGTGCCGTAGTATCACAACTCACAACAACCTCAAACTCTTGGGCTTAAGCGATTCTCTTGCCTCAGCTTCCCGAGTAGCTGGGACTATAGGCGCCCACCACAATGCCCAGCTAGTTTTTTGTTGGAGTTTGGCCAGGGCCGGGTTTGAACCCACCGCCCTTGGTATATGGGGCCAGCGCCCTACTCACTGAGCCACAGGCGCCACCCAGGAGTTGTGTCCTTAATTAGCCTCTCATCTTGACTGTTATTGGCGTATACAAAGGCTACTGACTTGTGGACATTGATTTTTATATCCTGAGACATTACTGTATTTTTTGATGACTTCCAGGAGTCTTGTGGTTGAGTCTTTGGGGTTCTCTAAGTATAAGATCATGTCATCAGCAAAAAGGGAGAGTTTGACCTCCTCTGCTCCCATTTGGATGCTCTTTATTTCCTTGTCTTACTAGAATTTCCAGCACTATGTTGAATAGTAATGGTGACAGAGGACAACCTTGTCTGGTTTTAGTTCTGAGAGGAAAAGCTTTCAGTTTCACTCCATTCAATAAAATATTAGTAGTGAGTTTGTCATGGATAGCTTTGATCAGTTTAAGAAATGTGCCACGTATGCCTATACTCTGCAGTGTGCTAATTAGAACGGATGCTGGATTTTATCGAATGGTTTTTCTGCATCTATTGAGAGGATCAAATGGTCTTTGTTTTTGCTTCCGTTGATATGGTGAATTTGTTTATGGACTTGAATATGTTAAACCAGACTTGCATCTCTGGGATGAAACCTACTCGATCATAATGTATGACTTTTTTGATGATAAGCTGTAATCTATTGGCTAGGATTTTGTTGAGAATTTTTGCATCTATATTCATTAGTGAAATTGGTCAGAAATTCTCTTTTTTAGTTGGATCTTTTCCTGGTTTTGGTATCAAGGTGATGTTTGCTTCATAGAACGTATTGGGGAAGATTCCTTCCTCATCAATTTTTTGGAATAATTTCTGCAGTACAGGAATAAGCTCTTTGAAGGTTTGATAGAATTCTGGTGTGAAGCCATCCAGATTAGGGCATTTTTTTTTGTTGGAAGATTTTTTTATTGTTTCTTTAATCTCATTGATTGAAATTGGTCTGTTCAGGAGCTCTATTTTCTTCCTGGCTTGGTCTAGGGAGTGGGCGTGATTCCAGATATTGATCTATTTCCTTCACATTGTCAAATTTCTGGGCATAGAGTTTCTGGTAGTATTCAGAGATGATCTCTTGTATCTCTGTGGGATCAGTTGTTATTTCCCCTTTATCATTTATGATTGAGGTTACTAGAGATTTTACTCTTCTATTTCTAGTTAGTCTGGCCGAAGGTTTATCTATTTTACTTATTTTTTCAAAAAACCAACTCCTTATTTCATTAATTTTCTGAATGATTCTTTTGTTTTCAGTTTCATTGATCTCTGATTTAATTCTGGATATTTCTTTTCTTCTGCTGTGTTTAGGCTTAGATTGTTCTTCTTTTTCCAATTCCATAGGATGGCTTGTGAGTCTGTTGATGCGCTTTCTGTTTTTCACATTTAGGTATCTAAAGCGATACCTACCTACCTACCTCTCAGAACTGCTTTTGCAGTATCCCACAGGTTTTGGTAGCTTGTGTCTTCATTGTTGTTGTTCTCAAGAAAGTTAATGATTTCTTCTTTTATTTCTTCCTACACCCAACTGTCATTCAGCAGAAGGCTGTTTAATTTCCATGCCTTTGTGTGGGGTTGAACGTTTTTGTTGGAGTTGAGTTCCACCTTTAGTGCCTTGAGGTCTGAGAAGATACAAGGTAAAATTGCAATTCTTTGGATTCTGTTGAGGTTTGTTTTGTGTCTTGGGATATGATCAATTTTGGAGAATGTTCCATGGGGTGATGAGAAGAATGTATATTCTTTACCTTTGGGATGGAGTGTTCTATATGCATCTATCAAGCACAGTTGTTCTAGGGGCTCATTTAAGTCCTTTATATCTTTGTTTAATTTCTGTTTAGAGGATCTGTCCAGCTCTGGAAGAGGAGTGTTAAAGTCCCCTGTTATTATAGTGTTATAGGATATCATATTGCTCAGACTGAGTAAGGTCTGTTTCAAGAATCTGGGAGCATTTAACTTGGGTGCATAAATATTTACAGTTGAAACGTCTTCTTGTTGTATTTTTCCCTTCATCAATATAAAATGACCATCTTTGTTTTTTTTTGATTTTAGTTGCTTTAAATCCACATGTATCGGAAAATAAGATTCCAACTCCTCTTTTCTTCTGAATTCTGTTTGCCTGAAAAATTGTCTTCTAACCCTTAACTTGGAGTTTTAATTTGTCTTTTGAAGCTAGGTTTGTTTCCTGCAGGCCGCAAGTGGATGGCTTGTGTTTTTTAATCCAATCAGCCAATCCGTGCCTCTTCAGTGGGGAATTCAAGCCATTAACATTTATTGAGATAATTGATAAATGTGGTAGTGTTCTATTCATCTTGTTTTGTGAGAGTCCATTGCTTAGTTTTATCTTTTGCATCATTGTGGAAGTTAGGTTCTGTACTTTAATTTCTGAGTTCTTACTTTGCTTTTGATTCATTGTGATGGTCAGTGTGTAGAACGGGTTGAAATATTTCCTGTAGAGCTGGTCTTGTGGCACATTTCCTCAACATTTGCATATCAGTAAATGATTTGATTTCTCTGTCCATTTTAAAGCTTAGCTTAGTAGGATATTGAATTCTGGGCTGGAAATTGTTCTGTTTTAGTAGATTAAAGGTAGATGATCATTGTGTTCTTGCTTGGAAAGTTTCATTAGAGAAGTCTGCAGTCACCCTGATGGATTTGCCCCTGTAGGTCAACTGGTGCTTACTCCTGGCAGCTTGCAGAATCTTTTCTTTTGTCTTGACTTTGGACAGGTTCATCACAATGTGTCTTGGAGAAGGTCAGTTAGAGTTGAGGCAACCTGGGGTCCAATATCTCTCTGAAAGCAGTGTGTCAGAATCTTTGGTGATGTTTGGGAAGTTTTCATTTATAATATTCTCTAGTATGGCTTCCGTTCCTCTGGGGCATTCTTCTTCCCCTTCTGGGATACCTATAACTCGTATGTTTGAACACTTCATAAAAGTCCCATAATTCTGTCAGTGAATGTTCTGCTTTCTTCTTCTTCTTTTGTGCCTCTTTAACTATCTGAGATATGTCAAGAGCTTTGTCCTCTACCTCTGAGATTCTTTCTTCTGCATGGTCTGATCTGTTGTTGATACTTTCTGTTTTGTCTTTAAGTTCCCTAACTGACTGCTTCAGTTCCTTCAGCTCTGCTATATCCTTTCTATATTCTTCATATTGTTCATCTCCTATTTGATTCTGTTTTTTTATTTTTTTTTTAGTTATTTTCCACTTTATCAGCAGTTTCCTTCATTGTTTTCATCATCTGTATTTTAAATTCCCTTTCTGTCATTTCTAACATTTCTTTATAGGTGGAATCCTCTGCAGTAGCTACCTCATTGGTCCCTTGGGGGGGTTGCTCTAGACTGGTTTTTCATGTTGCTAGGATTTTTCTGCTGATTATTCCTCATGAGTGTTTTCTTTTATCTGTTTCCTTGCCCTAATTTTCCTTTCACTTCCTCTTGCTCTTTAAGTTATTGTGCCTCTGGCCTAGGGTTTCCGTGAGTCCTTTTGGTACAGGACCAGAAGGATGAGAAGGTTGAAGAGCAAGAAGGGAAAAATGATTTAAAAAAAAAAAAAAAAGAAGGGTGGCGCCTGTGGCTCAGTGAGTAGGGCGCCGGCCCCATATGCTGAGGGTGGCAGGTTCAAACCCAGCCCTGGCCAAACTGCAACAAAAAAGAAATAGCCGGGCTTTGTGGCGGGCGCCTGTAGTCCCAGCTGCTCGGGAGGCTGAGGCAAGAGAATCGTGTAAGCCCAAGAGTTAGAGGTTGCTGTGAGCCGTGTGACACCACGGCACTCTACCTGAGGGCGGTACAATGAGACTCTGTCTCTACAAAAAAAAAAAAAAAAAGAAAAGAGAAAGGAGGGGGGTGATTAAAGGGAATATTGACAAAAGGAAGACAGGCACAGAAAGTGGGAGACAGGAGCAATATAGGTGTATAGTAGGGTACGTTGACCCAACCTTAAAATCCCCCAACCTGTGGAGGTGCCAGGTTGGGTGGTTCCCTTGAAGTCAGCAGCTCGTTGCCAACCTTTCAGACACAGTACCTCACCTCCACCAAGTCGAGAGGAAAGACAAAAATTCTATAAATCAAACCAAAACAAGCAAACAGAAAACGTTATAGGATAAAATTGGGGAAAAAAAAAACAAATAATAGGGGTAGAAACTCTAGGAAAAATGAAGTTCTAATTGTTAAAGAAGGCAACAATGGAAAATTATATTTAAACTAGAAAAATGAAGAAAGAAAAGGAGACTAAAAAAAATAAAAATCTAGAGGGAAAATGTTGAAATTAAAAACAAAACAAAACAGACAAAAAAACAAAAAGCGGTATATAAATTTTTCTGAATATTGTCTGGGCAACAGGTGATCTTCTGGGGTATGAGATGTTAATCACAATGCTGATATAGCTATAGGTGATGGAGGCCTCTGCTGATTTATCGAACCCTGCAGGGTGGAGAGCCTAAATTTGTCCTCAGCCCGCTTAAAAGGCACTTTAAACTGTTAAACTTGGCTTAGCAGAGGCTTTCCCAGGAAAAAAGCACTTGTTGCTGGGATCACTCCTGAAGTGGCTTACCCAGTGTGGCAGAACCAGTCTCACTCTATGCCCCTGAGGGCCAAGGCTGTAAGGCGTCTCAGTCCCCGCCTTTAGGCTATTCAGTCACCAGATTACTGGCCCAAGGTCTCCTGCCTGATCCTTGCTCTGTGACCCTGAGGGTGGAGCTTACAAGAGCAGTTTTCCCATAATGGCTCTGTGCGGCCCACAGCCAAACACTGTTAGCTCCGTCTAGTTCAGCTGTTCATTCCAATGCCCTAGATAACGCTTAAAGTCCTCCGCACTTTTGCCCAAGTTCTCCCAAGGAACTTCAACTGAGTGTCAAGTCCAAAAAAAACAAAACAGCTCACAGGTAAGGCTTTTCCAGTTTGCAATTTCACTGCTACTGTACTTATAGCTGCCAGCGGGATTAGACCAAACGAACACACGCAACCACTTGCCAGTTCTCCACTGCTTTTGTCCTCCTCATGGGGTCCAGAAGTCTCTTGCTGACTCTCTGTGTCCCCAAAGGGGTATTTCTGGGCAGATCCCACCAGCCAGAAATACCTAGAGTCTTCTCTGCCCAGTCTTAGCATGCCCAGTTGCAAGGAAGCTGTTACTCAGCTTCCATCTTGGTCCTCCCTCTTTTTTTTTTTGAGACAGAGTCTCACTATGTCGCCCTTGATAGAGTGCTGTGGCATCACAGCTCACAGCAACCTCCAACTCTTGGGCTTAAGAGATTCTCTTGCCTCACCCTCCCAAGTAGCTGGGACTACAGGCTCCTGCCACAATGCCCAGCTATTTTTTGTTGCAGTTGTCATAGTTGTTTAGCTGGCTTGGGCCAGGCTTAAACCCTCCACCCTCGGTGCATGTGGCTGGCACCATAACCAGTGTGCTACAGGTGCTGAGCTATGTGGTAGCGTTTATACTCCAGTAAATACTTGTAGCAGCTTCCTATTCTATATGTTTCTGTTTTCCGATAGAATAATGTGTGAATAAACATTTAAGGTGTATTGATTGAACTTCTCAGAAAATTGTCTTAAAACAGCTCCCCATTTTCTATCATGCGTGTGTCAGCTGAGTGACTTCCTTGCTGTTGAAAATGGCTGGATTTGGTGAAAGGAGTGGTCTGCTAGGGTTAGCTTTCTGGAGTGGAAGATGCTGAATCACTAATACTTGTTGCTTCACTATTGGCAGCAAAGCACAATTGTGTGCCACAATCGTGTGGACCCCAATGGTTCAAGATACCTGCTGGGAGATATGGAAGGACGGCTTTTCATGCTGCTTTTGGAGAAGGAGGAACAGATGGATGGCACTGTCACCCTCAAGGATCTCCGTGTGGAACTCCTTGGAGAGGTAGGGTTTGTTTCTGCTCCTCTGCCACTTTCTCCTCAGTCCCTGAGAACCCCAGGGAGGGTGGCCCCACATCTTAACTCTGGGAATCATGTTACTTATTACCTAAGTGAAAGCTGATTTTTGATTGAGTTAGGTGTTAGAGAATCTTACAGGCTTCTAGGCAGTACCAGCAGAAAGAGAAAAGAGCGAAATGAAAAAAGATACAAGTTAGAATTGATGCGGATTTCAATTCTGGGTGGAACTTACCTAAAAATTTAATACTTATACAGAGTATTTTAGAGGTTTCTAATTTGTCCAGACTGGAGCTGTTGGGATTAAAATTATCATTTGGAGCAGGTACCTGCAAGATAAATTATATAGATGACGAATTGCAAACCTCAGAGATATAGAAACATTTGCTTAGTGTAACGTGGGGATTTGAAACAACTACTTTCCTGAGTTATGGCTGCAGTTGGAAGTTTTCTCAGTAGATGTCTAGGAGGTGTGTAGGATGGTGTCTGGATCCTGTGTGGAGTCTGTCTGATCTCTTTCATGCCACTAACTTTCTTCCAGACCTCGATTGCTGAGTGTTTGACGTACCTTGATAATGGTGTTGTGTTTGTGGGTTCTCGGCTGGGTGACTCACAGCTTGTAAAGGTAAGATAAGAAGACATTTTCTTCTTTCTGGTTTGTTTTTTGCTGTCCTCCATTGTTTCTTCTTCAAATTTCTCTTGTGTTTGGTGCCTCTCAGAATCTCTCCAGCTTATCCACACCCCTGCTGTTCAGCTTTCTACTGGGTTGATTGAACATCCTACCTGTGACTAGTTCTTTGTCCCAATGGTTCATTCAGAAAATGTGCCAGGCAAGGTGCTAGGTGTTGTGACTATGAACAAGATCCAGCTCCTACCTTCGAATAGGTCATAGTCTAATGTAATGGATCTTTAGGATATAAGACTATACCCTATAAAAAAATGCATACAAAAATTCAGTGCTTATCTAAAATCCATCCACGAGACTGGGACTCTAGATAGAAATCTCTGTCTGGAGGAATTTGAGTACAGCCTGGGCAACATGGCCAGAGCCCATCTCTTAAAAAAAAAAAAAAAAAAATTAAAAAATCAGTACCTGCCCGTAGTTTCAGCTACTCGGGAGGCTGAGGTGGGAGGATCGCTTGAACTCAGGAGTTTGGTATTATAGTGAGCTGCTTAGGTGACAGAGTGAGACCCTAAGTTAAAAACAAAACAAAAACCCTGGCTGGTTAGTGGGTCACTTGTAGGTTACCATGTTCCTTTTTTTTTTTTTTTGAGACAGAGTCTCAAGCTGTTGTCCTGGGTAGAGTGCCATGTGACATCATAGCTCATGGCAACCTCCAACTCTTTGGCTCAAGCAATCCTCTTGCTTCAGTTTTTCATGTTTTTAGTAGAGACAGAGTCTTACTCTGGCTCAGGATGGTCTTGAACCTGTGAGCTCAAGCAATCTACCTGCCTTGACCTCCCAGAGTCAGACCGGCCACCATGTTCCTTTGTTAATAGTTCTTTTCTAGGCCGGGTGCGGAGGCTCATGCCTGTAATCCTAGTACTTGGGAGGCCAAGGCGGGTGGATTGCCTGAGCTCACGGGTTCGAGACCAGCTTGAGCCAGAGTGAGACCCCATCTCTAAAAATAGCTGAGAGTTATGGTAGGCACATATAGACCGAGCTATTCAGGAGGCTGAGGCAAGGAAATCGTTTGATCCCAAGAGTTTGAGGTTGCTGTGAACTATGATGCTACAGGATTTTACTAAGGGCATCCAAAAAAAAAACTTTTCTAGAAGCATCCATTGGAGCCCAAGAAGGGCAGATCTAGCAGGATTCAGAGTTTCTTTTGGATAATAGCCATCTCTTTGGGTTGAGTCTATTTGGGGCATTCCAAGACTAACATTGTGTTTTTTTTCTTAGCTCAACGTTGACAGTAATGAACAAGGTTCCTATGTAGTGGCCATGGAAACCTTTACCAATTTAGGACCCATTGTTGACATGTGCGTGGTAGACCTGGAGAGGCAGGGGCAGGGCCAGGTAAGGGGCTTATCCTGGAAATGGATAGCTGGTATGCCCAACCTAAGCTGTATCCTCCTAGTTTTGCTTATCTAGAATGGGGAGTGTGCACCAAAGATACTTTTAAGAGCCTCACAAAATCTCAGTGATACAAAGATAACTGCTATTTACTGAGTGCCTATCTTAATCTGCCAGGCACTTTATATACATTAATCATACAAGCCCTCTATTAGATAGGGACATTCTTGGCCATCTAAAAAGTAAAGAAACTTAGGGCTGTGGAAGATTAAGTAACTTCCCAAGTAACTTCTGTGTCTGACTCCAGATCTGTGCTTGTTCTAGTAAAACTAGGTTCCAAGGATCTAAGCAAGCTTGCCAGGAACAGTGGTAGGAGCTTTTTGCTTCTTGAACTAGGACATCCTATCTGCTTGGTAAATTTGAGAGACCAACCTCTGCAAAGTCTGCATCCTCAAACTTAGTTCCACACTAAGGGTTCTTGAATTTACGTATAGCACATTTGCTTTCTGGGCCTTGTAATAATTCCTGTAGTCTCTTCAGAGAGTTATTTAGAAACCTTTTCTCTACTTACAGCTGGTTACTTGCTCTGGGGCTTTCAAGGAAGGTTCCTTGCGGATCATCCGGAATGGAATTGGAATCCATGAGCATGCCAGCATTGACTTACCCGGCATCAAAGGTACCCTTTTGGTGCACGCAGGATGCAGAACTTTCTTGAGTGACTTTGGCCTTTCGCCTCAGTGCATGCTGTGAAGACATTTTGGTGGGAGCTGGAGGAAAGCAGATCAAATGGAGAGCGAAAAAAAGTCATAATGGCAGATCAAGTGGTAGAAGCGTAAATATATTTAAAATTACAGGAAAGGAGGGCAGCGCCTGTGGCTCAGTTGGTAAGGCGCTGGCCCCATATACCGAGGGTGGCGGGTTCAAACCCGGCCCCGGCTGAACTGCAACCAAAAAATAGCCGGGCGTTGTGGTGGGCGCCTGTAGTCCCAGCTACTCGGGAGGCTGAGGCAAGAGAATTGCTTAAGCCCAGGAGTTTGGAGGTTGCTGTGAGCTGTGTGAGGCCATGGCACTCTACCGAGGGCCATAAAGTGAGACTTCGTCTCTACAAAAAAAGAAAAAAAATTATAGGAAAGGAAAATTTAAAAAAAATTGCCTTTGATCAAAATTGGTAGATAAAGGAGTGGAGGAGAAAAAGATTACAAGTTAATGTTGTTTATTTAAGGGAATGGCAGAATCCACAAAGAAAGGGGACTGAGGATAATCATACAAAGTATAAAAAGTAACTTCTAGAACAAAAACATAAATCTTCCTAAATTCTAGGAAAATTACAATTAGAAAAGATCAGAGAAAGGCTACATAGTGAGAGATTTTTACAGTGTGTTAACAGTAAATCTAAAACAATATGACAATTGATATCAAACATGGGTGTCGTATCAGTAAATGTAAATGAACTTAACTTACCTGTTATGACGAAAAGATAATCAGATTGAATTATAAAACCACTTCAAAGTTGTATAAAGGAGGCATATCATTAAAAGAGTAATTCAGAATATTCAAAAAAGGAGAAAAGATGAATAAAGAGGTATATAAAATTAGGAAGAGATCATAACTATAAAACCTAGGGGAATCAACTCAAAAACCATTGCAGACAGTACGAATTCATTAAGGTAGCAGGATATAAAATTAAATACACTGAAATCAGTCTTTTTTTCCTTTCAAAATAGTAGTTTTCATGTAAACACAAGTAAAAGGTAGAATAGAAGAAAATTCAATTCACAATAACATCTAAAAAATGCCAGTGAATACATTTAACAAGAAATGTGCAAAACCTGTGCAAAGGAAATTTTAAAATACTTCTAAAGAATGGGAAGAATAGAGTGATCGAATGAAAAAGACCTGAAGCCAGCCACATACACCAGAGCTGGCGGGTTCGAATCCAGCCCAGGCCTGTCAAACAACAATGACAACTACGACCAAAAAATAGCCAGGTGTTGTGGCGGGCGCCTGTAGTCCCAGCTACTTGGAGGCTGAGGCAAGGGAATCACTTAAGCCCAGGAGTTGGAGGTTGCTGTGAGCTGTGATGGTGCCACGGCACTCTATCCAGGGTGACAGTTTGAGGCTCTGTCTCAAAATAAAAAAAAAAGACCTGAAGGTCTACAAATCAGTTATCATATAATCTTTCTTGTTGTTTTTTTTTAGACAGAGTCTCACTTGGTCATACTTGATAGAGTACAGTGGTGTCTTAGCTCACAGCAACCTCAAAATCTTGGGTTTAAGCAATCCTTTTGCCTCAGCCTCCTAAGTAGCTGGGACTATATGGGTACCCGCTACAACACCTGGCTATTTTTTAGAGATGAGGTCTCCCTCTGGCTGAGGCTGGTCTTGAACCTGTGAGCTCAGGCAATCCACCCACCTTGGCCTCCCAAGTGCTGGGAGTATAGGTGTGAGCCACTGCGCCTGGCCAAATTGATCTTTCTTTAACTTACATTTATCATCTCAATAAATCTACAGATTTATTTCCTTGACCTAACAAGTTCGAATGTAACAAATAAGAGAGGTCAGGAAAACTTAAGAGCAGTGAGATGCAACTAGCCCTGCCAGATATTAAAACTTAAGCCTTTATAATTAAGAGTATAGTATTGGTGGTGAATGTGCAGAGGCAGATTGAGGCATCCAGAAATAGACCCAATTACATGTGGAAATGTAGTATATGATAGCAGTGGCTTCTCAACTCAGTTAAAGCTGGGACTTTTTAATAAATGGTGTTGGGATAACTAGAAGTCACTTGGGAAAAGATAAGTTTGTATCCACACTGCCAAATACATGTTTTGCTAGAATCTAAATGGATCAAAGATTTAATGTAAAAATGAAGCCATACAGGGCGGCGCCTGTGGCTCAATCGGCAGGGTGCCGGCCCCATATACCGAGGGTGGCGGGTTCAAACCCGGCTCCGGCCAAACTGCAACCAAAAAATAGCCAGGCGTTGTGGTGGGCGCCTGTAGTCCCAGCTACTCGGGAGGCTGAGGCAAGAGAATCGCTTAAGCCCAGGAGTTGGAGGCTGCAGTGAGCTGTGTGAGGCCACGGCACTCTACTGAGGGCCATCAAGTGAGACTCTGTCTCTACAAAAAAAAAAAAAAAATGAAGCCATACAAAAACTAAAAGAAAAAGCTGGTAAATTCTTCTTTCAAAATGTATTTTGGAATGGGAAGGTCTCTTAAACTACTATGGAAAATATGGAAGCCAAAAGGAAAGATTCATAAATTCAGCTACATAAAAATAAAACACTTGTGTACAGCAAAAACAAAACACTGTTAATTCAGAAGAAATGACAAACTAGATAAAAATACTTCCAGGTCATCTTGTAGGCAAAACTCCTACCTCCCTAATTTATAAGAAATATTCTAGAAAGAATATCACCAAATTTTCTGTCCCCAAATTGGCAAAAGATAAGATAGGAATGGACAGACCTCACTTACTATGTATAATAAGAGAAAAGCATATCAACTTTCTTTGCCAGTTTACCAAAATCCAAAAGTTTGACAACACCTTAGGTTGGTGAGGCTGTGAGAAAATAAATGTGTTCATGAACCCTCTGTAGGAAGGAAGTTGGCAATATCAAGAGTTGCATTTAGTGATTTATCCAGCAATCCCAATTCTGAGCCTCTACCCTACAGACTGCCATGTTTATAAAATGAATGTAAATACAAGCTTTTTCTTTTTTTTTTTTTTTTTTTTTTTGTAGAGACAGAGTCACTTTATGGCCCTTGGTAGAGTGCCGTGGCATCACACAGCTCACAGCAACCTCCAGCTCCTGGGCTTAAGCGATTCTCGTGCCTCAGCCTCCTGAGTAGCTGGGACTACAGGTGCCCGCCACAGCACCCAGCTATTTTTTTGTTGCAGTTTGGCCGGGGCTGGGTTTGAACCCGCCACCCTCGGCATATTGTGCCGGCGCCCTACTCACTGAGCCACAGGCGCCGCCCGTAAATACAGGCTTTTTCATTGTGGCATTGTATGTTATAGGAAAATACCAAAATGGGTCCATTAGTGGGGACTTGTTAATAAACTGATATAGTCACACAATTAAATACTATACAGGTGTAGAAAATGAGGAAACATTGTGTTCTGATAAGGGCTCCAGCAAATATTAAGTGAAAAAGCAAGGTGCAGAATAGTGTATGATAGGCTATTTCATATTTGTATTTGCTTGTAGTAGTGTTTACCCTACTTCCTTAAATTAAAACAAAAATTAAGCTGGGTGCAGTGTTGTAGGCCTATAGTCCCAGCTACTTGGGAGGCTGAGGCTGGAGAACCACTTGAGCCCAGGAGTTTGATGCCAGCCTGGGCACCATATTGAGATCCTATGTGTTAAAAAAATGGGAAGGTTAAATAAGAAATTATTATTATTATTTATTACTATATATTTTTTTGAGACAGTCTCAGTCACCATGGGTAGAGGGCAGTGGTGTTTAGCTCACAGCAACCTCAAACTCCTGCCTCGGAACCACAATGCCTGGCCAAGAAGTTACTATTGATTACTGGCTTGGGGGATGGACTGGAGGGGAGCGGTGTGGGAGCGAGACTTCTGTGTACTTTTTCAAAATAAATTTTGACTTTGAGTTATGGAAATGTATCATCCAATTTTAAAATATCAGAGTCTTAAAGCCAGGAAGGAATAGACAGGGGGAAGCTCAGGATTTGGACTCCCAAGTTCCTGCCCTTCCTGTGTTGTCTACCCTACCCTTTGATGTGTACCCTGAATGTTGGTCTATGCTGTGTATCTGAATCTTTGGTCCTTGTTCCAGGCTTATGGCCACTTCGGTCTGAACCCAATCGTGAGACTGATGACACTTTGGTGCTCTCTTTTGTGGGCCAGACGAGGTAAGGATGTGACTGGTGCCAGCTCTAGATGCTGGTGTGAAGGTTGTCAAGTGGGGAAGCAGGGCCCGGCATGACACAGGTCTCCCTTTTGCAGAGTTCTCATGTTAAATGGGGAGGAGGTGGAAGAAACTGAACTGATGGGTTTCGTGGATGATCAGCAGACTTTCTTCTGTGGCAATGTGGCTCATCAACAACTTATCCAGGTAACAACTGAGAAAGGGGAGGATGTGACTATGTACTTGAATCTGACTTAGAGTGTGGAACAGAGCACTACTGGATTCCAAAACAATTAATTTTATGGCTCTTAAAATAATGAAGAAATTCTAGGGAAAAAATAAAATTATCTGATAACCTGTGTTACTCAGAGATCATAACTCAACTTTTGAGTTCTCCTTATTGCTTTATTTTTCCTCTGCAAATGTATATGTATATATATGTATTTATTTCACATTTTGACTGAGATTATTATTTGTATAGTTTTGGATCCTGTTTTAGCATTGACTATACCATGTCTTCTGAGGCACTGAAAATCTTTCTTCTCATAATAGCAATACATGCTTATTTGTAAAAAATTTGGAAAATACTGAAAAACACAAAGAAGGAAAAAATAGGCATAATGCTACCATCCATATAAGACTGGTGACAGCCTTTTCCACATACTAATCATAACCAGAGCTCTTACTCTCTTCTGATCCTTTTCAGTCTACCTGCAATATGAGGACAGATAGTCTTTTGGTGTTCGTTATTCACGAGAGTACAATTTCTGAGCGCTTTCCCATCCCATAGCAATCTTCTGAAATTTGCTGTGACCCAGATGCCTTTCAGTTTTTTGCACACCCTCCTTGTATTCTGAGCTATTCTCAGCTCTGTGGCCAGTGGTGTAGGGCACTGTGGTGTCTGGGAATTAATGAACTATCTCCATCTGGTCTTCCTTTTAGCCACCTGGTAGTGGCAGATTGGTAAAAACCAGAGGGAAAGTTCTGCAGATTTGTGGACTAAAATGTGGGATGTGCTAGATACTGAGTCATTGCTTTGTCCGTGTTATCTAAATATTGGTTTGAAGACTGGCACCAGCTCACCTATTTATTATTAAAGAGCTTTCATCCTTAAATATAAACTCATTCATGCTAGGTAAGATGAATCAATAGATAGTGGTATCATCAACATACTTTATTTTATTTCAGTGATAAAATGAATCTATAAAATGTTTTTCTTTTTCTTTTTTTTTTTTTTTTTTGTTTGAGTCAGAGTCTCAAGCTCTCACCCTGGGTAGAGTGCCGGCATCATAGCTCACAGCAACCTCCAACTCTTGGGCTCAAGCTGTCCTCTTGCCTCAGTTTTTCTATTTTTAGTAGAGATGAGGTCTCACTTTTGCTCAGGCTGGCCTGGAACTTGTGAGTTCAAGCATTCCACCTGCCTCGGCCTCCCAGAGTGCTGGGATTACAGGTGTAAGCCACCACTCAGCCTATAAACATTTTTCAACATAATTGTATAACCTTTATTAAGGAGATTTAAATAATTTTAATGGCTTATGTACAGTAAAGAATTTGGATATTTTGGCGCCTGTGGCTCAAGGAGTAGGGGGCCGGTCCCATATGCCGGAGGTGGCGGGTTCAAACCCAGCCCCGGCCAAAAATAACCAAAAAAAAAAAAAAAAAGAATTTGGATATTTTAGAGATCTGATTTGGGCGTTGAAATAAACTGCTAGACTGATAGTCACAGGGTCTTGCTTTACTGATACCTTACCACAGGATGCAGTTTGGTTACTCAAGTGAGCCACAGTTAGAATGAAATAGGCGTTTTGCTCCCTAGCTGAAGGTTTATAAGCTGTAAGCTGCTTTAAGCTCATCCAAAAATGGCATCCATTATTATTATTCATAGCAAGACTTTGGAAAATAAAAATATGCCCAAAAAGGCCTTATCTAGCTTATTCCTAGGACTCTCCTAGGGCTTTTACCCCCTTCTGCAGCTGTGTAGATCCATGCGGGTGCTTGGAGACATCTGCTCGTCTGATCTTCTTTCTCTAGATCACTTCAGCATCGGTCAGGTTGGTCTGTCAAGAACCCAAAGCTTTGGTCAGTGAATGGAAGGAGCCTCAGGGCAAGAACATTAGTGTGGCCTCCTGCAACAGCAGCCAGGTAGTGGTAGCCGTTGGCAGGGCCCTCTACTACCTGCAGATCCATCCTCAGGAGCTGCGACAGATCAGGTGCGTGTGTGCCCCTGTCTGCTTGTTTTCCTCCACTGCTCTCTGGGACTTCTTTGATCCTTGGGTTCCTTCCTCTGCCATATTCCTCTTTGTTCAGCCACACAGAGATGGAACATGAAGTGGCATGCTTGGACATCACACCATTAGGGGACAGCAGTGGGCTGTCCCCTCTTTGTGCCATTGGCCTCTGGACAGACATTTCAGCTCGTATCTTGAAGCTGCCCTCTTTTGAACTACTGCATAAGGAGATGCTGGGTGGAGGTATGTGTCATTTAGGGACTTGGGTTGGAGTCAGAGTCATCATGTGGAACAGAACTGAATGTTTCCTTTTTCCGTAGAGATCATTCCTCGCTCCATCCTGATGACCACCTTTGAGAGTAGTCATTACCTCCTTTGTGCCTTGGGAGATGGGGCACTTTTCTACTTTGGGCTCAACATTGAGACAGGTGAGCCTAGCACTTGGAGTGAGGGACTCTCAAAAATGGAGAGTGTTAGGCTCAACGCCTATAGCTCAGTGAGTAGGGCACTGGCCACATACATTGAGGCTGGCGGATTTGAGCCCAGCCTAGGCCTGCAAACAACTGGTAACTGCAACCAAAAAATAGCCAGGCATTGTGGCGGGCGCCTGTAGTCCTAGCTACTCTGGAGGTTGAGACAAGAGAATCGCTTACGCCCAAGAGTTTGAGGTTGCTATGAGCTGTTACGCCATTGCACTCTACCGAGGGCAACATAGCTGAAACTCTTGTCTCAAAAAAAAGAAAAAAAAAGAATGTTAGAGTTACACAGAGTTCTTAGCCTCAGGCTGCTGCCTTTGAACCTTCACAATCCAGCTGTTTGTCCTTTTTCTTTCCTTCCTTCTTTCTCCTTCTGTAGGCTTGTTGAGCGACCGTAAGAAGGTGACTTTGGGTACCCAGCCCACGGTATTGAGGACTTTCCGTTCTCTTTCTACTACCAACGTCTTTGCTTGCTCTGACCGTCCCACTGTCATCTACAGCAGCAACCACAAATTGGTCTTCTCCAATGTCAACCTCAAGGAAGTGAACTACATGTGTCCCCTCAACTCAGATGGCTATCCTGACAGGTGAGTCCCTGTCTTCTGCAAGAGCGATTGATTGAGGGCATTTGTGATGTTTTCTTCAAACTATTCTCAAGTTTTTTCCTAATGTCAAAGTCAGTAAATAGCTGAGACGGGAAGTGTAGAGCAGAGGTTTGCAGATCCAGTCACCCATTAGAAGCAGCTGGGAAGCTTTAACGTTATAGTAGTGTGGGTTTGTTTTTTGTTTTTTTTTTTAAATCTTCAGATTTTGAATCAATAGGTCTGAGGTTGGGCTATAGAATCTAAATGTTCAGAACATTTCTCAGATGTGTGAGATGATTAGTTAAGTTCCAGAGCACCCGATTTAGAGACCTTCCTGTGGTCCCCCAGAGCTGTGGTTTTCAACCCATGTGCCTTGAAAAATTTTTTAAAGATCATTAATTAAATTATTTTTGAAAGAAGTTCAAAGCACAATAAATATATTCTTTTTATTACTCTTTTTTTTTTTTTTTTTTTTTAAACATTCCAGTGTGCCCTGAGATAAAGGTTGAAAAACATTGCCCTGGAGCAGGAGTGCTCAAAAAAGGTGGTCTCAACTAGTAGTGAGCGCACTGCTTTAGAGACGTGTTGGAAATGCAGATTATTGAGCTTCACCTCAGTCCACTGAATCAGAAACTCTGGGAGTGGCGTCAGCAGTCTATTTCAACAAGCCTTCCCACTGATGGACTGATGCACACAATAGTTTGGGAAACATTGTCCTAGAACAGTAATGTTTTGATTTTGAACCTTGGCTACACATTAGCAATAAATGGAAAGCTGTTAAAAATTTTCAGCCTCGGTCCACCCCAGACAATTAAAACAGAACATCTTGGCCAGGGCTTTGGGTGGCACCAAGATTGCTTGAGGCCAGGTGTTTAAAACCATCCTGGGCAACATAGTAAAACCCTATCTCTATAAAAAATCAAAACATTAGCTGGGCATGGTGGTACGCACATGCAGTTCCACTTAGGAGGCAGCAAGTGGGAGGATCGCTGAGCACAGGAGTTCAAGGCTGAGTGAGCTCTGATCCTGCAACCTTGAACTCTTTGAATGGCACGCCAGCCTAGTGACAGAGCAAGACCCTGTCTCTTAAAAAAAAAAAAAAATTCTTGTGGTTGAGATCAAGCATCAGATGTATTTTTGTCCCAAGGTGATGTTTAACATGGAGGCAAAGTTGGGAGCTCCTGCCCTGGAGTGAGCTGGTCTAATTCTGCTTTGTTTTTCTTCCACTTATGGAGTTGCCTTGTAGAATCCTTTCCTTCCTTGGGTCTACTAAGTCTAAACCTAGACCCTTCTTTCCAGCCTGGCACTGGCCAACAACAGCACCCTTACCATTGGCACCATTGATGAGATCCAGAAGCTGCACATTCGCACAGTTCCCCTCTACGAGTCTCCCAGGTGAGGGCCAGGGTTAAAGAGCTGCAGAAGGTGGCAGTCTGGGAGTTGGTGTAGGGTGCTTCTGGCTTTTTCTGAGTGGCATTGTTGTTTGTACTTGTTCTACAGGAAAATATGCTATCAGGAAGTATCCCAGTGTTTTGGGGTCCTCTCTAGCCGCATTGAAGTCCAAGACACAAGTGGAGGCACAACTGCTCTGAGGCCCAGTGCCAGCACCCAGGTGAGGGCAGTGGATAAATGGCATTAGGGCAGGGGCTGGCAAAACTTTCTGTAAAGAGCAAAATAGTAACGATTTTTGGCTTGTAGACCGTGTGGTCTCAGTTGCCACTAACTCATCAACTTCACCATTGTAGCCCAAAAGCAGCTGTACACACAGGTGGGCATAGCTGAGGTCCAGAAAAGCCTTCTTTATAAAAAGTGTTTGCTGCTTGGTAGCTTTACAGTGTGAATAATTCCTTTTCTGTCATCACCAGTTGGGATATTTTGTAGGGTATGTGTAATTGGGGGCAGAGTAATAAAATAGATAAGAGCTTGGGATGTTGAGTCTGACAGAAGGAGCTTCAAGATTTATTGCTAGTGCTGTGGTCTGGACTTCAGTTTTCTTGTTTGTAAACTGCGGTTGATAATAGGATGGTCTCGAACTGCACATGATAGGCTCTCTCGAGATAGCAGCTGGTCATGTTCTCCTGGGTATCTTTTACCTTTCTTGTTCCCATCATCTGTGATGGGACTGCCTCCCTTAGTCCAGAGTCTTTATGTTTTTCCTTTTATTTGGAGTGCTCCCTGCTCTTCACACTGAGAATCTGTCACTTTATTAGGTCTCAGAGTTCTTCTTTAGTTTGTTTGATTGGCTTGCACAATGTTTTAATTTTCCTTAATGACCCTTGGGTTCCTGTGGTGTTGGGGACTTATGTGTCGTTTGCATATATAAACTGGCTCCTCCTCCTGGGTTCCCCTGTCCTCCCTGACACATTCTACTTTTCAGGTTTCACTGAGCCACCAGTTGCCAGAGTTCTTCTCAGCCATTGTGTCCTGGGCTGACAGGTCCCCACACACTGCCATATGCTCCAACACTGCCGTCCCTGGCACTGTTCTGCTTTTGAGAGGGATGACATGGATTCTGTCTTTCTTAGGCCCTGTCCAGCAGTGTCAGCTCCAGCAAGTTGTTCTCCAGCAGCACAGCTCCTCACGAGACCTCCTTTGGAGAAGAGGTGGAGGTACATAACCTCCTTATCATCGACCAGCACACCTTTGAAGGTGCACAAGGGTCTTTCTGTCATTTTTACCTATATCTCTCCTAAATTGGGCTGTCTGGGCTCTGTCGGACACACTGTGTGGTAGCATGTCCTAGGTGAGCAGAAAGGGGTGGGGGCTCTGAGCTGGCAGTGAGGCTGGAGGGTTGGGCATTCTCTGACTAGGCTGGTGGGAGTCAGACAATCCGAGGAGACAGGGACAGCAGGGGACATGAGTTGTTTCACCGCCTAAGCTAAGGCCTCACAGAAGCATAGGGTTACATGTGCAGGGGTTGTGAGCAAGGTGTCATCAGCTAGTCTTTTCTCTACTGTCCATCTAGTGCTTCATGCCCACCAGTTTCTGCAGAATGAGTATGCCCTCAGCCTGGTTTCCTGCAAGTTGGGCAAAGACCCTAACACATACTTCATTGTGGGCACAGCCATGGTGTATCCTGAAGAGGCAGAGCCCAAGCAGGGTCGCATTGTGGTCTTTCAGTACTCAGATGGTAAGTGGCTCAGTCTCCAGCAGCTGAGGGATACGAGGTGCTGGGAAACTAACAGACTGCTTGAGACTTTAGAGCTTAAGTTAAGCAGTGGAAGAAACTTGGGTTCGTTGCTGTAAGGAGTCATTCTGTTCTTTCCTTTCAAGCCGTTAGTTGACTTTTGGAGCAGATAAGCAGTACTCGAGTAAAATCTAATTTGTGTTTCTTTTTTTTCTACTCTTTGAAAGGTAAGAAAAGGCAGGGAATGGTGAACAATGGTTAACAGAATCTAGTGGCCAGAGTCAGAATAAAGAATCCTTAATTTGTTTTCTACTGGGTTACACAGGCATTTGGGTGTTCTTTCCAGCTTCGGTACCATGTTTGTTTCTTTCTTTTTTTTTTTCATGTTTATTTCTTTGTATCATTTCTCATTACTCCTACTCACGATGGTTCTAAAGATAGGCTATTAGCCCAGAAATCTCAGATCAGAAGGCCAAGATAGCATTTGGTTTCTATCTTGAGAAACAGATCTGGAGCTCAGGGTAGGAGGCCGATTTTAGATACCATCTGGAATCATTCCACATTCCCTGGGGGCTCATACTTTAGGTGGTGGTTAACCCCAGTGTTATACTGCCTCTGTATAACATTGGAGATAAATATATATAATATAAATTACTTTTCAGATGAGTGGTTTTGGGGGGCAGGAAATAAGAGCCACATGGGCCACCAGAGGATTCTTTTGACTAATAAAGTGTAGGCTTATAAAAGAAACTTAAGAATTATCTTTTTTCCCCAGGAAAACTACAGACTGTGGCTGAAAAGGAGGTGAAAGGGGCTGTTTACTCCATGGTGGAATTTAATGGGAAGCTGTTGGCCAGCATCAATAGCACGGTGAGGCCTGTACCACCCAGTGCTCTCTTCAGGTTGCATACCTTTTGTTGTACACTGTTTTCCTAGCTGGGTGTCATGGTGAGTGCCTGTTATCCCAGCTACTTGGGAGGCTAAGGCAGGAGGATCATTTGAGCCCAAGAGTTTGAGGTTGCTGTGAGCTATGATGATGATGACGCTACAGCACTGTACCCAGGGCAACAGAATGATGTATTTGTTTCCCAAGGCCTCTCAAAAAACAAAACAAAACAAAAAACAAAAATTTACTGTTATCCATGGAACATACCTCCCATGTGTCAGATTTTAAGGATA
This sequence comes from Nycticebus coucang, assembly GCF_027406575.1. Taxonomy (NCBI): domain Eukaryota; kingdom Metazoa; phylum Chordata; class Mammalia; order Primates; family Lorisidae; genus Nycticebus; species Nycticebus coucang. The sequence goes on from NC_069793.1 coordinate 11,971,992, forward strand.
ACAAAGTAGTGGGTGGGTGGCCAGGTGCAGTGGCTCATGCCTGTAATCCTAGCACTCTGGGAGGCTGAGGCGGATGGATTTCTTGAGCTCATGAGTTCAAGACCACCCTGAGCAAAAGCGAGACCCCATCTCTACTAAAAATAGAAAAACTGAGGCAAGAGGATCGCTTGAGCCCCAGAGTTTGAGGTCATAGTAAGCTATGATTGTGCCTCTTGTTCTCTAGCCACGGTGACAAAGTGAGACTGTCTTAAAAATATATATATTAAATAAATAAATGTAAATCCCTATGTTTCACTTAAAAAAATTTTTTTTTTCTTAAATAAGGTTCATGGTCAGTCTTGGTGCCTGTAGCTCAGCAGCTAGGGCGCTGGCCACATAACACTGGGGCTGGCAGGTTCAAACCCAGCGTGGGCCTGCCAAACAAGGACAACTACAACTACAACAACAACAAAAATAGCCGGGTGTTGTTGTGGGTGCGTATAGTCATAGCTACTTGGGAGGCTGAGGCAAGTGGATTGCTTAAGCCCAAGAGATTGAGGTTGCTGTGAGCTGTGATGCCACGGCATTCTACCAAGAAGACATAATGAGAGTCTTGTCGCAAAAAAAAAAAATAAAATAAAAAAACTGAGTTTCAAGGTCAAATTAATTTGGAAAATGTACTGTCTATCTTGGATCTCTCTCTTGGAGTTCCAGTGCACTAGGGCTAAGAAGTTCCAGGGCTAAGAAGACTGAGAATAAAGAAACATTACTTGGTGTGTATGTATATATGTGCGTGTGTGTATTTTCTTTTTTTTTTTTTAGAGATGGAGTCTTACCCTATTGCCCAAGCTGGAGTGTAACAGCAGGATCAGAGCTCACTGTAACCTTGAACTCTGGCTCAAGTGATCCACCTTAGCCACCATAGTAGCTGGAGCTACAGGCATGTACCACCATACCCAGCTAATTTTTAAAAAAATTTTTGTAGAGACTGGATCTCACTATGTTGCCCAGGCTGGTTTCAATCTCCTAACCTCAAGCATTCCTTCCATCTTAGCCTCCCAAAATGCTGGGATCATAGACATGAGCCACCGTGACTGGAAGATATTTTAAATTGAGGGTTTCTAGTCATTCGTTCGTTCAGAAAATGTCAGTTAAACCCCTGCTGTATGCCAGGCACTGTTTTAGTATTTGGATGTAGTAGTAAACAAGGTGAAGAAAAAACTGCCCTTTTGGAGCTTTTGAGCAAGTAAAGTATATAGTATGTGAATTGTTGGGAATAAAAGAAACCCAGGTTGGAGGACCTCCAGGATGAACATGGGAAGTGGGGGTTACCTATTCCATATCCATGTGACCAGGAGGCTCTTGCAGATACTGCGGCATTTAAGCAAGTTCTGAAGGATGGGGAGGACCTTGCCGCTGTCTGGGGATGACAAGTGTAAGGTGAGAGTGAGCAGGCCTGGTATCTGGCACAAGTGAGCTAGAGGGGTGGTGGGAGATGAGCTCTGACAGGTAGAACATGCAGAGCTTGGTAGGCCACTTAAAAGACTTGGTGTTGTTTTTTTTTTTAATTTTTTTATTAAGATGATGGAAATCTCTAGAGGACTTTTTGTTTTCATTTTTCTCTGAAGGGCTTGAATAAGGGTTTGAACATGTTTGAGGATAGAAACAGTGAGGTTAGTTAGGAGAATTTTTTTTTTAAGACAGAGTCTCACTCTGTCGCCCTAGCTCACAGCAACCTCACACTCCAGTGTTCAAATGCTCCTCTTGCCTCAGGCTCATTTGAACCCAGTTAGCACTTGCCATTTTTAGTAGACAGTGTCTCAACTCTTGCTGAGGCTGGTCTTGAACCCTGAGCTCAAATGATCTGCTTCCTGCATTGGCCTCCCAGAGTGCTGGGATTACAGGTGTGAGCCACTGTGCCCAGCCAGGGAAACTCTTGTGTCGGTCCAGATAGCAGTCAGTGGTTGTTGGGACCAGATGGAGATAGAGGAGAAGATGAGAAGTGGTCAGATTCTGCGTGTATTATGAAGGTAGGATTGAGAGACTTTGGTGATGGATTGTAGATGAGGTGTGACAGGTGGATGGAATTGCCATTTACTGATACGGGGAAGGTTGTGAGTGCAGCAGGTTTGGAGTTGTAACTTGGTTTTAGACATGCTAAGTTTCAGTGGTTATCTAAGTGGAGATATCAATTAGGTAAAAGTCAGAGAGGTATCTAGGAAAGAGGTAGGCTGGAGATAATAGCATGGTCGTTATTCAGTGACATTTAAAGGTAAAAGGTCCTGGGTAAAGATCACCCAGGACCACTCATCTATGAGAGTGGATAAAGAGGGGATACGAAGCCTGAGCCCTGGGGCTATCCAGCGTTTCAAAGTTGGGATGATCAAGAAGATCTGGCCAAAGAGTGGAAAGGGTGACTACTGAAGTAGGAAGACCCGAGAGGACTGTTCTGAGAGCCACAGAAAGAAAGAATTTCAAACGAGAGAATTGGTAAACTGCAAATGCTGCCAGTAGGTCAGGTGACAAGGGTTAAGAATTGAGCATTGGTTTTAGCAACATGGAAGTGGCAGTGACCTTGACCAGAGAGCTATGGGAATAAAAACTTAGATGAAGTCGGTTCAGTTGCTGGTGGGAGGAGAAGACAGCTGGTAAAGAAAATCCCTTTGAGGAGTTTTGCAGTATGGAGAGAGGGATGGGGCAGTGGCTTCAGAGGGAAATTTTAGGAAAATAACTTTTTGGTTTTTAATTTTTCAAGCTGGGAAATATTGCTGTATGTTTCTAAGCTGATGAAAGAGGTCTGTTAGAAAGAGGATTGCTTGGAACCATGTTCTTAAATAGGCCATAAGGGAGGTGGGTTCTCAAACAGTGTTGATCTGAAATGCCAGAGACCAGATGGCAAAAGTGTGTAGAAGTCCTCTTTTGGTTGTGCCCATCTTCTCTGTGAAGAAGGTGAGTGGGAAGGTGGAAGGGGAGGAATTAGGGGTTTGAGAGAAGAAGTGATTGTTTTAGAACCAGAAGAGTGAATAGACTAGGAAAGTGCACAGTTTTCTGAGAGGCTTAAGAGCCCCGCTTTCAGTTAGTCTTCAAAAATGGGAGCAGTCACCTAGGCTGGTGGTTTTCCCTCATGTGTGTGGAAGATGAGAATGTAACCAAAGCCGGGTTTTGTTTGGTGAGTTTGAGGAAGGGAGAGAGGGCAAGGGAATTGAGAATCGGCAAGACAGTGCTTATGGGGGTGGGCTCTAGGAGTCTGAGAACAGGTGGAACTCAGGACACGAGATTGAGTAGGGGGTGGATTTATTTTTAATGGTAGGCTCTATCAGGTGACTATAGGAATGAACAAGATAAGTAGGAAAAGAAGATGGTCAGAAAAATTGGAAGGATCTTCTTTGTGAATGTTTATGGCATGAGAGTTAACAGGAGCGTGGTGGGAGAGAGTGGTAAGTGGGCGTTTAGGTGACTGCTTCAGGGCACATAGCAGTGGCGTAGTTGGATAGGTGGCATCGTGAGATTACTCAGATGATGTGAACTTCAGGACTGGGGTGTTTAGGGAGAAGGGAGAGAGAAGTCTGAAAGAGCAGGCCAGGAGGAATGGAGACAGCTATCTCACTGTAGTCCTGGGGCTGTGAGGGACAGTGGGAGGCAAAATAGTTAAATTGGGAAGGTGAAGGGTCAGGCTGGAGAAGAGGCTGCAGGGATTATTAACAACTGTATGTCCCGAGTGTGTGGATGTGGGCAGTTGGGGGGATGCTATGCACGGTCAGATTAGATGTCTAGTCTGTTGCTGGCCAATAGAAATACATGAGCCACATGTATAATTTAAAATTTTCTAGTAGCCACATTAATAAATGTAAAAAGCTTATAAATTACTCACCTCTGTCAGTGCTACAAAAATAGCAGGTGTGATTCATTTGCATAATGTATTTTATTTAACTCAATATTTAAAATATTATGAGTTCTGTGTGTAATCAATATAAACACTATTACTGAGATATTTTAGACTTTTTCAGACTAAGATTTCAAAATCAGATGTATATTTTATACTCACAACACATTTCAACTTGGACTCAGTAGGCACATTTCATGTGTTTCATTGCCATGTGAGGCTAGTGGCTACCATATTGGATAGCAGAGGTCTAGAACTTTTGGGAAGAGAGTAGGAGTCCTAGACTTTTGGTGGTGTCTGGCCTTGGTCTTGACTATCTCCATGTTGGATGGTGATGGCGAGGCTGAGAGCATGGATAGAGAGGGTGGCAGGTGTTAGCAGGAGCACAGAGAACCTTGACAGCTCTTCTTCACTTCCACTGTTGGAAGTGTGGAGGCCCAGCAAGGCCGAGCTTATGCTTTGATGGGGCACTCTGGATGTGCCTTTGACCCTGCTGGTAGAGAGAGGTGCAGTGGTCATTATAATTACTGTGAAGGACTCCTAGAGTTATTTATAATCTGTGGAGCCATGGTTCTTTGAACACACCTTGAGAAATCATGGCTTAATATATTCTGTCCAGGATTTTCTAGAAGTGCAGAGTCCGTGGTGGGATTATTGGAATCCTGAGGGATGTGCCAAGGAAGGCTTGTCAACCCGGACAAGTTGCATCTGAGCCCTGTGCTCTGCCATATGTCTCTTCGTCTGTCTGCTGATGGTAAAGCATCTTCAGTGTTTTGGAGATGTGGTCGTGATTGAAGAAGCACTGCAATGGAGAAAGGAAAAATCACTTTTGTGGAGTAGCAATAGAATCAAGTTCTGTAGATTCCTTTAGTTATTTGACAATTTCTTTGGACCTTTTTCATTCAGCTTTCTCTAGTCATTGGGTTCACATTAAAAAGTTCCAAGAATGGGGCCGGACGTGGTGGTTCTTGCCTGTAATCGCTACTAGCGTTCTGGGAGGTTGAGGCAGGTAGATTGCCTGAGCTCATGGGTTTGAGACCAGCCTGAGGCAAAGCGAGACCCTGTCTCTTAAAAAAATAAAAAATAGCTGGGTGTTGGGCGCCTGTAGTCCCAGCTGCTTGGGAGGCTGAGGCAAGAGAATTGCTTAAGCCCAAGAGTTTGAGGTTGCTATGAACTGTGACACCACAGCACTCTACCAAGGGGGACAAAGTAAGACTCTGTCTCAAAAAAAAAAAAAAAAAGGTTCCAAGGGTTCAGAAAAGGCAGCTTGTTGGGGAGTGATCTTGTTCTATTCTGGTTAGGAATTGGAGTTGGATCTTTCTTTGACAGATATTTCTGTAGGTCAGTCACAAAAGGATTATCTTTTGTAATATCCACAGTATTATATTTGCATTACTATTTCTTTTACATGGACTCTTTTTTTTTTTTAAGAGAGTCTCATTGTTTCACCCTTGGTAGAGTGCCATGGCGTTGACACAGCTCACAGCAACCTCAAACGCCTGGGCTTAAGCGATTCTCTTGCCTCAGCCTCCCAAGTAACTGGGATTACAGGCACCCGCCACAACGCCTGGCTATTTTTTTGTTTTTGTTGTTGTTGTTGTTGTTGCAGTTGTCATTGTTGTTATAGCTGGCTCGGGTGGGGTTCGAACCTGCCAGCCTGGGTGTATGTGGCCAGTGCTCTACCCCCTGAGCTATGGGTGCTGCCACTCATTATTTTATGTGAAGTAAAACTTTGTATTACTAGTTCATACATATGTAATAGTGAAATAGAAAATGTTCATACTTCTAAACACGTAAGACCATTTCCTGTTCCACACTGCACTTTGGAAGTGGTGCTGCAGATGGGAGATTGAAAAGTAGGGAAACAGTAGGCTGAGGGAACAATATGCCCTTGCAGGTGCGGCTGTACGAGTGGACAACAGAGAAGGAGCTGCGCACAGAGTGCAACCACTACAACAACATCATGGCCCTCTACCTGAAGACCAAGGGCGACTTCATCCTTGTGGGCGACCTCATGCGCTCGGTGCTGCTTCTGGCCTACAAGCCCATGGAAGGAAACTTCGAAGAGGTAGTGGGGTGACCAGGGACCGATGTCTTACTTAAGCCATGATCCTTGCTAGTGTGTCTCTGGTGGTAGAGGATAGTTGAGCACAGCACAGGCAGAACGTTCACTGGAGCATACATTCTGCATGGATTACATATTCTTAGAGACCCCCAACTGAATTCTGAAGAGGCTTCGTATCTGGGCAGTTGCAACCCAGTGGGCTGTGTAGTCCAGAGGTTTTAAGGGAGATTCCCTCTAGTTGTTAAAGAGAACTGCATCTTCTGCAGGGTAGAGTCTCAGCTTCTGATTCTAAGAAAGACAAGTCCCAGAACTATTCCATGCAAACTGCTAATGGTATGTTCTTGTTATACCTCATCTGTTTTAAGATTGCTCGAGATTTTAATCCCAACTGGATGAGCGCTGTGGAAATCTTGGATGATGACAATTTCCTGGGGGCTGAAAATGCCTTTAACTTGTTTGTGTGTCAGAAGGATAGGTGAGTGACTAGTCTCTTGTGGGGATCTGTGTCAGGTTCAGGTGCTCCTCTTCACGGAGGTAGAATTTCCTTCATGAGAGAAGAAAAGGCCACACAAATTAGCCCTTCACACTGGGTCCCCTACTGTGGGGTATGTGGTGTCCACTGCATGTGGTCATGTGTCGGGGCCTCGTGGAGACCAGGAGGATCAGGGAGTGACTTTCTCCCTGCCTTTCAGCGCCGCCACCACCGATGAAGAGCGGCAGCACCTTCAGGAGGTTGGTCTCTTCCACCTGGGCGAGTTTGTCAATGTCTTTTGCCACGGCTCTCTGGTCATGCAGAATCTGGGTGAGACGTCCACCCCCACACAAGGCTCGGTGCTGTTTGGCACGGTCAACGGCATGATTGGTAAGGTTAACCCCTGCAAGGCACAGCCCCACAGGCCTTCTGAGAACGGTGTTCTGAGGGATTAGAGAGAGCAGCTGGACATGACACTGGAGGTTACTAGTTGAGGCGGCAGCAAGCTTGTCCCTCCTTGCGGTGCTTACCTGGGCTGTGGGCTTTATAGTTCTGTTGTTCACGGCCTCTTTCACTTCTTCAGGGCTGGTGACTTCACTGTCAGAGAGCTGGTACAACCTCTTGTTGGACATGCAGAATCGACTCAATAAAGTCATCAAAAGTGTGGGCAAGATTGAACACTCCTTATATCCTGCCCAGAGCCATCCCCTTGCTACACATGAAGCACATCCTGCCATGTGGAGAAGCGACATTACTCTAAACTGGTGCTGGAAACCACTGTCCTAAATGTCTTCTAATGAAACCTGTGTGGAACAGGTTTTGTTTAGAAAGAGTCTCACTCTGTCACCCTGGGTAGAGTGCTGTGGTGTCATAGCTCACAGCCGTCTCAAACTCTTAGGCTCAAATGATCCACTTGCCTCAGTTTCCTGAGTAGCTGGGATTATAGGTGCTCAACACAACATTTGGCTAATTTTTCTATTTTCGTAAAAACAGGGTCTCACTCTTTTTCAGGCTAGTCTCAAACTCCTGAGATCAAGCAATCCACCTGCCTCGGCCTCCCAGACTGCCAGGGTTATAGGCTTGAGGCACCACACCTGACCTTTTCTTATTTTATTATTTTTTTTAATTTTATGTAGAAAATATCAAACATACACGGTAGTAGCAAGGGAATGACATAAGGAATTCCCACATATTTAATTACCCAGCTTCAACTGTTTCATCTTGGAAACGTACATTTATGTTCCTGGAATGTGTGCTTCTGGCTTTCTTGGTGTTACATTTCAAACATAAGTTTATTTATATATTTTTTATTTTAGAACATTGGGGAGTACAGATATTTTTTGTTACATGGATAAGTTATATGATACTGAAGTCAGGGTTTTTAGTGTACCTCTCACCAGAATTCAAATGTAAATTTAGATCGCAACATAGGAGCACATCTTTTCAGGGATTATGTCGGGGGCAGCAGTGTCTGCAGAGGAACAAGGGAAAAGGGAAGATGGTGAAAATGCTGGAAGCTCAAGAATCAGCCACTTTTGAACACCCAGAACCCAAGTACTGCTGGAAGTTTGTTTGCTATGGGAGATAGAAAAATTCCTCCTCAGGCAGGATGTGAGAGGAGCTCTGCTTGTGCATCTGCCCAGCTCCAGCCAGGGAGGGCTGAGTTTTTTGCTAACTAGCAGGACTTTTGGCAGCCCCTTGGCTCACTGAGCCTCATTCATTCATCCATGAGGTGTTGAGGCTAGGCTTACATGAGCAGTTCTTTAAAAAATATCCATACGTATCCAGGCTTAACACTAGTGGAATCTGATCTGTTTTATTTTTTTTATTTTTTTTTATTGTTGGGGATTCATTGAGGGTACAATAAGCCAGGTTACACTGATTGCAATTGTTAGGTAAAGTCCCTCTTGCAATCATGTCTTGCCCCCATAAAGTGTGACACACACCAAGGCCCCACCCCCCTCTCTCCTTCCCTCTTTCTGTTTCCCCCCCATAACCATAATTGTCATTAATTGTCCTCATATCAAAATTGAGTACATAGGATTCATGCTTCTCCATTCTTATGATGCTTTACTAAGAATAATGTCTTCCACGTCCATTCAGGTTAATACGAAGGATGTAAAGTCTCCATTTTTTTTAATGGCTGAGTAGTATTCCATGGTATACATATACCACAGCTTGTTAATCCATTCCTGGGTTGGTGGGCATTTAGGCTGTTTCCACATTTTGGCGATTGTAAATTGAGCTGCAATAAACAGTCTAGTACAAGTGTCCTTATGATAAAAGGTTTTTTTTCCTTCTGGGTAGATGCCCAGTAATGGGATTGCAGGATCAAATGGGAGGTCTAGCTTGAGTGCTTTGAGGTTTCTCCATACTTCCTTCCAGAAAGGTTGTACTAGTTTGCAGTCCCACCAGCAGTGTAAAAGTGTTCCCTTCTCTCCACATCCAAGCCAGCATCTGCAGTTTTGAGATTTTGTGATGTGGGCCATTCTCACTGGGGTTAAATGATATCTCAGGGTTGTTTTGATTTGCATTTCTCTAATATATAGAGATGATGAACATTTTTTCATGTGTTTGTTAGCCATTCGTCTGTCATCTATAGAGAAAGTTCTATTCATGTCTCTTGCCCATTGATACATGGGATTGTTGGCTTTTTTCATGTGGATTAACTTGAGTTCTCTATAGATCCTAGTTATCAAGCTTTTGTCTGATTGAAAATATGCAAATATCCTTTCCCATTGTGTAGGTTGTCTCTTTGCTTTGGTTATTGTCTCCTTAGCTGTACAGAAGCTTTTCAGTTTAATGAAGTCCCATTTGTTTATTTTTGTTGTTGTTGCAATTGCCATGGCAGTCTTCTTCATGAAGTCTTTCTCCAGGCCAATATCTTCCAGTGTTTTTCCTATGCTTTCTTGGAGGATTTTTATTGTTTCATGCCTTAAATTTAAGTCCTTTATCCATCTTGAATCGATTTTTGTGAGTGGGGAAAGGTGTGGGTCCAGTTTCAGTCTTTTACATGTAGACATCCAGTTCTCCCAACACCATTTATTGAATAGGGAGTCTTTCCCCCAAGGTATGTTCTTGTTTGGTTTATCAAAGATTAGGTGGCTGTAAAATGTTAGTTTCATTCCTTGGTTTTCAATTCGATTCCAAGTGTCTGTGTCTCTGTTTTTGTGCCAGTACCATGCTGTCTTGAGCACTAAAATCTGGTATGCTGATGCCCCCAGCTTTATTTTTGTTACAGAGAACTGCCTTAGTAATTTTGAAGGTTACCTCAATTGAGAACCAGTTAGATTAGATAATAATTATAAAAATGTCCAAAAAGCATTCTAACCCTGATGATTGCTTTAGACTTGGGTCTTGTTTGGAGTTGGGGATGACTGAGAAAGAGTGTTTCTGAATAAGATACGTTCCTTGACTTGCCTGTGTACCTGGAGATCCTTTCACACTGAGCGGAAGACGGAACCAGCCACAGGCTTCATTGATGGCGACTTGATTGAGAGTTTCCTAGATATCAGCCGTCCCAAGATGCAGGAAGTTGTGGCAAACCTACAGGTAAGCTGTGTGGTGGTCAGCCCTGGTCAGTCAAATAAGTCATGGCTGGTCAGGGCATGCTAGGAGACTCTGTACTCTGGGCACCTGCTGAGGTGCCATCAGCCCTTTAGGGTTCTTACTGGATGGGATGGTGGAGTCTGAGGAAAAGGAGGTATATGTGGTTGAGGCTCATGGATTTACCAGACACTGTGCTAGGGACTCTACACATGTTAACCTCTGTTTTTCATGAGTATGGCAACATTCAGATTCTCTGGCAAGACCCAGAGGTGGAAGGCAGGGTTGGGATCCTGCAGGGAAGAGGGATTTCCTCAATTCTGGAGTTTAGGATATTGCTTACTAGATACGGTGCCTCTGGAAACATCCTTGAAGAGGGAGGGATGTAGGCAAGGTGGTGGCCTACAAGCCTCAGGAGAGACCTCTATTGCCAAAGGGGAGGTGTGGGCTTCTGGTGTGTCCTTTCTCCCTGCTGTGGCAGTGGGGGAGCCATGTCCTTCCATCACTGTGAGCAGGAGAGCACCCTCCTGACCCTCACAGCTCCACCCCTTTTCTTGTTGCAGTATGACGATGGCAGCGGTATGAAGCGAGAGGCCACTGCAGACGATCTCATCAAGGTTGTGGAGGAGCTAACTCGGATCCATTAGCCATGGGCAAAGGTCCCCAAAGGCTTTGCCCTGCTGCCCGCCCCCTCCTCTCCTACCATTGTATTCTTGGCCATGAGGGACCTTTCCCTAAGCCAGCTGCCCCAAAGCCACAGTTCACCTGTGTGGAAATGGGGCCGTCTTAGAACTAAAACTAGTTCACTAGTGACCTGGGCATGGGCTAAAGGTGAACCATTTTCTCCCTGGATTTTTACCAGTCTCAAATGATTCCAGCTATCACCTTGGCCCACCAAGCTTTGATTGGTATAGCCAGTTGTCCGCCTTCCAGGGAGGGATCTCGTGGCTCTTTAGCTGAAACGAAGCTGTGTGTGCGTGTGTGCGTGCGTGCGTGCGTGCGTGTGTGTGTGTGTATCTCACACTCATGCATTGTCCTCTACTATCTTTATTTAGGTTGGGAGTGTAGGGAGGTTGCCCATAGTAGGGAAGAGGGTTGGGAGGGCTTCATTATCTTGAAGTGAAACCTTCCTTTTACTTTTCTACTTTTGCCTGTGAGAGCATTGGTTACAGGCCATGGGCTGCCTAAGTTCAAAACCTGGAGAAGGTGGGTGATCCCCAAGCCACAGGAGGTGGGGGGATGTCAGTTTCTGAGTTTTACCAAATAAAGTAGTATCTAAGAAGAAGAGTACATTTATTTCTACTTTTCTCCCCTTGCCTAGCTATCCAGCATCCTAGGAATGCCGTTCTCAATTTACTGCAGACTCACGCAGTATCCCCCACTTGTCCTTGCTATTGGAACAAATCTCTAAAGTATGTCATCTTTACCTCTCCTTTGTCATGTGATTGCTTTCGGTGGGATCACAAGGATGATGGGTATCAGGTTTTGGAAATTCAGTGTTATGGTTACCCTGACTCAAGAACAACTTCTGATTCTCAGTTATATCTGCTGGTAACCTGCTGTGCTTGGGCATTGTTTAGGCTACCTTTCCTGACCTTACTGTACAGCCAGCTGTGTCCACTGTCCAGTCCATTAGCCCCTAGGCCACTGAGTATCTCCTCATGCACCTCCTGGCTTCTTGTTGCCACATGCCCTTTGGATTCTCATTTATTCCCTCTGGTCTAATCAAGTGAAGCTTTGGTGCTTTTGATTTGAAAATACAGGAGTAGGATACATTTGCGGTTTACTCTTCTGTCTGGCAAACAAAGCCTGTTTTCTTTCAACTCAGTGGGTCAGAGTATTTGGGCCCATATTTCTACCAGTGATCTAGTGGGAATAAAGGCTGCTCTGTCCCAGCTGTGGAGTAGGGTTGATCCTAGGCACATTGGCTGGCTCTTTTAAGACCAGCTTTTGATACAGTGCAGGAAATTTGTGGTTTTAAGTTCAAAGAGTGGTTTTGAGAGATTCTAGCTTAAAAGGAAAAGAGCAAGGAAGCATCTTTGCTTTGGGGGGGTCTTCTGGAGTACCCTTCCCTGGAGAAATTCTTTTGTTTTTTATTACCCCTCTTTTCCCTTTACTTTCCTGGGATCTCAGGATAAGGATCTTAAGAGAAAAAATAATCAGCAGCTCAATAACCACAGTTTGAACTTGAAACTCAACACTGTGATTTGAATTCTTAAAGTCATGGTTTGAATTTGAAAAAGGCCCGCCACACCCCATGCCAGAGACCAGCTTTAATGAAGCAAGCATTCAACAGTCTCCAGATTGTGATTACTGTAAAATTTTAATCCTAGCTGGGAGCAGTGACTATAAGGTGCCATGATCAGAAAGACAAAATGGGATTATTACTCTGGTGCACTTATGTGGTCTGATCGGCAGTCACTGAGATCACTCCTACTTTGAGTGGAAGGTCATTATCATTGGCTTGGATTTGGAAGCTTGTGGAGTTCTTGAAATGTTTTGCTTTTTTTGTTTCCTACAATCTTGGGTATATTCACTCAGGATTGAATTCCAGCGACCCTTTGGAAACTGACATCCTGCCTCCATACTTCCATATCCCCTTCTTAAAAACCATTAATCATCTTTCTAGGGGTGAAAGGTCTTCGAGTGTGGCTCTAGCCAGCTGGAACAGCTCCATTCCGTGTAGGCACTGTTGAGCTAGCATCACTCCAGGCCTCTGCACGAAGGGACCTTTGGGAGAATACTAGAAACACTGACTCATCACATGACCATTTGGAAGGGTCACAAGCCAGAGGCGGTCATTCTGCAGCCAACAAAAACTTAGATCCTCCATCCTTAGTGTAGGGTCCCTTTTGTTACTGAGAAGCCACAAGCCACAGAAGTGGTAAAGAAACACTGAGAAACTTCAATTAAGAGATATACCCAAACTAGTCCTTGAAGATAAACAATATTAACTTAGACGCTCAGAATCCAAACTGAGATGCTTTGGGGTCAAACAAAAAGATAAGAAAAAGCAGCAAAAAGAAAAAACCCAAAGAAGCTAATTCTTAATAGAAGGAGCAAGGTGAATACCGTAAGGTCACAAAGTTTATGGATAAGTGAAAGAAATGCCAGGGGATTTGTTTGGAGATTTGCCAACAGAAATTTACTATGTAGTTAATATCCTGGGGCTCTCTTTTGGGTGGATGTTGAGGTATCTATCCCAGCTGCTCATTTACCAATCTGGAGCAAACCTTGCCAGAGAATGAGTCTTATACGGTGAGGTGGGCGGGTTGGGGTTCCATAAAATAGTTGTTAAAGAGTGAAGGTGGCCCATTGGGGCTGGGATGTGGGAGAAAGAAGATAGCATGAAATATGACAGCCATGTAAAAGTTCACTTCTGTTCCGAAAATGTTGAGAATTTGTGGGTAGCTAGCTCCTAGGGTCAGGAAGAAGGAGCATTTACTTGACATTGAGTGGTGGTCTAGTGGTGGTGGAGGGGGAGAGTGCAACCTCTGGATGTTTGAGGCAGGAAGGAAAGATGCTTTAGGATTCTGGGGTCTTTAGAACTCAGAATGGACATAAGAGCAGAAGTTGGATCCATTTTACAATGCAGCCTATATTAACAACCTGCTTGCTGAGAATCTGTTGACTAGAAGATGGGTCAAAACTAACAAGGTGAGACAGGCCTAAATGTCAATGTCTGCTAAAACTCAGCCACACCGGTTCAGGTAGGCTTGTGTTTAACAACAAAAACAACAGAGGGCAGCGCCTGTGGCTCAAGGAGTAGGCCCCCCCAGCCCATATACTGGAAGTGGCGGGTTCAGGCCCCCCGGCCAAAAACTGCAACAACAAAACAAAACAACAACAGAAAACACCTGAGGTTTTCCTTTAATTCAGCCTGTGTCATGAAATCATGGTATTAAGAGCTCTATCAGGCTGTATTAGTAAAAGTGCTATATTTAGGAAGAAGGCAAGAGTCCAGGCCTTTTATACCATGTCCACTATGTTAAGGACCTCAACAACAGGCTGAGGTAGTCAGCCCGAGGGCAATGGCAGAGGCAAGACCAAAGGAATTGGAATTGTTAGTTGGTAAGGAAGGACACGTTCTAACAAACGTAGTTACTCAAAATGATTGGACTGGAAAAAAAAATGGGCTGAATTTTGACAGGTAGTGAGTTTCTTATCCCTGGAAGTGTTTAATCAAAATCTTTAATTAGGTCTGGGGGACTAGGGGAAGATTCCTTTACGGAGCACAAGGTAAAATTTGATCATCTTTCCAGCTTTTTCCTTGCTGGATGAGCCTAGGTTTCCATTCACCATTGGCTCACCACTACCCTGTCAATCTCCCACGGTGGCCTGGGGCAGGTCCTGGGAAGGGGCAAAGGGCTGCCTTCCAGTTCTGCTTCTGCCCTCCACTGTCAAGGGCCTCAGCAGCTTCCTCACTCCCCAACCTGTGGCCACTCTCTGCCCCCTGGGTGACCAGAGGAGCCTGTGGCTATGAGACCAGCTAGTGCCCCCCTGCTGGGGAGCTATTGGACCCTCATACTCTGCCCCCAAGCCACGCACTTGGGTTAGGGTGCAGACCTGATGGCAGGCTGGGGAATAGGCCTACAACTGCCCAGGGCTCAGCCACCCAGCGTCCTAGATTCAGATTTCCACGACTCTCACCGTCTGACTGCATGGGCACCTCGGTTCCAAGACAGGCAATGACCTGGGAGCGCAGCCCCTGCGCTAGCCGTATTCCCAAAGTCTCCTTTCTCCCAGGGCCTCAGTCTGACGCCCTCAGCCCTTTGCAGGAAACCGACTTCCAAACCCGGGCAGGGGATGTGGGCTGAGGGCGAAACCCCGCCCCCAGGGGTCCCTGATCTTTGCTCCCGCCCCGGCTCTGTGCCTCAGGAGAGGCGCTGGCGGGCGGGCGGCGCTGCTTTTGTGTGTGAGGTTCTGAGGTGCTGGAGACCACCCCCAGCCGGCTGCCGCGTCCCCTCACGGTCCCCGGCCCCTCCTCTCGGCGTCCCCAGCCCCCCCTGTTCAACTCCGCGTGCCAGCTGGGGGATCGCTGGTTCGCTCCCCCGCGCGCCAGGAGGAGGGGCGAGGGCCGGCAGCCCCCTCCTTCGCGTGTGGCGCGGGAGCCTAGCCCAGCCCGGGGGACCCGCTGCCGCCGGTCATGTGGGCCGGACTATTCCTCCGGGCCGCCTGCGTCGCGCTCTTGCTGCCCCGGGCCCCGGCCCGAGGCTACACCGGGAGGAAGCCGCCCGCTCATTTCGCGGCGGAGAGGTAAGCGCCCCGCGCCCCGTTACGGCCCCGCCGAGGGAACACTACAGTCATGTAGTGGGGAGTCGCCGAGGGGAGCCCCGGAAGCCGCGGGTCCAGGTTCGCTCTGGGGCGCTGTCCGCGTGGGCGCAGCCCAGGGGTCCGGACAAAGAGACAGCAACTTGTGCCTCTGGGCGTGTGCCCGTCGCGCGCCCCTAATTGGGACGGTCCTGGCTGGGACCTGGGGGTGGATGGAGATCCAGGCGCTGGGTGAAGTCTAGGGTGATCCAGGCGCTGGGTGAAGTCTAGGGTGCCCTGGAGCGCGGACCCCTGGCAAGTAGAGTTCTGGACTGACTGCTTTTGCTCCCAAACGTGCTGTCTAGCTCTGCCTTGGCAGCGTCTGGCCTCCCCCACTGCGCTGGCCACTCTGGGCTGGGGGCTTTCCCTGTGTCCTGGCTTTACGCACATCATGGACCTTGGAACCGCCCGGATTTCTCTGGGTTACGTTTCGGTTTCAGTCCGTGTTTGCACACGGGTGGGGTCGTGGGGGGGGGGAGGGGCTGTGCCCTCTTGCTGTCTTTCCCGATGGATGCCGACCTCTCCACGTGTTTGTCCTGTGGCCAAGGCCCGGCTCTGCGGGGTTGTGCGCGTGTGTGCGTGAAGCTCAGAATGAAGGAACACGGTATCAGCTGGCGGCCTGGCCCGGGGCCGCGTTCTCCGGGGGGTGCGCAACGGGGGCGCCCCAGCTAGTCTAGCTGCTTGCACGTGTGTTTCGCAGCCAACGCCAGTTCCTGCTGGGATCCGGCTTCCATGCCTCTGCCTTCACGGCCTCCTTCCACCTGTCTCCGGGTCACCACCGACCCTAGGAGGTTCTTTGGGCGGTCTGACAGGCTCTGGGCCCGTGCCCATCATAGCGTTGGACTGCACCAGCCTCCCGGGCATCCTTCCATCTGACGCTTGGGTGGCACTGCCTGTTGCTTTCCGAACCCCCCACACCCCCCCCCCGCAGCTTATTAGGCCAGTCTGAAAAGCAGGGGCTGCCAGGTCCCTCCCTCCCAGGATGCTGCCATAACCGCTCCAGCAAGTGCGCTGAGTCTTCACTGTCAGCTCTCCCCATCCCGCAGTGCCCCCTCTTCTCCCTGTGATGACTTCAGTGGAGGAAAAAGCTCTTTGAGGCCCCACAAACAGATGTATACAGACTTCTAAACTGCCGTGGTGCCCTAAGCTTCCCTTATCCTATTTTACATTGATTATTCTTCCCGAGAACAGAATAAATCTGTCTTATCCCAGATCCCCAGTACATGGGGCAGTGCTGGGCACACAGTGGGTGCTCTGTAACACCTGACTGCCAAGGTGGTGTTACCTCAGCCTCTGAGCGGGGGAAGAGTGCAAGCGGGAGGGTCTGTTGCACTGGGATTCCCAATTCAAACCTGGCTGGACTTCATCACCCTCTGTCCAGATCATTACTGGAGCTGGTTGCAGTTGTCATCTCTGTCTCCCTACAGGCCTGTGCTCTGGCTGCTCCTCAGTCTTCTGTCCCACCCCTCCCACCCCCTCAGGGCTGCATAGCCCATCCCAATGTGGAACTTGTCATGCCCTCTTGTCAATCACCTGGTTCCTGGTCTGCCCATCCCCCTCAAAATGGGGATGGTCCCTTGTTGATGCCAATATGGCCACTCCCCACCCAGCACCCAGCATATGGTTGGATGTGCCTGGCTTTCTGCCCTTTGTGGACTCTGGATTCCCCTTCCCTGCCAGCTCTGGACTATGTTCCTGGTGGAGTGAACTCTCTTGCCTTCTCCAGTTGTGGGCAGCGCACTGGTGCTCCCGTGCTCACCCCAGAGACGTGGCCTGTGTCAGTGCCTGTGGGGGGCCCTCATTCTTCCTTCCTTCCTCTGGCTTCCCTTCTCAGCCATTTTCTCAACATTTACTGAGCACTTACTATGTGCCATGCAGTGCTGTGGTGAACAGATAAGAAGTGCTTGTCTTTGGGGAGTTGTAGGAGAGACAGACAACAAATCAACAAATTAATTAATATTTAACATCTCGGGAAGTGGGATGTGTAGAGACGTAAAGCAAGGGAAGGCAGACAAGAGGGCCTCTCTGAGAAGGCATTGTGGGGTGAGATGGGGGGAAGGGGGAGAGTGAGCTGAGTGTGTGAGGAAGAACCTTCTTGATAGAGAAAACTGCAGGTGCAAAGGTCCGGAGGCAGCCACCCCCAGGCTCTTTATTCATCATAGAGCCTTTCCTCAGCCCAGAGTTCCCTATTCCTGGCCATCTTTGCTCTGTGTTCATGTGGCAGGTATCAGTAGGAGGCTGGTATCTGTTCTCTCCTACTTTTGTCTGTCCTCCCTCTAGGAGAGACTATCTGGGTCATTTTTTCTTTGGAAATTTCCCATTGTCCCTCCAGGGAGGTCTTGAGAACTGTTTGTTGATTGACTTACAGACTGGCTAGGAAGCTTTCCTGTTGGTCAATCTCTCCCTAGACACAGAAAATGGAAAATCTCTCTTCTCTCTTGCAGACGCCGGCTGGGCCCCCACGTCTGCCTCTCTGGGTTTGGGAGTGGCTGCTGCCCTGGCTGGGTGCCCTCCATGGGTAGTGGGCACTGTACCTTGCGTAAGTGCTTATCCCTGCCCCAAGCCTTCTCCACCAGCACTGTACATTGCCAGCACACAGTCCCTGGTCTGAGGGGAAGCTTGGGGGCCCCAGGGCCTAGTCCCTCACCTGCATTTCTCCTCTCAGCACTCTGCTCCTTTGGCTGTGGGAGTGGCATCTGCATCGCTCCCAATGTCTGCTCCTGCCAGGATGGAGAGCAAGGGGCCACCTGTCCAGGTAATGGGGATGGGCAGTGGCCGGTGGGAAAGTGGGAAGACTGAATGAACACTGAGGTTATGTGCCACTGAGGTTATGAGATGCATTCCAGAATATCACCCACACAGAACCCTATTAGGTAGATATTTTATTCCTATTTGATAGAGGAGGAAACTGAGACAGAGAAATTGCTGTCTTGCTAGGGTCGCATAGCTAGTAAGTGGCAGAGCTGGATTTAAACTCAGCCCTATTTGTCTCCAGAGCCACCTTCCCAGCAGAAATCATCCTGGTGAGGTGGGGGTGAGTGGGGTTGCTGTGCCATGGTGTGTGCTCACCAGTTTGATGCCGTCTTAGAGGCCCACGGACCGTGTGGGGAGTATGGCTGTGACCTTACCTGTAACCATGGCGGCTGTCAAGAGGTGGCCCGGGTGTGCCCTGTGGGCTTCTCGATGACAGAGACAGCTGTTGGCATCAGGTGTACAGGTGAGAGGCCTGGGACCTGTGGGGGAGGGGAAAGGCCAGAATTACGGGTTTTCCCTGTTCTGCTAGAATGGTCTGCAGAGAGTTACAAGAGCCACTCTGAGCCAGGACAAGCTCTGACATTGAGAGTGAGCAGGGAAGCCTGCAAACAAAAGAAATGTGTCTCTTCTGGTACTTCCCAAATATTTATGAGCACCTCTGTGGGCAGGAATGGGGAGGTAGGGGCTGGAATTACTGGAGCCACAGTTAGTCCCCGTTGTTATGGAACTTCTGAATATGGGGAAGGGAGATAAGTAACGGGACAGCTCGGTGTAATGGGACCTTAACTAGGACAGAGGCTCAGAAACTACAGTTGGACGGTGGTTGGCAAGGGAAGGCTCCTTGGGAAAGTGGCATTTGAAAGCCTAGGAAAGCTAAACTCACTAATTATTTTGTAAAACTATTATTTGTGGTTAAAATAAAGTCTGTTGCCTTCCCCTTACACAGCCACTGTAACTAGTTCCTTGCCAACCTTGCCAGAGCAGAAAAAGCCTTTTTGGAATTTTAACTTTGTAAAAAATAATGTTTTCCCCCTGAATAGAAAAGTAAGAGATAATTCATTTTAGAACATTTGGGATAAAAGAAGAAAGTGAAAGTCTTGGAAGTCTCTACCTGGAGACATTTGTTACTAAAATGAAGTTATTTTTTCTTCCCTTTCACCTGAGTGTGTATGTGTTTTCATGTGTACATGTGTGTATATGTATGTTAGGCAAGCACATTTATGTCTTATAGAACTGCGATTATACTTTATGTATAGTTTTTGTTGATTATTTTTCCCATTTAGCTTTATATCGTGAGTATCACTAAATATTCCTTGCAGCGTAATTTTTAACAGCTGTATGCTTGGCTTCTGTAACTGAAATACTACTCTGTAGCCCTCATTTAGGAGGTCTGCAGTGTTTCACTACTATATATAATGATGCAATAAGGAGGCTTCTTGTCTGCTTCTCTGATTATTTCCCAGAGGAGAACTATTGGGTCAGAGGGTCTCACTAAAGGAGTCTTGGAACTCATTGCTTGTTGCACCATCTCCTCCGGAAAGGAGAAGCAATTGAGCAATTGATCCTGCCCCGAAATGCCTTTTACCTTTCATCATGGGGTACTTTCCACACACACTTCTCTTTGTTGAGGCAAACTGGGGCCAAGGAAAAACCAGGGAACAAAGTCAAAGCACAGGGTGCAGGACAGAGTGGCACTGGCCACAGCCACAAGGGATCGCAGCGGGATGGGGTTAGTTGGGGTGGGCTTCTCAGAGATGGTGGGCATGGTCTTGAAGGGCCTGCCAGTGGGAAGAGCAAGGACATGCCAAGAAGAAGGCTGAGTAGTGGGTGAGGAAAGTGGGCCGGATGGTGGGGAGACTTGGGTGCAGACAGGAGTAGGCTAATCCTGCAGGGCCTCAGGAGATGCCGTGGGGGCAGAGATGCCTTGCACCGAGATTTGGGGAGTTCCATTCCCAGCTCCCTCACCCCTGGAGCCAGAGCATCTCACCAGGCTCTCCAGCTAAGCACTTAGGCATGGATCCAGCTACCCCACCCGGTCAGTGGCCTCAGAGGACTCCTTTGTGCTCAGCTACCTGATCTTATCTTAAGCCGCCCTCTACATACAGTGCAGTCCCCACAGAGCACAGCTGCTGCCAGGAAGACCCTCAAGCCCTTTCTGTTCTCCAGCGGCCTCTCTCAGCCCATGTTGCCTCCAGGGCACACCTGCTGTGGCCAGCTATTCGGGTGGGGCATCTATCACTGGCCGGTACTAGCCCGCCTGGGTGTGTGCTTTGGCTCCTATGTTATCAGACTGTAAACATCTGGAGAGTCAGTACTGTGTCTTTGTCACATTTATATCCTCACTGATCCCTTTTTGGGTCTGCTGCACACAGATGGTGCTCAGTGAACATTTAAGGGAATGATGCTGTTCATAATTTGATCAGGCTTCTTGTCCACTGCTCTCGGCCCTTTTGAGGGGCCCTGTGAAGTTGCCCTGCAGGTGGGGCTGCTGGAAACAGTCTGTCTCAGCTCTCTGCTCTCATCAGCTGATCTGCATGCATCGAAGTGGGGCCTGGTTTTGTGGTCTCTTCTTTCCTGGGTTTCCTTCCTCACCAGTAGCTTTCATGGTGCTTGCTCTTTCTTCCTGGGGCTGTGGTTGGGAGTTCCACAATGCTGAGTGCAGGCTCCTCAGTGTGGGCACAGGGTCCTCATGGGGTCAGTTTGTTGCCTATGTCACAGTCACGTTCAGAGTGGGTCGTGCAAGGTGTTTTCTCTCTTCTCAGACATTGATGAATGTTTAAGCTCCTCTTGCGAGGGCCACTGCATGAACACGGAAGGCGGGTTTGTGTGTGAGTGTGGGCCAGGCATGCAGCTGTCTGCCGACCGCCACAGCTGCCAAGGTGAGCCTGCAGAGAAGGGACTGCCGCTCTGGGAGGGGTGACGGTGATGCCATGTTGAACACCTGAACCCAGCACAGTGTGCTCTTTATGCATGGATGCATCATTTAACTTTCCCCACTATCTGAGAGAGATGCTCTTATCACCCTCATTTAACTGATGAGGAGACTATTCCATTAGTAAGAGGTGGAGTCAGAGTTTGAGTCCCTGGGTGTCTGACAGCTAGAACCTACTGCTGCTATTGTAGGGCAGAGGGCTAGGATTGGAGGACAGGTCTCTGGGAGGGGTGAGGTACACCATCCTGGGGAAGGAGGCCACTGAGATGAGGGGGTTGCAGGGCTATGAGCATGTCCAGAGGGGCTGTGAGAGGGGGATGCTGGGCTGGAGTCATTCATTCTCTCATTCATTGGTTCCACCTGCCCTGTGCAGGCCCAGGTCCTGTAGCCCCTGGGGGAGTAGGATCTTCCATAGTTTGGTGGGGAGGGGAGGAGCAAGATGAGGACAAGCCATAAGTGCTGTGGGAAGAGAAGGCAACTTTCCTCTTAAATGAGCGAGAGGAGAGATCTTTTATAATAATCACTCATTCTTTCAAAATGATTTTTATTTATACAAGTTATGTAAGGAAACCTTCTCACTTAAACAAGGCAATTAAGACAAAAGCTCCCGCTTTGATGCTGTGCTATTATTTTCTCTGTGTTTAAAATTTTCACAAATTGCTGTTCCAGGGAGACTGTCTAAAGGCACTCACAGTGGTACAGAGTTTGACATATGGTCATAGGCCTTTTTGCAATACAGCCTCTAACAAAATTGGGCTGCCTCAAACCCCTGGCAATGGAATTGTTTAACTTTATACCAAGGAGGTTGGGAAAGTACCAAAATCTGTATGCGACATGTGCCCAGGAAGACTTTGAGGGGTTCGTGCTGTGAGACCTAAAATTCTTATGGGATTGTCTAAAACAGAAAAAACATGTCAGCAGGGCTTAGGGTGGTTCCATGTGTGCTCAATGTGTTTATGACGGGATCAAGCATGCTTTCTTTATTAAGGAAAATCACTGGGAAAGTGTTGAAGGCATAAGCACAGAGTCAGAAAGCTAAATAAGAAAATGAAGCTTTTTTGAGTAATAAAAATTAAAAGGCTAAAAAAAATTTTTTTTCACAAATTATAAAAGAAGTTTTTTTTTGTTTGTTTTGTTTTGAGACAGAGTCTTACTGTGTTGCCCTCGTTAGAGTTCCACGGTGTCACAGCAACCTCAAACTTTTGGGCTTAAGCGATTCTCTTGCCTCAGCCTCCTGAGTAGCTGGGATTACAGGTGTGCACCACAATGCCTGGCTATTTTTTGGTTGCAGTTGTCATTGTTGTTTTAGCAGGCTTTGGCTGGGTTCAAACCCACCACCCTCAGTGTATATGGCTGGTGCCTTACTCACTGAGCTATGGATGCCGAGCCTATAAAAGAAGTTTTAAAAGTCATGGTGTTAGCCCCAGGCTCTCTCTCCCACTGCCACCCTCTGCTTTCCCTAGAGAATAACCCTGGTGTCTGCTTGGGCTGACACCAATAATAAATTTCCATAGGCTGAATTTCTTGTACAACAGACATTTATTCTCAAAGTTCTAGAGGCTGGAAAGCCCAAGATCAAGGTGCTGACCAATTCATTTTCTGGTGAGGGCTCTTTTCCTGGCTTGCAGAAGGCAGTCTTTTTGCTGTGTTCTGAGATGTGATGGAGAGAGAATGTGCTCTGACTCTTCTAGTAAGGGCTCTAATTCTATCCTGAAGGCTCCACCCTCATGACTGAATCAAAACCTAATCATCTTCCAAAGGCTCTACCTCCAAATAATATCTCACTGGATGTTAAGGCTTCACATGAATTTTGGGTGACATTACTCCATAGTACCTTGTTATCACTCTGACGTGTTTTATGACTGCCTCTCCCCATGATGTGTACATACATAGGAACTTATAGAGATATGATAGGTGCCGAACTCTTGTGTCCCAGCTACCAGGTGAAGAAGTTTACATTTTCTCATTTGATCCTCAGAAATATCCTATGAAGTTGGTCTGTTTATCTTCATATTACTGATAGGCACACCTAGGGTTAAGGAAATGAAATTACTTGCCCAAGATCATGTGAGAGCTAAGATTTGAACCCAGTCATTCCTCTGCTTGTTTTTCCTCCCTTTAAGAATTGGTCTTGAAGATCTTTCCACATCTAACTGTTGCTTTTCATTGCTGACTCTGGTCCACAAACTCTTATTGATGAACATGGAGATTATTTCCATTTCTTCACAATTTTAAACAACAGCATGGTGAAGCTTTTACAGAGGAGGTGCTATCAAAGCTGAGTTTTGAGGTATAAGTAGGAGTTTTCCAGCCAGATAAGTAGAAAAGGCAGACAAGAGAACATGGAAAAAGGCAGGGGCCTGAAAGAGTATGGTGTGTTTGGAAGATGGCAAGAATTTAGGCCAGAGTGAAGGTGGGTGGCTGGGAAGGAGGTGGGAAAGGCAGCCCAGGGCTATGTGAGCTATAGTACAGCACTGGTGCCTTATTCTAGGATAAGTCCTGTGGCCTTTAGGAGGCTTGGCTGAAGGTGGGAGAGGTGAGCTGGTCCAGGGCATATTCAGGAATTGGTAGACTAGATGTGGGTGGTGAGGAAGAGATGGAATTAAGGTTGTCTCCCTCTATCCTGAGTAGGGTAGGAGATTGTGATGAGAGAGGAAGAGGGAGCCCCATATTTCCAAAGCTCTGTGGTGAAATGAACCCCATCCCTGGCCTTTTGCCTTCCAGACACTGATGAATGCTTAGGAACCCCCTGTCAGCAGAGATGTAAAAATAGCATCGGCAGCTACAAGTGTTCCTGTCGAACTGGCTTCCACCTCCATGGCAACCGGCACTCCTGTGTAGGTAAGGCTGGGAGGACCCTGTGTTCTGCACATGAAGCTGCCACTCAGGAAGATGGACAGGGAGAGCCCAGGGACCCAGGAAGGTCAGCAACTGGACCTCCTGGTCCTCTGGAGCCTGAAGGGGCTGGAGCCTTTGCTTGGAGCCTGCCTGTCTCTGGGGCTGGCATAGTTCCACACAGAAGATCCTGTCCTGGACTTTTCCTGGCCACGTGCCAGCTTCATCCTGTTATGTTTCTCTTCCGCTCCTCTCCCAGATACACCCCAAGGATTCCTCTCTGCTCACCCATTTTCTTGGCTGCCTTTGCTCCCCTTGGTAAATAAAGCACGTTATGTCTGGGTTCCTCTGGTTTAGAAGGAGACCCCTGTTCTATACCATTAGCAGAAATTTCCAGAAAGGGTTTGGCATGTTTGGCCATAAGCTTGGCTCATGGTTGAAGGTGGGGTCCCCTGGGCCTGTAAAAAGACCTTGTTCTAATGGATTTAGGTATTAGTCCTGAAGTCTATCTTGAGCAGCTCAGGGAGTTTTAAGACTTTTTCAGAAAGAAAAACTGGAGAGTAGAAGGTTTGGTGAAGAGATACCCAGCAAGGCTGCATAGTGTTGGGGATGAGTCACTGATATATATACCCATTCAATGCCTGCTGTATGTGTGAACCTTCCAAGGAGACTAGCGCTAGATTTCAGCCTTGCTTCCAGCGTCTGAGCCACATCCCGCACCCTGGGGCAGGGATGGACCTCTAATTAAGAACCTGGCAAGGGGACACCCAGTCTTTTGAGCTAAGGAATGGGAGGAAGAAGGGTCAGTAGCCTGGACAAGGCAGCTGTCTGTACCGACGCTCTTCTGCAGATGTAAACGAGTGTCGGAGACCACTGGAGAGGCGAGTCTGTCACCATTCCTGCCATAACACCGTGGGCAGCTTCCTGTGCACATGTAGACCTGGCTTCAGGCTCAGAGCTGACCGCGTCTCCTGTGAAGGTGAGAGCGGGGCTTCGCCCTCCTGAAGAGCGGCCCCATCCCGGACACCGGGCCGGACCCCGGAGCCCCGCCCCAGGTGCTAGGCCCCACCCCAGCACCAGGCCCCTCCTACAGCACCGGGCCCCGCCCTCAGCCCAGCCCCGCTGCTGGTGATAGGCCCCGCCCCAGCACCAGGCCCCGCCCTCCTGGAGGCCCCTTCCCTACTCTGCCCACTCTTGTTTTCTGTTCATTTTATTTTCAACATCTCACCTTCCTCGCTTTCTCTTTTCACTTCCGTATCTGCTCTTCCTTTTTTTCCCTCACTGTTTCCCCAGCCCTCTGTTTTCCCCCAAATAGTAAAAGGAAAGAAACCAGCAGTGTTAAGAGTGACCAGGGCTCCCAGGGACAGGGCGGCGTTGGGTGTTTCTGGTCCTTCGGCAGTGCCCTAAACATGTGCATAATGTTGTGCACGTGATGGAGGCTGCCCTGCCAGAAGCCTCCACTTTTCACTACTCAGGGTGCCATGGAGGTCTTTCCATGCCTGTGCCGAGTAAGCTACCTCGTTCTCTTTAGTCCATGGCGAGTGATGCCCTCTGAACTCACCTGTTCATTTCCTCCCCCGGCCCCTGTCTGCCTGGGAGCTCTAGACTCTCTCCCTTCTCTTCTCCCTCACCTGCCACCTTCTCTCTCCTCTTAGTTTTCTGATTCTCTCTCTCCTTGAGACCCTTGGGTAGTGGGTGTCCATCTGCAGAGGAAAAGACCTCTCCCCTGGTCCTAAGTGAGTGTGTTGGGGCAGGGCCTGTCTGCAATAGCCTGGACTGTCCCTCCATCCCAAGCCTGGGCATGCCCTCCAGGGGAGCCACAGCTGGGTGGGAGGAGGAGACACACTTGGACCTCTGAGGACATAGGAGTGGGGGCAGGTTATTCCCAACATGGATCCCTGAAGTGTTAGAGGTCCTCCTGGAACATTGGCAACTCCCTTGTGGCAGATGAGGAAGGGAAGGGGAGAATCTGATTGTGCAGTATCTGAAGCAGCCAGGTGTAACCTCCTCCGACTCATTGGTGTTTTTCCATCCATCTTCTCCAGGGATTGCACCCAGCGGTTAGACCCATTATATTGATGAAGAACCTGGCCCAGAGACACTCAGTGACTTGTGCTGGTGGTGCCAAGTCCAAGTCCCTCTAAACCCCACCTCTGCCCCTGCTTTCCCCCTCAAGAGATTCTTGTGCTTCTGTTTCAGCTTTCCCAAAGGCTGTGCTGGCCCCATCTGCCATCTTGCAACCCCGGCAACACCCTCCCAAGATGCTCCTCCTGCTTCCGGAGGCAGGCCGGCCTGCCCTGTCCCCAGGACACAGCCCTCCTTCTGGGGCTCCAGGGCCTCCAATAGAAGTCAAGACCACCCACCTGCCATCTCCCACCCCACCACTACACACATCCTCCCATTCTGTCCCTACGAGGGTGCTCTCCACTCCGATGGCTACCCTAGTGCCTACTGCCTCCCTGCTGAGAACTCTCAGGCCTCCCTCACTACTCCAGGGGGAGGGGTTGGGGACCCCTTCCTCACCCAGGGGTCCTGAGGTCCCACGACTAGCAACAAGGCCTTCTCCCTGTTGGCACCTGGGAGCCATATATGAATCAGGGAGCCGCTGGACAGAGCCTGGGTGCTCCCAGTGCTGGTGTGAGGTGGGTGTGAGGTGTTTCTATAGTTGCCCTGTTCTGGCGTATGGGGCCTTATGGTGGCTACAACTCCTGCTTGTGCTTCTAGGACGGAGAGGTGACCTGTGAAAAGGTGAGGTGTGAAGCTGCTTGTTCCCACCCGATTCCCTCCAAAGATGGGGGGTGCTGCCCCTCATGTACAGGTGAGAGCTGGTGCCAGGGAAGACACAGTCTTGCCTCTTCCCTTCCCTCAGCCCTCCTGCAGCCCAAAGGCTGTTCTCCAACTTTAGCGTGCATTAGAATCACCTGTAGGGCTTATTAAACCGTAGCTCCCTGGGCTCTGCCCCTGGAGTTTCTAATTGAGCAGATCCGGGCTAAGGCCTGAATATGTGCTTTTTAAATAAGTTCCCAGGTGATCCTGATGTGGCTGGTCTGAAGATCACACTTGGAGAACCACTTGTCTCTGCTGTAATGTCCCTTAAGGGGAGCTTTTCATCTTCTGGGCATCTTTTCTGAGCTTCATGCATTCTTCCTTTTATTCATTTATTCAGTGACCCTCTCCAAATCCATTCTGCAGTCCCTCTCCCTTCCTCCAAGTCCCCTCCTCCAGGAAGAATCATTTATAAATTCTGCTCCAATACCCCCCACTCCCTCCCCT
This sequence comes from Nycticebus coucang, assembly GCF_027406575.1. Classification (NCBI taxonomy): domain Eukaryota; kingdom Metazoa; phylum Chordata; class Mammalia; order Primates; family Lorisidae; genus Nycticebus; species Nycticebus coucang. The sequence goes on from NC_069793.1 coordinate 11,999,041, forward strand.
CAGTTAACAGCTTTTCATTTGCTTCTCATTGCTGTGAAGATAGAGACCCAAATTCTTGATAGATCCTTTCAGACCTCCTGGAAACTAGCTCTATATATGAATCCCTGGGGCTCTTATTAAAATGCAGATTTTCTTTTTTTTTTTTTGAGACAGAGCCTCAAACTGTCGCCCTGTGTAGAGTGCTATGGCATCACAGCTTACGGCAACCTCCAACTCCTGGGCTCAAGCAAGTCTCCTGTCTCCGCCTCCCAAGTAGCTGGGATTACAGGCACCCGCCATAACGCCCGGCTATTCTTTGGTTGCAGCCGTCATGTTTTTTTTTTTTTTTTTTTTATTGTTGGGGATTCATTGAGGGTACAATAAGTCAGGTTACGCTGATTGCAATTGTTAGGTAAAGTCCCTCTTGCAATCATGTCTTGCCCCCATAAAGTGTGACACACACCAAGGCCCCACCCCCCTCCCTCCGTCCCTCTTTCTGCTCCCCCCCCATAACCTTAATTGTCATTAATTGTCCTCATATCAAAATTGAGTACATAGGATTCATGCTTCTCCATTCTTGTGAGCAGCCGTCATGTTTGGCGGGCCTGGGCTGGATTTGAACCTGCCAGCTCAGGTGTATGTGGCTGGTGCCCCAGCCGCTTGAGCCACAGGCGCTGAGCCAGAAATGCAGATTTTCATTGAAGGCCTCAGGAAAGGCCTGGGAATAGGCCTGGGAATCTCCATTTCTCTATTGCATTTGGCATTAAGATGCTGAGGTTGCTGGACATTGAGCAGCAGTTAAAAATTCTTCCTAATGGTTAAAATGGAAATGCACTTAGTGATTTTTTTCCTTTTGTTTTGAGACAGAGTCTGACTCTGTTATCCTGGGTACAGTGCTGTGGCCTCATAGCTCACAACTACCTCAAACTCCTGGGCTCAAGTTATCCTCGTGCCTCAGCCTCCCAAGTAGCTGGGACTACAGGCGCCCACCATGACACTCGGCTATTTTTAGAGATGGGGTCTCGCTCTGGCTCAGGCTGGTCTTGAACTCCTGAGCTCAAGCAATCCACCCACCTTGGGTGCCAGGATTACAGGCATGAGCCACTACATCCAGCTTTATGATTTTCTTTTCTTTTCTTTCTTTTTTTTTTTTTGAGACAGAGCCTCAAGCTGTCACCCTGGGTAGAGTGCTGTGGCGTCACAGCTCACAACAACCTCCAACTCCTGGGCTTAAGCAATTCTCTTGCCTCAGCCTCCCAAGTAGCTGGGACTACAGGCACCCGCCACAATGCTCGGCTATTTTTTGATTGTAGTTGTCATTATTGTTTGGCAGGCCTGGGCTGGATTCGAACCCACCAGCTCTTCCATACATGGCTGGCGCCTTAGCCACTTGAGCTACAGGCACCGAACCTTTATGATTTTTTTTTTTTTGCAATTTTTGGCCAGGGCCGGGTTTGAACCTGCCACCTCCGGTATATGGGGCTGGAGCCCTACGCCCTGAGCCACAGGCACCACCCTGTCTTTATGATTTTCTTAAGGATAATTGTGATCGTTTACTTACTGTGTCTTTGAGAGTCACTGAGCCTTGAATGTAAATTACTGGGTAGTAAGATCTGAAGTTTCAGATCTTTCCAAGTCCCCTGCAGGGTATATGCTGGCATTTCCATTTTGCAGTGAAGACAACTGACTTCTAGAGAGGTTACTGGTACCTCTAAGGCCATTCAGCTAAACTGATCTGGCAGACCAGGTTTTGAACCCAGGCTGCTTTCCTTCCTCCTGGGAATGAAACGTGGTGCTCTGTAGACAGTTGTGAGTTTATCAGACATGAATGGACCCTCCTGGGATGATTCCTGCAGATGTCTCCTGGGTAGTTCCCCGGGGTGGTAGGACCACATAGTTAGGGTACTCGCATCTGCTGCTCCTGGGCATCCAGGGCAGTGAGGGAAGGTTCCAGTTACATTATGCCTGGAAAAGCAGTGAGACCTCAAGTTTCCTCTTCTTTGAAGAGGTCTGATGCCACCACCTCCTGTTTGTCTTTCAAGGCTGTTTTCACAGTGGCATAGTCCGAGCTGAGGGGGACGTGTTTTCACCTCCCAATGAGAACTGCACCGTCTGTGTCTGCCTGGTAAGCCTCACAAGATCCTCAAAGCCTCGTGGGTGTTTTCTTAACCTTTGGGGTTTTAGAGGAAGGAGAAAAGACTGGATGTTGAAGGTGAGCTTATTGAATGGAAGGGAGAGGGGCTCAGGTTGTGGATTTGGGTTAGAACCTGTAGAATTTAAAAAGGTAGGGGAAGTATAGAAGCTGAAGGTCAGGGGAGTCAGGGAGGCTTGTGCAGAGCAGAAGAGAGTCAACAGGCAAACAGGGTCCGTCTGTTTAGGAAGGGGAGGGGAAGAAGCTCCCTTGGAAACTTCCCTCCAGGGAGACTGTTTTTCTGTCCAGGCAAAATATTTGCCAACACAATAAAGGTCTCTACATTTGGGAGGCCAAGGCTCATTACCAAACTCACCTTGTTAAGAGTATTTTGCTTTAGGCAAATTCACTCCTTCAAGAAAGAAATGAATAGTTTTTTTTTACGCACATACTATGTGCAGAGGCTCCAGATGCCATCACACATATTGGATTTTGAGCACCCACTGTGTGCCAGGCCCAGGTTTGGTGCTTTTTATGTCTTTTCTCACTGAGGCTGCCGCAGTTCTTCAGGGTCATCTTTATTATCTGTCTCTAGTCTCTAGATGAAAAGATTGGGAGTTGGCAGAGTTGGAGTTTGATCTGAGGTCTGTGTAAGCCCAAAATCTAGGCTCTGTGGACCAACCCATCCTGCTGCCCTCTGGCAATGTTTAAAAGTGGCTCACACTTGTAATTCCAGCACTTTGGGAGACTTGACATGGGAGGATCACTTGAGGCCAGGAGTTTGAGACCAGACTGGGCAATATAGCCAGACGCTATTTCTAAAAAAAAAATAGAAAAATTAGCTGGGTGTGGTGGCACATGCCTGCAGTCCCAGCTTTTGAGTGACTGAGGCAAAAGGATTACTTGAGCCCAGGAGTTTGAGGTTGATGTTGTAGTGAGCTGTGATGATACCACTACATTCTAGCCTGGATAACAGAGCGCAGCCTTTCCTCTAAAACACAGGTGGCACCTGCTCTGACATTGAGAGCAGGAGCTGCAGTGTGGTCCCAGCTACTGCATGATTTCTCGAGCTTTTCCTGTGCATCAGGCAAATGCACAGCAGCTAAGGGCATTCGTGCACCATCTCATTGTATGGGATCCCTGGCAAAGCGCCGAGAGAGGCACTGATCCCAGTCTGTCTTACAGATAGAGGCTAAGACTCAAAGATGGGATGTACTTTGCCCAGAGTCTCATCAGGGGAGGAACGGACACTGGAACTCAGGTCTGGCTGACTCCAAAGTGGGGGGCTTTTATTTTCATTTATTTTTGAGACAGAGTCTCAAGCTCAAGCCCTAGTAGAGTGCCATGGTGTTGTAGTTCACAGCAACTCTTTGGCTCAAGTGACCCTCTTGCCTCAGTTTTTCTATTTTTAGTAGAGACGGGGGTCTCACTTTTGCTCAGACTGGTTTTGAACTCATGAGCTCAAGCAATCCATCTGCCTCAGCCTCCCAGAGTGCTAAGATTATAGGAGTGAGCCACTACACCTGGCCTCAACGTGGGGGCTTTTAGGTCTTAATGCCAAATGTTTCAAATTTATTTTGACACTTAATCCTTTGAATAGCCAATGCAAGCTGCTTGGTTCAAAACTCAGATATACAGGGAGGTGCCTGAAACTCTCCTCCCTGGTGGGAGCCCCCTGGCAGAGCTTCCGGGGAGTATAAGGGCAAAGCGTGCTCTGCCCTCCTCACTGGCCTGGGCTTTTTTATGAAGCAATGTGTCTTGGCAAGGGAGATGTTCTCTCTCTTTTTTTTTTTGCAGTTTCTGGCCGGGTCTGGGTTTGAACCCGCCACCTCTGGCATATGGGTCCAAGCGCCCTACCCGTTTGAGCCACAGGCACTACCCAAGGGAGATGTTCTCAACTACACCAGCATAAATGGGGAATACTGTCCCTGTGATTACGGCAGCATCTGAAGGTCTTAGCTGCCTTCCTCTAGGCAGCTTTGGTATTAGACAGTCATGTAAAATAGGGAATGGGCCCTATTCCACCCCCTGTAACCCCAGGGCTGTCTCTTACCGCCTCCTCAGGCTGGGAACGTTTCCTGTATTTCCCCTGAATGTCCCTCTGGCCTCTGTCAGGCCCCTCCCCAGTCTGATTGCTGTACTTGTGTCCCAGGTAAGTGACTCTCTAGGGACAGTTTGCTTTTCTGTGTGTGTAAGGGAGGGGTGTTCTTGAGCATGTATTAGGGTGGGGAGAATGGAGGAGAGACGAAGGAGGTTGGTTTTAGGTTTAGAAACTCAAGACAAGTGTAGCATTTCAAATTGCCTGTTTGTATCAAGTGACTACTATGTGCACACCTACTATGTGTTAGACTGTGCTCATAGCCTGGCTTCCCCCATGCCCGAGGAGGCACCTTCAACACAGGCAGGAAAGGGTTTGAGTCCATCCTTGGCATTGCTCTGTCTCTGGGGGTGGGGGGGGTCTCCCCTTAACCACTAATGAATTGGTCCTTTCTTTTTTAGTGGGATTCTTTTTCCTGGAATGGCCTTGTCACTGTCACAGATATTCCCTGCCAGCTCTGTGCCCCTTGCTGTGTGGGGCACTTGCCAGCACTTGACCTCATTAAATCCTTGTGAAGGAACACTATTCATTGCCCCATTTTGTAGATGAGAAAACTAAGGCTCAGAGAGGTCAAATCACTGCCCTAAGACACACAACCAATTAGTTATGGGGCGGAACTTGAACTTAAGTCTACCTGAATTCAAAGCTGGTATTCTTTTAAAATATGTTTTTCTTAACTTTTAAGTGTTAAAATTTTTAAAAACAAAATTATTTTTGGATAGTCCCTGTAAAGTAGGAACTATTATCAACCCCATTCTACAGATAAGAAAACTGAGGCTTGGAGAGCTCTAAGTGTCTTGCCCAAAACCTCCCACCAGTGAGTTGTATAGCTAGGATTTGAATGCAGGTGGTTCAACTAAAGGCAGATGGCCCTGGGCAGTATTTTAGGCTGTTTGTCTTCAGAGCAGAGGCTGTCACTAAATCCTCACAATTGCCACAGGGTTACATCATTCCCAGACCTTTGTCTTAGAAGTCTGGGGCTGTCACTTCTTATTTCCTCTTACTCTTAAGTTGTTTGGGCTTCCCCTGCCTTTTGGCCAAGGCCCTCATTTTACATGAAACTCATTCTCTTTTGGATTTTGTAGTGACTTGTTTTGTGCCTGCAAAACCTTTGTTTCAGGGTTTGGGGTTTGGAGGTGGAGCAGTGCTCAGGGCTCCTGGGCTGTGGAGTGTAGTGGGGGTGTTAGCTGCCCCAGGACTTCCCCACCCACTCGATCCCCTGGACCTTTAGCTGCCCTTGCCCACTGACCCTGAGCTGCTGCTCCTTTTTCTCATCTGCAGTGAGATGCTATTTCCATGGCCGGTGGTACTCGGATGGGGCTGTGTTCAGTGTGGGTGGTGACGAGTGTACCACCTGTGTCTGCCAGGTACAGTGGCAGAGGGCTGCAGGGCTTGTTGAAATGGTGGGTGACGGGGAAGGGGACTGGACACAGGACATTCCCCAGGATGGCTTGACCAGAGGGAGATGGGAAACTGGGACAATAAAGGTACTACAGGGATTCTTCAGGCCTTTCCAAGTCTCCTTAAAGTTCATTCTTTTTTTTGAGCCGGAGTCTCACTTTGTCACCTTTGGTAGAGTGCCATGGTATCAGCTCACAGCAATCTCAAACTCTTGGGCTCGAGAGTTTGATTCTCTTTCCTCAGCCTCCAAAGTAGCTGGGACTACAGGTGCCCACTACAATGCCTGGCTATTTTTTAGAGACAGGGTCTCGCTGATGCTCAGATTGGTCTTGAACTGAGCTCAAGCAGTCCACCTGAGTGCTAGGATTACAGGATTGAGCCATGGTGTCCAGTCTGAAATTCATTTTTAAGCACTGCTGTTTATAGAGCACCTACTGTGTGCTGGGAACATGGCTAACCATGAGAGGTCTGCAGTGCCCTCAGTCCAGAAACACACACTAGATGGGCCATGGGCCAGGTGACCAAGAAGCCTGAGGCCTTGGAGGGCGGGATGCTAAATGGGGACCTGGAGGATGGCAGGTACTAATCAGGTGAGGAGCCAGGGTGCTGTGCCTGGCAGGGGGCACTGTGTGGCCAAAGGGTAGAGGACTGAGGCCAGCCATTCTGGCTGGACGTGAGGCAATGGGCAGGGGTCTTCTTGGCTGGATTCCCCAGGAGCAGGGGTTTTTTGGTGGTTTACCGAGGGAGTGCTCTCTGGGAAGCCAGACCAGCAGGGGAGGCAGACCTGGGCAGGGGTGAAGGTGTGGCACCTCTGGTGGCGCCTGGGGGCCTGGCTCCTGTGCCCCAGTATGAGCTGGTCATCATAGACTCCTTTTGCTGCTCAAGGAGTGAGGGAAGTGACCATGCAGGGCCTGGAACATTTGCAGTCCTCAGTGAAGGACTGCCCTGTGCCCCCACATCCCTCTGCTCCCTGGAGACTTCTTTGTCACTTCCGCTTGAGGGGACACAGAAGGTGAAGGCAGCCTGCAGCCTCCTCTTTAGTCCTCACTTGGCCCATGGCCTTGGCTCTCTTCCAGAATGGGGAGGTACAGTGTTCCTTCATGCCATGTCCTGAGTTGGACTGTCCCCGAGAGGAGTGGTGGCTGGGCCCTGGACAGTGCTGCTTCACCTGCCGGGAGCCCACGCCCACAACAGGTGAGGCCATCCTGGGCTTGGATGCCCCGAGGAGGGAGGCTGAACTTCACCTCTGAGACTGTTAGTGTGTGTGTGCCCATGCGAGGGTGTGTGTGTCTGCATTTTGTGTATATGTCCATGTGAGTGTATGCTAGTGTGTTAGTGGTAACTGTGTAATGTATGTGAGGGTGCCTGAGTTCTGGATAGTATGTCTATGTGTGTGTGTGTGTTGTGTGTTATGACCGTGTCTGTTTTGTGTAGTATGTTGTGTGAGTGTGTGTATATACATTTGCATGAGTCATATCTGTGCGTGTGTGTTGTGTCTGTGGGATACATATGTTTGTGTATGTTTGTTTGTTTTGAGACAGATTCTCACTATGTTGCCCTTGGTACAGTGCCGTGGCGTCACAGCTCACAGCAACCTCAAACTCTTGGGCTTAAAGAGATTCTCTTGCCTCAGCCTCCCAAGTAGCTGGGACTACAGGTGCCTGCCACAACACCCGGCTATTTTTTGTGGCAGTTGTCATTGGTGTTTTAGCTGGCCAGGCCAGGTTTGAACCCGCCAGCCTCAGTGTATGTGGCTGGCGCCCTACCCGCTGAGCTCTGGGCGCCGCCTATGTGTCTGTTTGTATGCGTGTGTGAGTGGTGTCTGTGAGAGTGTATCTGTGAGTATCTGTACATGTGTATGTGTGAATGTGCCTGTGTGAGTATACATGCTTGTGTTTCTGTTGTGTCTGTGAATGTATGTGTGTGCGGGTGTATGTACGTGTACATTTGCACGAGTGTGTCTGTGTTCATGTGTGAGTGGTGTCTGTATGTCTGTGTGTGTCTCTGTGTCTGTGTGAAGTACCTGTCCTGGGGCGGTGCTATAGGTCTGGCAGGCACTTGAGCCCACTGTCTGCTCTCCCTCCCCATCCCCTGGCCAGGCTGCTCTCTCGATGACAATGGGGTTGAGTTTCCGATTGGACAGATCTGGTCGCCTGGTGACCCCTGTGAGTTATGCATCTGCCAGGTGAATGACAACCTGCTCGCCTTCAGCTGCTCTACCCGCTGCCCTGCCGCCTGCTGGAGGAGACCAAGCATCCCTGCCCCTCCAGGGGCTGGGCTACCGAGGCTGCCTCGGTCTCCCTCATGTGCCATCATGCTCCACTTTTACAGAAAGGGCCAGGATCCACTTGGTCGTGTTCTTGGTAGATGGTTCAGGACAGCGGAGCTTGGCAATCTGCTTCATGAACCGTGTGTGACACACCGTGCCTGTGCAGGGAACTGCTAGCATGAGGAGTTAGGATTCGGCATCCTCCGGGAAGGCGTTCCTGGGCATGGACAGCGCTCAGGCTATTTCTATGAAATTTCCATACTTTCTTCATGAAGGAGAATCATAGCTCAGCCAATATTCAGATTCATGAAAAAATAACAGAAAAGGCTGGGCTCTTATTTGTAATCCTAGCACTCTGGGAGGCCAAGGCAGGAGGATCTCTTGAGCTCAGGAGTTCAAGATCAGCCTGAGCAAGAGGGAGACCCCGTCTCTACTAAAAATAGAAAAACTAGCCAGGCCTGATGGCAGTACCTGTACTCCCAGCAACTTGGAGGCTGAGGCAAGAGGATCACTTGAACCCAGGAGATTGAAGTTGCTGTGAGCTACAAAGACACCACTGCACAGAGAGAGACTTTGTCTCAAAAAACAAAACAAAACAAAAAACTAAGGAAACCTTGCATGGCATTTTGGTCTTCAGAAATAGACATTTTTGGTAGAATAGTTTTCTATAAAAATAGGATTTTATTGTATTCCATAGGTTTAGGTGAGCCAGGGTTTCAGGGAAAAGCTGAGGGAATAATTTGGATGGGGTGGAGGGGCTGCCTTTGGCTGCTGCTGGAGGGGGACAGGAAGACTAGAGGACCATCAGCTCTGAATTTTCTTCTCCTTAAATATGGGAAACCTTTCCGAAGGCTCACATCACCTTTCCCAAGTGGCTGATCCTCTTTAAGGGGGACCTGCCTCCTCCCTGCTGTGTCTGGCACCCTTATGGCATGCCTTGGCCAGTTTGCAGAGTTGCCCTCTCTTTTGGGGGGTGGGAGGCAGGGACTGGTGTCACAGGTGGAGTCTTGGTGAAGGTCGTCCTTCCTTTAGGCAGATGGCTCAGTGAGCTGCAAGAGGACAGACTGTGTGGACTCCTGCCCTCACCCGATTCGGATCCCTGGACAGTGCTGCCCTGACTGTTCAGCAGGTAATTCCCTGCCCAGGCCCCCCAGGTTCCCTCACCCAGTTCACCCTGCACCAGGCTCCCCTGTGCTGAGCACTGTACAGGGCCCATCCCATGTCATTCTCACAGCAACCCCCAGGGTCAATCCCATCTTGCAGATGAAGAAACTGAGGCTCAGAGAGGCAAAGCAGTTTGCCCAAGGCAGGTCCTGTCTGGTGCTGGAGGCAGGTGAGAAGACACCCACAGTTTACGGCCCATAGGAGGGGCGACATAGGAGCTACGCCTTTGAGACCATTAGAGGACAGTGAGGGGAGATAAATGTGATACTTTATTTTTTTATAGTAATTTTTACCTTTTTTTGAGACAGAATCTCACTCTGTCATCCTGAGTAGAAGGCTGTGGAATCATAGCTCGCAGCAACCTCAAACTCCTGGGCCCAAGCAATCTTCTTGCCTCAGGCTCCTGAGTAGCTGGCATGACAGGAACCCACCATGACACCTGGCTAATTTTTCTATTTTTCATAGAGATGGGGTCTCGCTTTTGCTCAGGCTGGTCTTAAATTCCCGAGCTCAAGCAATCCACTCACTCCGGCCTCCCATGGTGCTAGGATTACGGGCGTGAGCCACTTTCCCTGGCCAATTTTTACCTTTTTCCATGACTTCAAAAATAACATTTGTTGTAGAAATACAGAAATTATAAATAAAACCAAATTGAAAAGGGCTCATTACGACTGTTAATCTTGTGGTAATGCCCTTCTCGTCTCTTTGTGACACACACACGTACACACATATGCACACACACATTTATTGATGTACCTTATATGTATTTTTTCTTATAAAACTTTCCCCCTGTTTCATCACCTGCTGTTACACTTTCCAGTATGTAATGAAATCATCATGGTGGCAGAGAAGGCATCAGGGGACATCAGAAGTCAGGGGAGCGCTGTGGGGGAACCTTCTGGGCAGGTGGGGTTTGAGGTGTGGCTGAGTGGGGAGGGGCAGAGAGGTTGCTGGGGGACGTCTGTGAGGCCCTCGCACACACCTCCTATCTGGTGAGGGGGTAGAGGAGGAATGTCCTCCCTGGGATGAGAACGCTAAAGGTAGAGACCCTGTGATCCCTTTGCTGAATCCAGTGGGGAAAAAATCAATTCCCGAATCAGATACCCAATTTAGACAAGCCTTTTGTTCCTTCCCTTGTCTCTGCCTCCCACCAGGGTGACTGCCTGGGGAGGCACGTGACCTTTGGTGTCCAGATAACTCTGACCTTTGTCCCAGTGGAGAGCCAGGTCACTGCACCTTGATGTTCACTGTGTGCTCTCTGGCAGGCTGCACCTACACAGGCAGGATCTTCTACAACAACGAGACCTTCCCGTCTGTGCTGGACCCGTGTCTGAGCTGCATCTGCCTGGTACGAACCACCCAGATCTGACCCTGGTCTCTGGAAACTCCCTGCAACTGCAATAAGTTCCTGAAACCCAGAGGCAAAAACCCAGGGACCTCCCTGAGAAGGGTCACCTGTGGCTGATGGTGAAAGTCGACTCCAGCACTGTCCAGGGCGAATCTTTAGATAGAGGCAGAGAAATATTTTTAACCCCAAATGGCACAAGTCCTCTGCTGCTGAATTACTAGCAAGTGTCTCCGAGGCTGGTTTCTTTTTTCTTTTTTTTTTTTGTGAGACAGAGCCTCAGGTTGTCACCCTGGGTAGAGTGCTGTGGCATTACAGCTCATAGCAACCTCTAACTCCTGGGCTTAAGCAATTCTCTTCCCTCAGCCTCCAAGTAGCTGGGACTACAGATGCCCACCAGAACGCCTGGCTATTTTTTGGTTACAGCCATCATTGTTGTTTGGCAGGCCTGGGCTGGATTTGAACCCGTCAGCTCTGGTGTATGTGGCTGGCACCTTAGCCGCTTGAGCTACAGGTGCCGAGCCAGGGGGCTGGCTTCTTGAGGTATAAAATGAGGCCACGGGATTCTTGCCGAGGGGACAGATGCGGTGCACACACCCAGGGCTCTGTGTGGCATCTTCTCCATATACTCATATCCTCCAGCTCTTGCTCTGTGCTGGGCCCTGTTCTTGAACTTAATGTGCATGAACTTGGTGAAACCACTGGAGAATTTTATGGGGCAGGTACCACCATCATCTCATTCTTCTAGATTAGAAGACTGAGGTGCAGAGAGACATAGTCATTTGCATAAGATGCCACAACTGGTTAATCAAAGTTCCAAGAACTGAATCCTACCCTGTTTCCCCCAAAATAAGACAGTGTCTCATTTTAAGGTGTGCTCCCAAAGATGCGCTAGGTCTTATTTTCAGGGGAATTTCAGGGAATTACCTCCTGTAAGTAGGTCTTATTTTCGGAGGATGTCTTACTTTCGGGGAAACAGGGTAGTATTTTCCAGAATGTGTTTATGCCCCTCAGGGATATTGCCTCTCAGTCTGAGAAAGTACATTAGATAGATGTATAATTTAGTACTTGGAAAATGAAAAAAAAAAATCCGTACTTCTTGTTTCACCGAACTGGTAATGCTGAATGGAGCCCCTTTACTGACTGTGTGGATATCAGCCATGCAAACCTGAAAAGCGATGTGGGCCACAGAAGATTGAGAAACTCAGGGTAAACATCCTTGTGGCCATTTACATCCACTGGGGTATTTACCCTGAGTGACCCATGGCACTGGCCCCATTTGTTCACAGCCACGTGCTATGAGGAGCTTTGGCCTCTGGGTCTTTCTTTACCTTGGGTTTTGGTCCTTACCATTCCTGTAAGGAATGTAACAGGCATCTGTTTTTGTTTGCTGCTGGGACTATAGGCACTTGCCATGATGCCTGGCTAATTTAAAAAATATTTTGAGCCAGCTGAGCGCCTATAGCTCAAGCGGCTAAGGCGCCAGCCGCATACACAAGAGCTGGTGGGTTCGAATCCAGCCCGGGCCTGCCAAACAACGACAACTACAACCAAAAAATAGCCGGGCATTGTGGCGGGTGCCCGTAGTCCCAGCTACTTGGGAGGCTGAGGCAAGAGAATTGCTTAAGCCCAGGAGTTGGAGGTTGCTGTGAGCTGTGACGCCATAGCACTCTACCCAGGGCGACAGCTTGAGGCTCTGTCTCAAAAAAAAAAACAACAACAATTTTTTTGAGCTGGGCGCAGTGGCTCATGACTATAATCCTAGCACTCTGGGAGGCCAAGATGGGTGGATAGCTTGAGCTCACGAGTTTGAGACCAGCCTGAGCAAAAGCAAGACCCCGTCTCTACTGAAAATAGAAAAACTGAGAGCGGCACCTGTGGCTTACAGGAGTAGGGCACTAGCCCCTTATACCAGAGGTGGTGGGTTCAAACCCGGCACCAGCCAAATAAAAAAGAAGAAGAAAAGAAAAACTGAGGCAATAGGAGCACTTGAGCCCAAGAATTGGAGGTTGCTATGAGCTATGACATCATGGCACTCTACTCAGGGTGACAGCTTGAGACTCTGTCTCAAAACAAAAATATTTCGTAGAAATGGGATCTGGCTATATTGTCCTGGCTGATCTCAAACTCCTGGCCTCAAGTGATCTTTCTGTCTCGGCCTCCCAAAGTGCTGGGATTATGGGCATGAGCCTCTGCACCTGGCCCACAGGCACTTGTTGACAGATGAACTCTGTGGAAAAGGCCAGACCCTTGCCTTTGTGGAGCCTGCATTCTGGTGGGAAGATGGACTCTGAGAAAATGCCACCCTGCCATACACTCCTTCCACGACATGGGTTGCTTTGATGGGCACTCAGTGGCTATCTGAGCATCTCAGCAACTCCTCTGAACAAAGGACCTTGTGCATTTTCTGTGTCCTGCAGCTGGGCTCAGTGGCCTGTTCACCTGTGGACTGCCCCATCACCTGTACCTATCCTTTCCACCCTGACGGGGAGTGCTGCCCTGTGTGCCGAGGTGAGTGGGACCCAGCGCCCCATCCAAGGCCCCAGGTAGGTCTTGGCTCTCATGGGCCCTGTCTCCTCTGCCTCTGCAGACTGCAACTACGAGGGGAGGAAGGTAGTGAATGGCCAGGTGTTCACCTTGGATGATGAGCCCTGTACCCGGTGCACGTGCCAGGTGAGCTGGGCCTGGGAACCCAGGAGCTGCCGGGCCTGGGAACCCAGGAGCTGCCCGGCCAGGGAGCTGCTTCTTGCCTTTTGTCCATTTGCGAAACGTGGAGCCCCTTAGCCAATGTAAGTCTGCCCTCCTCCTGCCATTCTTCACCTTAAAAAAAAAAAGTATAATTTCCATTTTATTTTTTGCCAGAGGATAGTTTTTCTTCAGTCCTTAGGGACTCAGCTTACATGGGCTTTGGCAGAGGTCGTGGGACAGCGCCCACAGGTCTAAATGGGGTGGGGGTGTTAGGTCTTTGCTGGCTTCCAGAGATCAATTCCTGACGACCTTGCTGTGAACAAGGCAACTCCTGCATTAACGCAGCTTCACATACAGCTTGGGAAGTACGTGGACGTTGAGGACATTCGCTTCAGAAATGTCCCTGACAGCTGCATCCCCACCTGTGTTTTGAACGATTAACATCTTAATAGCCTTGTCCTTGGGCGCACATTAGGTGTAGTTTATGCAGCGAATAGGCTGTACATGACTATGGCCCTTTTGGACATGACCATTGTTCCTTCTTTTCTTTGTTATCTTGGAAGCAAGGAATTGAAAGACTGATTTTTTTCTTTTTACTTTAATTAACTGCCAGAATACCTTTGCTTTTGAGCATCTCCTACCTTTTTATGGAAGTCCAGATGGAGAAGTGGTTTCCTCACGGCAGCCCTGCTGTGGTTGGCTTAATGTGTTCTCCAGGCGAGGACCCAGACACTGCAGCCTCTCTTTGCCCTGGGATCTTTTTGTGGGTTCTGCTGCTGGTGCAAGAGTCCCTTGAAGACACTGCCTGGGGCAGGCAAGAGGCTCAGGGCTTCCTCATGGATGTCCTTCTGCTTTCCCAGCTGGGAGAGGTGAGCTGTGAGAATGTCTCCTGCCAGCAGGCTTGTGCCGACCCCTCCCGGCTCCCTGGGGACTGCTGCTCCACCTGCCCAGGTAAGCAGGTCTCTGGGTCCTGTAGTTTCACCGACAGCCTCTTCTGCTTCACTCTTCTTCCCAGAAGCATAGAACTTGTAAAGAACTGTATGTGAGAGTCCTTTATAAGTCCTTAACCCCAGGCTCAGAGAGGAAAGTAGCTTGCTCGAGGTCGCATAGCCATGGTGGGGCTTGGGGATGCTCAGCCAGTGCTCATAAAGCCACGTCAGGATGTCCCGCCTGACGTTTGTTTATTTACTGTTCCTTTTTCTTCCTCATTACCTCCTTCCTTAATCTATTCCTCTGCTTTCTTATTTCTTATTTATTTTTTGAGACAGAGTCTTATTTTGTCACCTTTGGTAGAATGCTGTGGTATCATAGCTCACAGCAACCTCAAACTCTTGGGCTCAAGTGATCCTCTTGCCTCAACCTCCCAAGTAGCTGTGACTACAGGCACCTGCCACAATGTTCAGCTAGTTCTCTTTCTTTCTTTCTTCTTCTTTTCTTTCTTATGGGGGCTCTCTCTTCCTCAGGCTGGTCTCAAACTCCTGAGCTCAGGCTATCCACCTACCTTGGCCTCCCAGAGTGCTGGGATTACAGGTGTGAGCCACTGCACCTGGCCTAGGTGGAGGGGCCAGCCCCCACGCAACCCATGGGTATCCCCAATGCTTGGCAGTGATGAGAGAATGAAAGAAATAAAGGCAAGAGACAAAGTAAGATTTAAAAAGAGTAGGCTAAGGGACCATCACCACCCAATGTGAGTAAGGGCTAAGGCCCTTTGTTTTGGGTTGACTCAGTATTTATGACATACATTATCTTCAAATCAGCAAATGAATAGTCATGAAAGAAAACAAAAACGGCACTAGGTATCATTCTTAGTGTACTTACAATTTCAGCTAAGCTACTTTTTAACTTTTGTAACTACTCCACTCTAAGTAATTTATAAACTAAGGTACTGGGATGCAGTTCATGGATTAAGGAACAAGACTTAGAAGCAGGATATGAGAGCTGACATTGGGTTTGACTACGCACACAGTTTCCAGGTGAGGCAATTAGGTCTCCCGGTCCCTGCAGGCAGACAGGCCAAAGCCACACCCCTATTGGGAGCTGGGGAGAAAGCAGTTGTTCCTCTTAACTCAAACCCAAGAGGTTGTTCCTCTTTTACGGAGAGCCTGTTACTTGCGTTGTTCCCAACACATCTAGCAACTGCTCATTGCCCCTAGAGACCTTTGTGTAGACTATAGGGGAAAGGTCAGGCCTCAGCAAGACATTTCTTGTCCTTTTTTCCAAGGCCTGTGCTGCTGCCGTTCAGCAGACTTTTGGGGTTCCTGATACGCATTGTGGTCTCCCTATGGTACAGACTTTCTTCAGAATCCGCATCTTCTGTCTGTCCTTTATCCCTTTTCTCACAATCTGCATCCCCTAACTAATCCTCTTCAATTAAAACATTTCATAAAAATCCAATTTATGTGGGTACCTCAAGAGGGTGCCCTCCTCTGTCTCTGCTTCCTCGACCTTGTCCCCCTACGTTTCCAGCCACCCCCAGGTTCAGTGGTTTTAGATTCCATGTATAAAACAGACCACGCAATACTTTGTCTTTCTGTGCCTGGTTTATTTCACTTTGTATAATATTCTTTAATTCCATCCATGTTGTCACAAAGGACAGGATTTCCTTCTTTTTAAAGGCTGAATAGTATTCCATTGTATCTGTATGTAACCTATATTCTTTTTTTTTTTTTTTTGCTGTTTTTGGCCAAGGTTGGGCTTGAACCCGCCACCTCCGGCATATGGGGCCGGCACCCTATTCCTTTGAGCCACAGGTGCCACCCTAACCTATATTCTTTATCCACCCATCTGCTGATGGACACACAGGCTGATACCATGGCTTGGCTATTGTGAATAGTGCTGCAGTGAGCGTGGGAGTGCTGATATCTCAACACACTGATTTTTAAATCTTTTGGGTAATATCCAGAATTGGGATTGCTGGATCTATTTTATGTTTTCTAAACTTCTAGGAAGACAGGGAGTTTTTTTTTTTTGTCAGTTATTTGTGGCCTAGATTTCCTCTTGTATAAAATATCTGTTTAACTCCTATGCCTTTTTTTTTTTTTTTTAAAGAGGCAGGGTCTCACTCTGTTACCTAGCCTGGAGTGCAGGGGCATCATCATAGTTCACTTCAGTCTAGAACTCCTCGGCTCAAGCAGTCCTCCCACGTCAGCCTCCTGAGTAGCTGGGACTATCAGTGTGCCAATACCATGCTTGGCTAATTTTTATATTTTTTTAGAGATGGGATGTCACTATGTTGTCCAAGCTAGTCTTAAACTACTGGCTTCAGGCAATCCTCCCGCATCAGCCTTCCAGAGTTTGGATATTACAGGTGTGAGCCACTGTGCCTGGCCTTCTTTGCCTTTTTGAAGACTATCTCCTGTTTGTAGGGCAGTTCTTCAGATTGGTGTGTGATGAGCTACTTACTCTTACTGGTAGGACTGGGAGCATCCAGCCATCCACTGAGCCTATGAATTCACTATGTTGGCAACACTGAGTACTTTAAAGATTTTTACTTTGTTTTAAACACCGTAAATGCCTCTGGAAACTGATCTTCCCCTGGCTTTCTAGAGACTAATTGCTGGCTAATGTACCAGGCAGTGTACTGAGCCTTCTCCCTGTATTACTTCATTTAAGTGCTCATGAGAATATCTGGGCATTGTGGCTTGGCACCCATATTTCAGTGGTTAGGGTGCCAACCACATACACTGGCGGGTTTGTTCCCGGCCTGAGCCTGCTAAAAAACAACAATGACAACTACAACAAAAAAATAGCTGGGCGTTGTGGTGGGTGCCCATAGTCCCAGCTATTTGGGAGGCTGAGGCAAGAGAATCGCTTGAGCCCAGGAGTCTGAGGTTGCTATGTGTTGTGACACCACAGCACTCTACCGAGGGTGACATAATGAGACTCTGTCTCAAAAAAATAAATAAATAAATAAAAAAGAATATCTGAATATTGCTACTGTATTATCTCCATTTTGCAGATAGGGAAATGGAGGCTCAGAGAAGATTAAGTTTCTAGTTGGCGGTGTTGGACTCGAGCCTAATTCTCTCTCATTCCTTATCCTGTGCTCTTTCCCACTGCACGCCTGCCTCTAGATGGGGAAACTGAGGCCCAAAGAGGTGAGCTACAGAGCCCAGCTCCTTCTGGAGCACCCTGCCTGGGCTACGTTTGCCACATACTTTTTGCTTTAAGGAAAAACAACTTGTTATTGAAATAGAATATGAATTGTTCTCTTTTGGTGTTTTTTTTTAAAAAGTAGAACAGTTTCCTTGATGCAATTCATACACTGTGCAATTCACACATGGCAAGTCTGTGTTTCAGTGGTTTTTAGCATATTCATCGGTATACAACCATCCTCTTGATGATTTTTTAAGGTATTCTAAGTTTTTTTTGTTTGTTTGTTTTTGTTTTTGAGACAGCGTCCCATTATGTCACCCTCGGTAGAGTGCCGTGGCGTCACAGCTCACAGCAACCTCAAACTCTTGGGCTTAAGTGATTCTCTTGCCTCAGCCTCCCAAGTAGCTGGCACTACAGGTGCCCACCACAACACCCGGCTGTATTTTTTGCAGTTGTCATTGTTGTTTTAGCTGGCCCTGGCTGGGCTCAAAACCGCCAACTTCGGTGTATGTGGCTGGTGCCATAACCACTGTGCTATGGGAGCCCAGCCTATTCCAGTTTTCTTTTTATGTGCTTGACAACATCTATCTCTTCCTTGATCACACCTTCAATGTTCTTTTTCCTTTTGCTTCTTTATTCCTCCTCTTCTTCTTGCTGGGCTTCCTCTTTCCCTTACAAATGGTTCCCAACTTACTGAGGCTTGGACCCAAATGAATTTTCGGCTTTATGATGATGTGAAGCTGTCTGTACTTTGAATCTTTGAATTTTGATCTTTTTCCCGGGCTAATGATACGTGTACATGAGCTACTCAACACTTTATTATAACGTAGGGTTTGTGTCTGATGATTGGCCTGACTGCATGTGGACCCGAGTGTTCTGAGCACATTGAAGGTGGGCGGGCTAAGCCGTGATGTTTGGTAGGTTAGGTGTGGTAAGTGCATTTTTGATTTATGACAGATTTGTTGGGACATAGTCTTGTTGGAAGTCAAGGGGCATGTGTATTTTTTTTCCCACATTATGATATGCCAGGCTCTACAGTGACGCTTTAAACAAATTTTCTTTCTTTTTTGGGGGGGGACAGAGTCTCATTTTGTCACCCTTGGTAGAGTGCCATGGCGTCACAGCTCACAGCAACCTCCAGCTCTTAGGCTTAGGTGATTCTCTTGTCTCAGCCTCCCGGGTAGCTGGGACTACAGGTGCCTGCCACAACGCCCGGCTATTTTTTGGTTGCAGTTTGGCTGGGGCCGGGTGGGCCGGCGCCCTACTCACTGAGCCACAGGCTCTGCCCTAAACAAATTTTCTTTAAATAGACTTTTTTTTAGAATAGTTTTAGTTTCATAGTAAAATCGAGTGGAAAGTGCAGAGAGTTCTCATCTGTCCCTGACTCCACACAGGGACTCCTCCTCCCCATTATCAATACCCCACCCCAGCGTGGCATATTTGTTATAATTTGGAAGCCTATAGTGACGTGTCATTAACGGCCAAAGTCTGGAACTCCTGGGCTCAGCTCCTAGTTTACATTGGAGTTTAGACTGAGATTCTCCATGTACCCTTTCATTCAGACTCAGCCCTCCCCCCTTTTTTTTCTACACACGGGACTCTGAGAATCCGTCCTTATTCTTACGCCCATTTTACGGAGGAGGAAACAGAGGCCCAGGGGAGTTACGTGCCTTGTACAAGGTCACAGAGTGAACTGCCTCCCTTTGTTCATGGTTCCTTTTCAGTCTTCTCCCCTGACAGCGGAAGCTGGCTGGTCCTGACCAGGTGTGCTGAGGCCCCTCTGAGGACAGGGTTTAGGTGTCTGTCCCCAGCCCTGCTTGTCCCACCTCAGCCACTGGAGAGAACCATGGTGTATCCTATTTCCCTCTCCTCTCTAGATTCTCCATTTCCTCTGGAAGAAGGGCAAGGGCTGTCCCCTTCTGGAGATGTGGAATTCAGCAAAGTTGCTCGGAGCCCCCGTGGAGATGCTAAGGCCCCTGTCAACTGTAGCTCCTGCCCCAGGCCTCTGTCAGCATCACCCCTTAGGCCAATGCTCCATCTTCTCCAGGTCCTCTTAAGAAGAAACTTGTCTAATACGCAAACTTTACCTACAGGCCCCACACGGGCTCAGGCCTCACCCTCATCCACTTTGGGGCCAGGGGCCACTTTCCCAGGGGAGCCAAGGGCTACCCAGTTTTCTCAACTCCCACCAGGGCCTTCGACCCCTTCAGGAGCCTCCACTCTACCTCCAGCCTCTCCGGGGGCTCCTCAGCCACCTTCTGTGACTCCGAAGGGCTCCTCTTCAGACTCTGGGCCCCAGATAGCATCCAGGTGGCCTTCTCTGCCTGCCACCCTCCTGACTGAAGCTTCAGCACTTTCCACGACGGACCCCACCCCATCAGAGACCCCCATCACCCTCCTCAGGTCTCATACCTCTCCTACCACCTCCAGCCTTTCTTCGGCCCTTGCTGCCACCGCCCATCCTGGCCCCTGGCGGCCCTCAGCAGGGACCTCAAAGGGGGAAGAGTCCACTGAGTAAGCAGGTCACCATGCCTGGGAGACTCTGGACAGAAGAGACTCTGCCAGTGGCCTGGCATGTGCAGGCAGCCCCTGCCTAGATGTACTTGTACAGGGCTCCTGGTGGGGACGGAAGACCCCAGCTGGATGTGACCTTGTTCCTGAGGAGTGTTGGGAAGGTGCTGAAAGAATTAAGCAAATGGTGCTCTCCACTGTCAGCATCTTACCCGGACCACATGCTGGCTCATCTTTAGAGAAAATTCAAGGCTGCCAAGCTCTCTTCTGGAGGAAGAGGAGCAGATAGGGCTGGGATTCTACTGGGACTCTGCTGCCAGTCCTCATATGTCCTCTACTGAGGTTTCCTGATTAAAGCTTGTCTCAGTTTCCCCAGGTTGTCCTGCTCATTCCCTTCTAACCCGGGGAAGGTGGGACACCTACCCCAAAACCACAGGTGGTAAATGAGCCCACACCCTAACCCTCTGCTTGGGAGAGAAGTGGGCATCAAACTGGGGCTGGACTGGGCTGGGGAGGAGTCTTGTGTAAGTGCCTGGTGGCTTTACAGGAGGCTGCTTCTGAAGGCAGAAGGGAAAAGATGATGGAGTGGGCTTTGCAGATTGGGCTCCCTGGGAAGGAGCCTCTGGGAGGATAGCGCAGGCAGAGGCTCTCCTAGGATGCGTTCCTGGCATGAACACCTGTGGGCAGGAGAGGGGAGCAGGAGGCCGGTGGGAGGGCCAGTGGGCTGTGGTGTGGTCCCGGAGCCCTAGGCAGCACTGCTGGTTGCTGTGACGCTAGGATGGGTCTTCAGAGTCATCCTATGTTGGGGTCAGGGCACAGGGCTTCGTACCAGCGTGCTGACCAGTAGTTCTTTCTGGGCCTCCCCAGGAGGGGATCTGAGCTTGGGAAAGGCAGCTCTGCCAGCCAGGTCTGGCCCCTCTGAGGGTTGATGCTGAGAGCTGCCAGCCAACAACCTTCTTAGCAGCTGGGGGAGGGGGACCTGGGCACTGCAGTACAGTTCATTGCCGGGGTGAGGTGAAACGGGGCTGGAACACAGCTACGCTGTTGCTGAGTCATCACTTGCTACCACTGAAACTGTTGGAGGCTGCAGACTAAGCTGCAGCCCTAGGGCACCACCACACCTGTATGCGAGGGCCACCCACCTCTTGGCCCTTCTCTGACCTGCTGTCACCCTGCGTTCCAGGGTGAGGGGTCTGCTGGATGCTTGCTGCTGGCTGCAGAGGCCATCTGGGGTCCCCAGCCCAGATGCCTGATCTGAGTATAGTGGCAGGAATAATGAACTTGGGAGTTAGGAGCATGAAAATGAAAGAGTTAAGACAGGCAAAGGCCTGAGAGACTGACCATTTTGTTCAGTAAGACATAAACGGTGATCCAGGGTTTGGCCTGGGGTCTGTGGAGCTAGTCAACTGCTGAGTAGCTGTGAGGTCTCATGTCTCTGCTCCCTCATCTGGAAAAATGGGGATAAAACCAGCCCTGCCTTAAGGAATTGTGATGATGATGGGCAGTTATGCTTCTGTAAGTCTCGGTGGTCTGTACTTGTGACCCTGTGGCCTCTGAGCTTGCTGCAGCCCACCCAGCTTCACGATGTCGCCCCAGACCCCATTTCAGGATGAGAGTGCAGAATGCTTGCTGCTCCAACATTGCAACTTCTCAAACAAGCCCAGCTGTCAGAACAGTAGTGGCTGAAAATCAGTGCCAGTTTTTTCATTTTTATTCCTCTACTCAGTAAATCCCCATGTAATTTAAATTTTGACTCAAGTCTTCCCTGCCCCCATAAGACTCAAGTCAAGGATGTTCATTTTGAATATTAAATAAAAGGCAAGGGATGGGTGGGTGGGCAGCAAGAACAGCTGTAAACCTTTTCCCCAAGTAGGTCCAAGTATAAAAACATGCTTATCTGGGCCAGGTGCAGTGGCTCATGCCTATAATCCTAATAATTTGAGAGGCTGAAATGGGAGGATTGCTTGAGGCCAGATGTTTGAGACCAGCCTGAGCAACATAGCAAGACCTCTATCTCTACAAAAAAGGAAAACTTAGCCAAGCACGGTGGTGGGTATCTGTAGTCTCAGCTGCTTGGAAGGCTGAGGCAGGAGGATTGCTTAAGCCCAGGAACTTGAGGCTACAGTGAGCTATCATGATGCCACTGCACTCCAGTGTGGATGACAAAGCGCGACCCTCTCTCAAATAAAGAAAGAAATAAAAGCTTATCTGGGCCATCACCCAGCCCCAGTATTACAGCTGAGACAGCAGAGGCCCAGAGAGGTTTGGAGAGTGCTCTAAGGTTGCACAGGTTATGGCAGCAGAGGTGGGAAGAAAGCCTCATTCTGACTCCCAGTCCTGGCTTTTTTCCTTCACATCTCACTTGATTAGGTCCTTCTCCTGGCCTTCAGAGAGAGAGTTGGCACTGCAGTTTAGGGTGGGGTGTTGTGCCCACCTTGTTTTAGCTTGGGTTCCCCCCAAAGCAGACCTGGAGCTAAGTATTTGGGTGAGAGTCAAGCGAAGGAGACCAATCCAGGTGCATTAATAAGCTGGCTACTGCCATGGGCAATCTGTACTCTGCCCTTCCAGGGATGATCACACCCCAGGCTTGTCCCCACCAGAGGTGCGGAGCTACAGTGTAGCTGTTCCTGCACTCTTGTCCCTCCTGGGGTGAGTCTGGCTCCTGGCCATGTCCAGCTGGCTTTGCCCAAGAGCTGAGCCTATTCTTCTCTGGCGCTCCCGGATACAAGAAGTGCGGTTGCCATCTGCAGAGATTTGGGCTGGGCCAGACCTTTATATGGGACATATAAGGACATGTTCTCCATGACAAGTCCCAGTGTATATGGCCCCTGCCCAAGGTTGGCTGGCACCAGGGGGCTGGAGACTTCAGTGAGGTGAGCAGTTCTTTCAGTGGGCTGAGCTGGTCTGAATTCGCAGCAGTCTGGACTCTAATAAGCAATGGACTGTTTGTCCTTAGGTGGAGACACCCTGCATCTTCCTTTAGCTAGGCTTTGGCTTAGCTCAGTTCTGAGAAGCAGCACAGGATGCGGTGAGTATGTCAGAAGCCTGTCCCACAGTGTCACACTTCCTCTGGACCTGGGAGCTTTGCAGGTGGTGAGATGATCAGACCTATTTAAAGAGATCTGAGTTAGGAGGTTATTCGATGATTGAGCCTGAGGACAAGTCATAGTAGGTTTCTAATTGGGATACACTTTCAGAGGTTTCAAAATAGATTAAAAAAATTTTTTTGGAGAAAGAGTCTTACTGTGTTGCCTCAGCTAGAGTACAGTGGTATTATCATAGCTCACTGCAACCTCAGACTTCTGGGCTTAATTGCTTCTCCTTGCCTCAGCTTCTGGAGTAGTGGGGGCTATGGTGGTGGCACGTACCACCATACCTGGCTAATTTTTCTATTTTTAGTAGAGACAGGGGTCTTACTCTTGCTCAGGCTGGTCTTCCTCTTGGCCTTAAGCTATCCTCTTACTTCAGCCTCCCAAATAGTTAGGACTACAGATGTAAGCCACTGTGCCTGGCTCAACACAGCTTTAATCAACTTACTTTGAATGTGTAGTACATCTGCATCATTAAAAATTAAAACGTGTAAGCTGTATTCAGTGAGACCTTCCCCTATTCTTTCCCTGGTTTCTGGTTTTGGGGTATCCTTCCTGAATTCCTTTTTGATATGTAAACAAATATTCTTATTTGCTTCTACCAGTTTATTTTTTCCTAAACTCAATCTCTTTTTAAGATCTATCCGTCTTAGTGTGCTTACTTAGCAAGCACGCCCATTTTTTTCTTACTCTAGCTGTGCAGGGGATCACTGCATGGATGCGCCATGAACTGTTTATCCCTCCCCTGTGGATAGGGCCATTTGGATCATTTCAAATCTTGCTTTTCCACACGATCCTACAACAAATCATGTTTTTACATCATTTTACATGTGTGCAAATTTATCTTTAAGATAAATTCCCAGAAGTCGAGTTACTGGGCCAAAAGGTTTGTGCATTTTTAATCTTGACAGATGTAGCCACCTGGTGCTCCTTTGGTGTGATACCATTTACACTCCCAGCAGAGGGCAAGAGTGGACTTGGGGAAGGGTTGGGAGGAGTGGAGCAGAGACCAGCAAAATTAAAAATAACACTCCTGGATAAGTGCGAAGGAAAAGGACAACTGAGCTGCCCTTGGACTCCCGAGGCATCTCAGAGAAAGATGGATGAAGGCAAGGCTGGAGACCGTGGGACAGGAACATGAATCCATCTTTCCCGTGGAGCAAAGTTGGAAGTATCAGATCAGTTATGTTAGCACAGGGCTTTCCAGTCCCAATTACCTGGCTAGCGTGCTGGCCACATGCACCGGGGCTGACGGGTTTGAACCCAGACCAGGCCTGCCAAACAACAATGACAACAACAACAATAACAAAAAAAAAAATAGCCGGGCATTGTGGCGGGTGCCTGTAGTCCCAGCTGCTTGGGAGACTTGAGGCAAGAGAATTGCTTAAGCCCAAGAGTTTGAGGTTGCTATGAGCTGTGATCCACAGCACTCTACCCAGGGTGACACAGTGAGACTCTGTCTTTAAAAAAAAAAAAGTCATCTCTAATCAAATCACTCATGCAACAAATATTTCTTGAGCACCTACTATGTGCCAGGCCCTGCTTTTGCGGCTGGGGCTTTGACAGTAAACCAGACTATCACAGCCCCTGCCACAGTGGATCTAAAATCAGCACATAAATCCATGATTACAGGCTGTGCCACGAGGGAAGAAGAGGGCTAGGCTCTAGGAGACAGTGGTCAGGAAAGGCTGACCACTTTCACAGGGAGGTGATCGATGTCTCAGTCTGCAGATGTTAGGCGTTGGCAAGAGAAAAGAAAGGGAAAAACACCCAGACAAAAGAAACAGTGTATGCAAAGGTGTGGAAAAGAACTTGGGCAACTTGTGGAGGGGATCGAAGGCCGGTGTGAAGGGAACTCAGGGTAAGGGGATCAAAGGGAGACAGGAAAGGCATGCAGAGCCCAGAGCACACAGTCTCTGGACACCACACCGAAGAGTTGCTGTTTTATTCCAAGTGGGCATTCCAATTGTAGAGCACTAATTAAGGGTTTTAAGCAAGGGGGTATGTGATCAAATGTGTGTTTCAAAAAGATTGTTCAGCTGTGGCAGATGGGCTCAGAAGCGGGAGAGTGACATTGGGGGGATTTGGGACACTGGATAGTGGAGCCCACCCACCCTTCCCAAAACCCAGCTCCAGCCTTTGAGCCAGTGTCGCCAGTGGACATCTTGGGTCAGCTTTTGGCAGAGGCAGGAACAATGGGATTTTTTTCAATGTCAGTGGCCGGAGCACAGGGCTGTAATAAGTTTAGAGAGAACCTGGGTTCAAGTTAAGCTCAGTCAAGGTGAAATGGGTCACTTTGTAGCAGGACTTCTCAGAACCTTTCATCAGGAGCCGTGATTTGCGAATCTTGGAGAAAGGCCTAGATTGTAGCATGTTCATGTGTATCTTGAAATTGCGTTTTTCATTGAACAGTTTGCTACCAAATTCACCCTGAGAAATGCTGTTCTAACAATTTCCTGTTTGCCTTTCTTGGTATATGTCAAAGAGCATGCTGAGTTCTCTCAACCTCTGCTCAGGGAGTTTGAAAGCCATCCTGTTTATTTAATCAGAAAGGCTGCCCTCTTCAAACTGCTGATGGGGAAACAGATTTTGTACCTGGAGTCTCGGCGATTCTTAATCAGCTACCTAATCACAGGGGAGGCCTGGAGGGTGGTGGGGTGCTAGCTTCTCTAGCCTGTCCTGGCCATGTCTTGCGGACACCACCACCTTGTCCTGTTTACTTAGGAATGCCACCATCAGAGGCCTCCTCCCCTTGACCTCTTTCCTTCTCTCATTATCTTTTGTTGGCTTCGGGAGGAGTGAGATGTTGATTCTTTCAACTCTTTAAGAGCTTAGGTGCCCTTTTCCGTAAAGAGACAGCAAGCCCAGCACTTTGGGTCCCTGGGTCTTTTTTGATGATGCTTTCCCAGCACGACCTGCTGTGACCCATTGTCTTCCTTGCTCTATCATGAAGTGTCACCCCTCCCCTGGTGTTCTGAACCCAGCGATGTGAAGGAGAAATATCAGTCAAGAGAAGCAGCTCCACAGAACGTTTTTCGGTGGGTTATGTTTTTATTCTACATTATTGGTATGACAGGGAACAGGGCCAAGAATCCACCTCCCAGTCCGATAGGAAGAGCAGTCAGGAGAATTATATACATCTACAGTGGGCACAGGATGGAGGTCAGGTGTCCCTGGGAAGTGGCTGCAAAGACTCAGGCTTAAGCCACAGGAGCCAGGCCAACCTGATTGTTCGCTCTGTCGAAGACAGCAAAGTACTGGCGGATGAAGACGTCACCCAGGATCCACAGCTCTCCGGAGGCAGTGGGAAGGTTCATGCCTTGGAAGCCACTGGTGCAGCCCCCATTTTGCTGGTGAAGAAGAGAATACAGCTGGAGCTGAGACACAGATTCAGCTGTGACAGGCGCTGGGTGATAAACATCCAGGCTGCCTGGGCCGGCTACAAGGCCAGTGCAGGGAGGAGCTTCCAGGGTCCGGCCGCTCTCAGCCTGGGGTCTGACTGCATAAGCTACTCATAACTATTGGCTTTCACGGGTTACTGGACGTGATCTGGTGCTTCTGGCAAGCACACGGACTCTGACATCAGCATTGGAGCTGATGCTGGGGAACTCAGCTGCTTGGAAGGAGTTTGGAAACCCTTATGACATAGCCTTTCCTCATTATTCTAACCCAGCCAGTGGCAAAGCAGATGAACAGTTAATCCTGTTCCTGCACTAGGGCCTGGGCTGCAGCCTGGGCTGCACTTTAGAACCATCTGGGAAGGTTTGAACACTCCCCCTGTAGACCCCTTGCTCAGGCCTCACCCCCTCCTCATGTAATCAGAATCGCTGGGGGATGGGCCCAGGCATCAGGTTTTCTGCCTGACATTATAAGAAGCCAAAGGGTTTTCCTGTGGCTCCTTTGATGAAAGATTTGTTACTTGGTAGAGATAAGTCATGTTGGAGTGTTGTGAACCCGGAGCCTATAGAAGCTAGGATTTCCATCTGGCCGTCCCTTGGAAGCTCCGGTGTAGTCAATCTCACTTGATTACCCTGCCACTATGCAAGGGTGGGGAATGCTGCTTTAGGTGAGGAAATTGAGGCCGAGGCAGGTTGCAACCTGCTCAGAGTCGATGGGTTAATAACTACAATCCAGAACTTGGACCCACGTGTCCAACTAGACTCTTACTTTTGCTTGTCATCCTTTGCCTCAATTTTTCTTCCCTTAGGGGCTACATCCAAATTCTCATTCATGCATTTTACTTATTTATTTATTTTTGAGACAAGAGTCTCACTTTATCACCCTCCATATAGTGCTGTGGTGTCACAGCTCACAGCAACCTCCAGCTCTTGGGCTTAGGCAATTCTCTTGCCTCAGCCTCCCGAGTAACTGGGACTACAGGCGCCTGCCACAATGGCCAGCTATTTTTTGTTGCAGTTTGACCAGGGCCCGGTTCAAACCCGCCACCCTTGGTATATGGGGCTGGCGCCCTACCCACTGAGCCACAGGCACTGCCCCATGCATTTATTTTTAATATAGCCTTCTCTGAAGTCTGTCCAGAGCACCTATCGGCCTGCCTCTTGCCTTCAGCTTGTCAAAGTGCATTTTTCCCTTACAGAGAGCAAGCAATGTGTGGCCATGTTCCGGGGTGGCCCCTCTAGGGGACAGCGCTGAGTCTCCTTACCTGCAGGATGTAGGCACTGGGAGGCACAGGGTACTGGACGCCGTTGATGGTGAAGACGATGTCGGGCAGGCTGTTGATGGCTGAGCAGCTGATCACCATCTGGAATGAGTGAGGGTGACATGGTTAGAAGGGTGTTTGTCCCTTCTGCCTGCATGCCACCACTTGAGCCTAGAAGAGAGTAGTTGGGGCTGGATGTACCTGGCCGTATGAGTCCTCGCTGGCTCCGATGTAGCTCTGGATGTTGGCAATGGGGGAGGTTGGGCCAGACAGCAGAGAGGTGCCGGTGTCAACAATGGCCTGGCAGCCCTGACTGCAAGCGATGGGCTCTCCGTTCATGGTGATACTGCGTGCGAGATGCAAGTAAGGGCTCCCTGAACTGCCTGGGGGTACAGCTCCCCAAGAAGTAACCAGGTGACTCCAGACAGTCCCTCCCCACTCCATCCTCTGGACAATAAATGAAACTTTAATTTCCCCCACACGTGCTCCTTCGCCACGAGTCCATTTATTCGACAGGTATTTCCTGGGTGCCTACTCCGTGCCAGCCACACAGCTTCTGGCTGCAGGGAGCAAACAGGGTGTCTGGCTAGTGGAATAGCAGGACAAGCAGGACACACAGCAGGGACAGAAATATGTTCAGAGTGAGGGGTGGTGGTGGACAGCCGCCGGGGAGACTTCTCAGGGGAGCAGACCCCAGAGGTCCCAGGCAGGTGCGGTGGCAGAGGGGACAACATGCAGGGAGTGACAGAGACAAGAGGAGCAGGGTGGGGGAGTTGCAGGAACTGATGAAGTTCTAGCATGTCCAGGCAGACACGAGGTGACCTGGTTTGTCCAGAACCATCCCTGTTTTAGTACTGGAAGTCTCGTGTCGTCGGAAATTGCTCATTTTGGGGAAACCTGCATGGTTCAGCACCCTAGCAGCTGGCAGGGGGAAGAGCAGTGGGGAAATGAGGCAACAAGGGGCCGGGGGCAGGCGGGGTGGGGTGGGAGGCCCCTAGATGCTGAGATGCGTGGTCAAGTGGGTCCCTCAGCTCTCCTCAGGGTGCTGGCACATTGCCCTGCCTCCCTGACCAGACATCTCACTCCTGCACAGAGTCTGGGCTTCCCAGACAGCTCTCTCATCCCCTCTAGTGAGGCGCCTCTTTCAGGGTCTCTCTGGCTTGGCCAACTTCCAGCTTCCTCCTGGCATAAATTCTCCCCATTCTGGCTGTTCCCCAGGGCAGTCTGGAAATCTGGGCAAGTGTGAACTCATAAAGGAATGGATGTGGGGCCTGTGCCAGATTCTGTCTGTCCATGGGGGTCTCACCTGTCCACGGTAATCTGCCAGTAACCCTCGGAAGAAAGAGGTATCCAGTTCAGCTGTCCAGTGTAGTAAGAAGAATCAATGCCACCAAACATCACCACGCTGCCACTCTGGTCATTGCTATTAACAGTGAGGGGAGAAGACAGGGATTGATTCATTCACTCATCCATTTGTCTGGACATCTGCTGTGTATATCTTAAGAGCTGCCCTTGATCAAGCACTTGCCGGTGCCAGAGGCAGTGCTGCGTGGGTGACAGACATGGTTTCCCTCCATCTTACACCAGAGCCCATGCAGTGTTATTATGATTTCCACTTTACAATGAGGACGCTGAGGCTCAGAGGGGTGAAGCAACTTGCCCAAGGTCACACAGCCAGGAAGTGGCAGAACTATGATTAGAAGAATCTAAGTCTTCTGGGTTTCTCATTAATTGCCTTGGGGACCACCAGAGAAGTGAACATGTGACTGTGTTGTTCTTAAGGACTTGGTGACGTAGCTTGTTGGTTCTTAGCCAGAACTGATTTTGTCCCCAGGGGTCTGGAGAGATTTTTGATAGTCATGATTTGATGGGGGGTAGGGCTGCTGTTGGCATCTAATGGATAGAGAGTCCTGGGATGCTGCTGATCCTCCAGTGAATGGGACAGCCCCTGACCACAGAGAATTATCTGGTTCAAAATGTCCATAGACATTTTGATTATGCTCAGAGACTGAGCAACTCTGATCTACCTGGAGAGATTAAAAGGCACCTGGTGGAATATTTAAGTACTTAGAAATGCAGATTTGACTATTAAGTGGACAAGAGGAAAACAAATGATAAAAGAGCCCTCCTGTTGTAAATAAGCAGGGGTCCTTGTTATTGGAATGTTTATTTTCTAAATCTCTGTAGGTTCAGGTTAGAAGGGGAAGTAAATGTAGGTGGTAATAATAAATTACCCCCCCCCGCCAAGACCTGGCCATTTATATAATAGGACCCTACTCTTAGCCCACCCACCTTTGCAAAATAGTAAAATAGTAAGAATCTAGCTGAATAGTTAATAACTGAGGAAACCCAGGAATGATGAGGAACTCTTTCAAAAGAGGAGGAAGTGTCTTGGGAACGTTGATAACACCCTCAGATATTCCTGCATAAAACTCTACTCAGCCAAAACCAACACTTGGTTATTCTTTGTTCATTATTAGAACTAACTATCACAAGTGGAACCTAGATTTTTGTTTAATCATCAAAGAAACTTTAAAAATGCCCTTGTTCAGTTTCTAAGTCCTGATCAGATTTTCTTTTCTCTCTCTCTTTTTTTTTGCTATGAAATTTTAGCCCCGGTTTTAAGTGGATTCACTTTAAATGCTGTCTTCGGGGGGCCAAGTATAAGGGAACTGGAGTTGGAGGGTAATGGCTAATGACATTTGAGTTGTCCAAGTCAAGAGGACGGTGACTCACGCTGGTAAAATAAGACAGATGCACCTGGCCCATCACAGACAGATTTGGCACGTTATTCTCCAAAGACACACTTCTCTGAGCTCAGACATTGACTTTCCAAATCCCTTGCTCTCCACCTTCTCCACCCTACCCAGTCCCAGACAGGGTCCCCCCTATGCCCAGTGACTCAGACTCTCTGGGCGAGGCCCTTCCCCATCCAACTTACGAGCTCAGGAAGACGGAGAAGAGGTCCTGGGAAACCAGGCCCTGGTTCCATATGTTGTCAAAGACGGGTGTGGCCCCGGAGGAGCTGATGCTGGGGTAGGCCAGGCCCAGGATGCCGTCGAAGGGGGCATAGTACAGGAAGGAACCGGGCTCTGTCTCGCTCAGGCCAAAGATCTGGTTGGTGTCAGTGATGCCTCCGACCTGGGTGGGGGGAACCGAGATGACAGTCACCATCGGCTTATGTGCAGGGAGCTCTGCTGATCGTCAGCCCTGGTGTAGGTTCAGTTTCCCTGGGCAGCAGGCTGGGAGGAGGGGGGAGGGGCTGTCTCCTGGAATGCTCGTTCCTCCACTGGAGGTAACGGGTGCAGCCATCTCCACATGGCCACAACCTGTGACTCGGTGTGAGATTTTTGCTGGAGAACAGATGGTCACCGTGCTTTTGTTTCTGATGAGCAGATGCAAAGCAGATCCTAGGCAAATCAGGGCCCTGACCCCTGCCATGCCCTGAAAGTTGGGTTGGGTGGGGGGAGTGGTTTGTAGAGTTTTATGACTCAGAAGGGGCTGTAGATGGGGGGATGCTAAAAGAGAACTGAGCCTTTACTTACCTTTTTCCCACCCCTCGGCCCTCCATAACAGGCAGCTCGGGTGTGGCTGAGGCTGGCTTATGGCTCCAGATGCCCCACCTCCTTTAGCTACTAACACCCCAGTTAGAAATGTCTGTAACTTCTCTGTCACCAATCCTTCTGTGAATGCTAGGACTCATGTTGCTTGAATGAGCTTATTTTGGGGGTACATGGTGGTCCCTGAGGTCCTTGGAAGCTGGCCCCAGGGCTGGGCAGGCTATGGTGACAGCCTGCAGGTCCCCACCTGGACAGTGTCATATCCGAGGATGCCAGTCATGCTGCCGGTCCCATAGGCAATGGAGACAGTCTGGCTGGTGGCCTGATAGGTGGAGGATGACTGAGGGTTGAATTGGTTGTGGTTGCCTGTGGGGATGAGAAGTGGTATCGTTAGCCCCCAAAAGCCGGGTCACGGGTGCACAGGGGGATATCTGCCTGGGATGGGACACCTTAGTCCTGGGTGGGGCTCTGGAGGAAAACGGTGACCTTTTCTCTAGACCTTTGGAGCCCAAGAGACACCAGCTTCTGGATTCATTGGATTCATTGGAAGTACCTCACTGATGGAAGGTCCCCAGCCAAACCAGCTGTCCCCAAGGACCCCCCAGGCAGACACTGAGTGGAGCAAGCCTGTGGGCACCCTGTGGTGAGCACCTTCACAGCCAGTGCTCTCCTTGTGACATGGGCCAGCCCTCAGGCACCGCCTCTAAGTAAAACTCAGGTTAAAAGCTGGAAGAGGAAGGAACTTCCAACATTGTCCATCACTTCCCAAGACAACCTCTTTGTCTAACATTAGCAAACCAATGATTTTTTTTTTTTTAATTTTAGGTCAATGTTTGCATTTGTTAGGTAGAGTCCGTCTTGTAGTTGTGTCCCACACTCAAGAGTTTTTTTTTTTTTTTTAATGATCTCATCACTCACTTCTACGTGCCCTCTCCAGGCTCTTGAGCCATTTTCTACCGCTGGACTCATCTCAGCCGGTTGTCCTGTCACCTGCTGTCCCCGTCTTGCTTTGGGCCCCAAACACTTTCTACCCCAGGCTATTTAGGGATCTTCTCTCTGCCTTCGGACTGTGAATTCCTCAAGTACAGGGGACCATGTCTGATTTATCCCAGTACTCCCCAGCACACCTGAGCCCAGGGCTTGGCATATAGTACATGTTCGGTAAATGCTGTTGAGTGAGTCCCTGAGTGACTCCAACAGGCTTGAGTGGGACCTGTTCGAAGCCCATGAGTGTTCAGGCTCCCCCAGGGCCAGCTGTGCTGGCAGCAAGGGCGGGCAGTTACTCACTACAGGCAGGACTGGAGCAGTACACGGAGGGCACCCACAGGTTGGAGGAGCCAGTATCAAAGATGACGGTGAACTCCTGGGTGGGGGTTCCGATGCCAATGGTGCCGAAGTACTCTGTCTGTGGGACCAGGGCAGCACGGTTCAGGGGCCCGGGGCTCCTTCTCGGGGCCGTCTCTGGGTTGTCTCCTCACTCTGTCTCCCTGCCTTTTCCTCTACAATTATTGCCTTTCTCTCCCTGTCCAATGTACTCATCGTTCAGTGTCCAGCCCTGGTCTGACTTCCTCCTCCAAGTCTTCCCAGATTGCTCTCCCGATTACCCTCTGCCTCTTCTCTCCTAGTAGTAATCTGCTTTCCCGTCTCCAGCCTCTGCCTCTGTGTCTTGGTCTTGCCATTCTAGAACCGGCAGAGTAAAGGTGTAAGTGCCTGTTCATCAAATTGCTCTTCAGGAGGTAAAGAGGTTACCTAAAGGCAGACACCTGTCAAGAGCTCTTGGTTTATATTTTTTATTTTTTAGAGTTATGTTTTTATTTTTTAGTTTTTAGAGGTATGTTCCTTTTTTCTTTCTTTTTTTGAGTGGGGAGGGACATGGTCTTATTCTCCCAGGCCAGAATGCAGTGGCATCATTATAGCTTACTACAACCTCAAACTCCTGGCTCATGATCTTCCCACCTCAGAGAGCCTCCTGAATAGCTGGGACTACAAGCATGAGCCACCAGCCTGGTTTTTCTATTTTTTTTAGAGATGAGGTCTCACTATGCTGCCCAGGCTGGTCTTAAACTCCTGGCTTCAAATAATTCCCTTTTCTTCCCAAAGTACTAGGATTACAGACGTGGTCCACCACACCCAGCCTGAGATCTCTTGTTTCTAAATCTAGGTGTGTACGGAAGGTTGTAAGAAAGGACATTGCCAAGATTTTTATTCTTAGTGACAGCACTTCCCTTGCCAGCTCGGTTCCAGCCACACTGATCTGCTTGCTATCTTTAGGTATTTGTCTTTCTATCCCTACCCCAGGGCCTTTGCACATGCTGTTCCTAGTGCTAGGAAAAGATTTATTCTAGATTTTTCCTTGGCTGATTCCTTTTTTTCAATCATCCAGAGCTCTAGTAAAACGTCATCTCTGCCAAGCGGCCTTCCCTGACCACTTTATCTAAAATTTCCCCTCTCTCTTCTTCTTCCTCTTATTTCAATTAATTAATTTTTCTTCCTGGGCCTGTTATTACCTGAAATTGTCTTACATGTTTGATTGTCTTCCCTCCTAGAATATAAGCTCTAGGAAATTTGCTTATTCGCTATTATTTCCTGGGCAATTTGCATGGCTTTGGACACATAGTCTGTCCTTCCTAACCATTTGTTAAATCAATAAATGGACTAACGAAACCTTTTACCAAGGACCAGCCAGGCCCTATGTTAAATATGCCAAAAACTATGATTGTTTTATTAGTGACAACTCTGCCGCTTTCTCCCCTTCTCTTGGAAACTTGCTCTTCCTTCACTGCCCCGGGGGTGGGGGGCGGGGTGTCCCTGCCCATCACACGTCAGGCTCTCACAGCAGACACCTTGGCATTGTGGTCTTCACCCTGGTTATTCTTTTCATTGGATCATGAGGCTCCTGGATTTTTGTCTTTCTCTCACTACTGGACTGTGGCTTTGTTCACTGCTGTTCCCCCCAGGCCCAGCCTAGGTCCTGACATGCGTAAGGTGCTCGGTGGAAATGAACATTGAATGCGTGGATGAAGGAATGAAGGACAGCAGCAGGAGTTTTCCTGAAAGCCCTGGGCTGCTGTTGCTGAGACCCAGGGAGCAGCCCCTGGTTACTGCCTGGGGACTAGAACCCTGGCCTGTCCTCCGAGACCCCTGGGGCTCTCCCCGTCCAGCTGCCTTGAGCACTTACGTCCATGTAGTTCTCCAGGGGCTGGGTGGACAGCAGGGTGGCGGCCTCCTTGGGGAAGTACTTGCTGGCTGGGTTGATGCGGTGGTTCTTCAGGAAGTCCTTCAGGAGACCATTCTCGGCTAGGTTTTGCCTCAGGGACTTCTTTCTGACAAGCGGGACCCTGTGGTTTGGAGGAGGAAGAGTGATCAGGCAAAGATATCGCTTATGGAGTGCTGGGGAGGCCCCAGAAAGAAAAGGAAGCTGGGGGCGGTGCCTGTGGCTCAGTCGATAGGGCGCCGGCCCCATATACCGAGGGTGGCGGGTTCAAACCCGGCCCCGGCCAAACTGCAACCAAAAAATAGCCGGGTGTTGTGGTGGGTGCCTGTAGTCCCAGCTACTCAGGAGGCTGAGGCAAGAGAATCACTTAAGCTCAGGAGTTGGAGGTTGCTGTGAGCTGTATGAGGCCATGGCACTCTACCAAGGGCCATAAAGTGAGACTCTGTCTCTACAAAAAAAAAAAAAAAAAAGAAAAGGAAGCTGGTCTATGAGAGAAAGAATGAAGGAAGAAAGGAGAAGCTCCCATTTTTTTTTTTTTTTTTGGCCCAATAATGCAAAGAAGTTCAGCAATTGCTGACCAGTGAGGGAGCTGGGAGCAACCTAGGCTGGGCCAGGGGGCCTGAGCTGGTAACTGCAGCTGCAGTGCTGTCCCCCCCACTAAGAAGGGCAGACACAGAGACAGGAAAGGAAGACTCCAGACGGGAGAGAGGGGTTGTTCGAGGAGAGAAGGGAAGAAAGAAAGTATGGGAGGAAAGGAAGGTGATGGGAGAGGCGGCCAAGGGGCCAGGAAGCCGCCGCAGGAAGCCGTCCTTCCCGCCATCAGCACACGCACTTGTAGATGGTGCACTCAGAGAGCACCACCAGGCCGAGGAGCAGCAGCCACTTCATGTTTCTTTCTTCCTAGACCCAAGTCGAAGGAGAAGGCAAGAAGGGGCGAAGGTACAGAGCCACGGCAGGGGCTGCTCCTTATATACAGCTCAGGTCCCCGCCACCGGCCTTATCAGCCTCCAAATGTCACCCATTATCCTAACCCCAAACAGAAAAGTTCCTGATAAGATTGTCCCATTTTGAGAAGTTTCCAATCAGGTAGCTTTCCACTGTAGCCATGGCCTCGAATGGGACGGAGCACAGAGAGACAGGGGAGAGATTGAGCGGTCGCTTACTTCTTAAGCCACAAGAAGGGCCTGCATTAAAATTTACAAGCTGAGTGTTTTGACAAAATTGTTTCAAAATGCACTAAACGCGGCATTGAACAGATGTCAAAGTGGCTCAGCGGACCCTGGTTTGTCCCAGTGGGACACACAGCCAAGGTTCTTAGAGAGCAGAGGTTGCTGAATTGTATGTAGACCCAAAGCACATGTGTAGGGGGTTTGTTTGGGACTCAGGACACATTTCCCCATTTAAATGTCATCATGTGGGGTCGTTGCGTGTTTAACTAGCCCTGGGGAACTTAACTATGACTTGTTTTTTGTGGAAGCTGGGCTGAGTCTGAAAAAGAGGTGTGCACAGTAGGGAGGCAGTTAGGGAGGGTAGAGAAGAATGCTGCTTTCCTTTCCTGCAACAGGCCAGATTTAGGAACGGTGTCCCTCCTTTTCTGCACCCCTTCTGTTCCTACTGCTCCCCTCCTTCCACCCTCTTCACCTTCAAGATCCCACCTGCATCTGATGCCTCGATGCTTTATGCTTAAAACTAGTTTGGAATCTGCTGCAATGGAGCAAAGCAATCTATGCACACAAATTCATACTAGTGTGTGAATGACCTAGACAGGGCCTCTTCCTAGAAAAGGGTTCTTATCAACCTAGCAGATTCTCCACTGTGTGGGTTTTATTCATTGGGCACAGTGGACTGAAAACCATTCTTAAATTGTTGGGGAGGAGGGTAGGGCAGGTCACCAGGTAGGTAGGAAACCCTATCTGAGGGTCTTGTTCTGAAGTCAGGACCTCTGAGCCATTCATGGATTTTCCAGCCTCAAGAGCAATAGGGTCCATACAAGCTCCAAGTTCCCACCCCCAAGCCTCTAGGTGAGCACCAAGTGGGCAGTGTGGATGAAGGTCAGGGCCGGTGGTGGTTAGTACAAAGCACATTTCAAACTCACCTGTTAAGACATCTTTGTGCCTTAGATGTGAATACTTGCCCTGTATTTTCTGGTGCCTGGTTCCCCTCTTTTCTCTTTTCTACTTCTCTGGAGCCTCTCTCCTTAAACCTGTGCTCTTACCTTTGGACTGATCTCAGCACTTGTATGGAGGATACGATGGTCTTGAGGATGCTTGCTGAAGTCCTGGGGGTGCCAGATGGAATCCCCTTACTAAAGGCTACCACTGGGTGGGAGAGAGGGAGGGCATGTGATGGGGGGAGTGCTCATTAGAGTCTTCGGAGCTGTCGGTGTGTTAGGTTGGGTGGTGGATACTTGAGTGTTGGTCATTTTCTCTCTCTCTCTTTCAATGCCATGGGCTCAGACTAGCTCACAGCAACCCCAAAGTTCTGGACTCAAGCGATCTTCCTGCCTCAGCCTCCTGAGTAGCTGGGACTATAGGCACTTGCCACAATGCTCAGCCAATTTTTCTATTTTAGTACAGATGGGGCTCCCTCTTGTTCAGGCTGGTCTTGAATTCCTGGGCTTTAGCAATCCTCTAGCCTTGGTCTTCCAGAGTGCTAGGATTACAGGTGGGAGCCACCATGCCCGGCCTGTTATTTTCTTTATGTATATACTATGCATATAAGAAAACTTTCATAATAATTTCTTTAAAAAAACAAAGACTGAGTCCTTTGTGCACACTCTTTTGTGCCCAGGCCAGAGTTCAGTGGCATCATTGTAGATCACTGTTCCCTGAAACTTTTGGGCTCAAGAGAGCCTCCGGCCTCAGCCTCCTGAATAGCTGGTGTTACATGTGCCACCATGCCTGGCTAACTTTCTTTTTTTATATTTTATAGAGATGATGTCTCACTTAGTTGCCCAGGCTGGTCTCAAACTCCTGGCCTCATGCAATCCTCCTGCCTCAGCCTCTGAAGTGCTGGAATTACAGTTGTGAGCCACTGTACCTGGCCCTGCATATTCTTCAAGTTGGAAGAGAAGGGAAGTGTGGTTGGAGGTAGCAGGTGGATCAGGGCATCCTCAGGACAGAGATGTGGGGAAGGAACCAGGAAGACCATTGCTCACATTTTATTCATTTTTACCTTTCTTGGTGAATTACATGTTGCACAGAAGTGCTCAACACAGTTTTAAAAATTAATCACAGGGAATCTTAGTTATGAACAGCTTGGGAACATGTCTTAGAGGAGGGCCACGATTCTGCCCCCGCTATTTTTTAACTCACAGAGCAACATCATTTGTGTGTTTTCCTTGGTCGTGACAAGAGAGAGGAGTTTTCAGATTTACTGATGATTTGCACTTAGCTCAGTGTGGTAAACAATATAATTATCTCCGTTTTAGAGGTGAGAAATCTGAGGCACAGAGAATTCGTGCCTCTTGCCTGACTCAGATAAGAAGTGAGGGTGGTGGGTTCAAACCCGGCCCCGGCCAAACTGCAACAAAAAATAGCTGGGTGTTGTGGCGGGTGCCTGTGGTCCCAGCTACTTGGGAGGCTGATGCAAGAGAATCACCTAAGCCCAAGAGCTGGAGGTTGCTGTGAGCTGTGACACCACGGCACTCTACTGAGGGTGACAAAGTGAGACTCTGTCTCTAAAAAAAAAGAAGTGACAGAGCAGGGACTCAGATCTAGGTCGCTGTCACTCCCCTGCCTTCTTCATCACTGCACTGACGGGGCTTGCTGGGTACCATGGAAGGACTTTATGAAGAGCCCTGGCTCCAGGGCATGGGTTTCGATCCCAGCCCTGCCCCTGACCAGTGACCCAGCTCTTCTGAGCCTTTGTTTCCTCACCTGTAAAATGGGGATAATAGTACCAACAATTTTGTGGGATTGTTCTGAGGATAAATCATAAAGTGCTAAGCACCGCACACTGTCCACCCCGGGTGCTGACGAGGATGCTGAACAACCAGAACTTTCTGCCATTGCTGGTGGGAGTGCACGGTGGTCCAGCTGCTTTGGGAAACATTTAAGCAGCTTCTTAGAAGACAAACTTGCATTTGCCATTTGAATCAGGAATCTGGCTCCTTCTCAGACCCTCCAGATGCCGGCCCTCCAGAGAGGCTCTTTTGTGTCATCCTGGAGGTGAGGGTGACTAGAGCCCTGGGAGGCTCCCTCTGGGAGGAGCGGATCGTGTTCAGGCTCCTCTGGGCAGCCTGGAGCTGGGGTGCAAGGCTTGGAGCCCAAGGATGGGTACTGATTTGGGGGGCATAGCTTGTCTGGGGACCCACATGGGAATTTTGGACAGAGGAGGTAGCTTCAGACAGAAACCTGCAGGCTCCTTTACATATTCATGCAACATGTTTTACTGTGCACCGCTGTGTACTATGCAGGGATACTCCAGCAGCTGATGGTACATCCATTGGCAAGATGGGAATAGGCTGTGTCTTCAATGAGTTTGTGGTCAGGTGGTGAGAGGATGGGAGAGGGTCTTTATTTCCTACCTGGAAGGGTATGTGGGTCACACTGAGGGGAAGAAACTCTTAGCTTGGTGAAGATAATTAAGTCTTCCCACATTAGAGATTTTTGCACCCTGAGGGAGGCTGACATGCTTGGTAACACCAATTCAGGGCACATGGCAGATAGACTCGAGGAGGCCCCCAGTTATCCAGGCCTGCTGGTGCTCACATCTCTGAGTCATGTCCTTCTCTGGAGTGGGCGGGACCTGTGACTTGCTTCTAACCAGCAGGATACAGGAAAGCAAATGGGATGTCACTTTTGTGATTACAGTATACAGGATCGTAACATGTGTTTTGCTAGCTGACTCTCTGTATGGACCAGTGTTTTTCAACCTTTTTTATCTCACAGCACATTTGAACCTGTAGTTAAACTTCTGCGGCACACTTAAATTATGTTGATCAAAATAAAAAAGGAGTTAAAAAGAGAATATCCTTAAAGTACTTTGAACGTCTGTCAAAGATAATTTAATTAGTGATCTTTAAAAATTTTCATGGCACAGGTAAGATCCTCTCATGGCACACAAGTGTGCTGAGGCATGATGGTTGAAAATCACTGATGTGGACTCTCTCTTTTGCTAGCTCTGATGAAGACACCTGCCCTGTGTAAAGGCCCACATGGCAAGGAAATGAGAGTGGCCTCCATCCAATAGCTAGCAAGGAACTGAGGCCCTCAGTCTGAGTGTCTACAAGGAACTGGGTCCTGCCAACAACCACGTGAGCTTGGAAGCCGATCCTTCTCCATTCGAACCTCAGATGAGACCACAGCCCTGGCTGAAAAACCCTGAAACCAGCTAAACTGACCTGGATTCCTGACCCACAGAAGCCATGAGACAATGTGACTTGTAAGTCACTAAATTTGTGTTAATTTGTCATCAGCAGTAGAAAACAGGGCAGGAAACTCCTGGAAAATTCCACAAAGGTTCACTTGGGTGTTCATGCTCTTCCACTTTGGGGGGACTTTTCAGTGCCCTGTGAGGTGGTTTTCTGCTCAGGTATGTGAGCGATCTGGGAAGGAGGAAATTGACATCCCATTGGTTCAGGTTTTCTACAAAACAAACCTCTGTCAACACAGCAATGCTTATATTTCTGTGGCTCTTTGTGCTTTGAGATGCATGATCTTTTTAAAAAGAATTATTAATCCTGCTTTATTCCTACTGACATAGTTCATAGGGGTTAAGTGATCAATGCAGGCTTGCATAACTAGTGACACGGGTGGGATCTGAACCTGGATCTCAGAAGGCTCTTGTCCCAGGCCAGGCTCTGTGTCCATGAACATCCACTTGGTTTCTACCCATGCATTAGAGTTTAATTGGGCATTCCCTGGTGACTACAGTCTCCTCATCCTAGGGGCACTCGGAGAAGCTGTTACAGCTCCCTCTACCAGAAAAACTGTTGGGAGGGAAAGTGGAATCCTGATTCTGGAACTGTGAGCTCTTCATGAGGTCTGATCAGTCAAGGCTGATCCCTGGCTGCCAGCGGGGAAGCCAGGTAATCACATGGTGCCAGACTGGGTAGGCTGAAAGATTAGACAACAACGTTTACCTTGCCATTAGCCCTGCCTCCTTCAGTATCGCCATGCCTTGCTTTAAGGGGCACTGGAACTGTGTCTCTAAGGCAGGCACCCCTTGCCAAGAGCACAGGTGTTCAGAAATGTTCTGTGAACATATCAAATC
Source organism: Nycticebus coucang (assembly GCF_027406575.1). Lineage (NCBI taxonomy): Eukaryota > Metazoa > Chordata > Mammalia > Primates > Lorisidae > Nycticebus > Nycticebus coucang. The sequence goes on from NC_069793.1 coordinate 12,039,461, forward strand.
AAGCAATGGAATGAAATCTAAATGAACCCAACCATGGCAAGCCTGAGACAAAGCAATCAAGCATGATAAGTGTTATCGAGCTGCTCTGATAGGCCCTGGATGACTGGTCACTTAGGAGCTTTTGATCAAAGCTTCACCGAAGGGACACAATCTTCCAACAACAAAGAGAACATTGTGTTTCCCATTCCCCAGCCCCAGAGCTAGGCCACTTCTGCATAAAGGTGTTAAAAATTAAATTTATTATAACATTTTTTTTGGCCCAAGTATACAAGTAATGCAAGATCAGTGTAAATTATTTGTAGCTAAGTGAAAAAAAAAAATTTTTTTTTGAGACAGTCTCACTTTGTTGCCCTTGGTAGAGAGCATGGCGTCATAGCTCACAGCAACCTCAAACTCCTGGGCTTAAGCGAGTCTCTTGCTTCAGCATCCCAAGTAGCTGGGACTACAGGTGCCTGCCACAATGCCCAATTATTTTTAGAGATGAGGTCTCACTCTGGCTCAGGCTGTTCTTGAACCTGTGAGCTCAGGCAATCCACCCGCCTCGGCCTCCTAAGTGCTGGGATTACAGGTATGAGCCACCATGCCTGGCCCCAGGTAAATGAAATTTTTTAAATGACTCATAGTTCCACTATCCAGAACTAACTACCATTAGTGTGTGGGGTTTTTTCAGTCTCCATAGAGACTGTCAAATTTTCCCATGCCAATTATGTTTCAAGTTGTCATGGAGGGGTATTGGGAAGAGTTTTCAATTAGTATTAATCGTGTCTCTGATAAACCTTATTGGCTATGATACTGCCACTGCGCAAAGCTACTATCATTGGTATTGTAAATGAAGATAGTCATTTACTTTACAGAAATGGGACCTGCTTTTAAAAGAAAAATTAAGTGGTTTTGTATTTTTCAAGTGATTCTTGTAAGTCTACATCATCATTTGTTCAACTTTTCCTGAAATACAGTATGAACACAGAAAGGTGTATGTCTTAAGGAATAATAGCTTGATGAATTTTCACAAACCAAGCATACCCATGCAGCTGTGACCCAGATCCAGAGACAGAACATTACAAGTACCCCCAAAGCTCCTCCAGGCTCTCTCCAGTCACTAACCCACCCCTAAACCAAGGGTATCACTACTCTACATTCAAATAGCAAAGCTTCATTTTGCCTGTTACTGCACTGTAGCTCAATGACACCACATAACAAGCATCTTTTGGGTTACATCTGGGCTCAAACAGTTCTTCTGCCTCAACTTCCTGAGTTGTGGCGGATGCCTATAGTTCAGCTGGAACTGTAGGCAAAAAAAATTACCCAGGTAATTTTTTTTTCTATTTTTCTTTTGGTAAAGATATGGTCTTGTTCTTGCTCAGGTTGGTCTTGAACCTCCTGGCCTCAATCATTCCTTCTTCTTGGGCCTCCCAGAGTGCTAAGATTACAGGTATGAGCCACCATGCCTGGGCCCATTTGTATATCTTTGTTGCTGTTTTAGAGATAGAGTCTTACTCTGGCTAGAGTGCAGTGGCCTGATCGTAGCTCTCTTTGAATAGAATCTCATATGCATGTGATGGCTTTATAGGAAGAGGAGCACAGCTGAGTTGCTCAGGCTGTACAGGAGATGAAGACCCAGCAGCCTATGAGACCCCTTAGGAATCTGAGGAACAGTTTAGGAAATTCCTTAACTAGCTGCCCTTGAAAGCCTGACTTCTGTGTGTCTGTGTCCTTTACAGTTTCAGAGTTTGGGGTCTCAGAGGTGAGAACTCTCCTTCTCCTCTCCCCTACCTGCCACTGTCTGAACTAATAGTAGTTAACTTTCGGGTGCAATGGCTCACACCTGTAATCTCAGCACTTTGGGGGGCTGAGATGGGACGGGGCCTCACCCCTACAGCCCCATGCTCCCCTTCAGGGCTCCTCCCTTTGCTGCACCTGCCTATGGTCCCTGGTATGGACTTACTGGACCTGGTGGCCTGGGGTGACCCCCTCTTGGGAATAGAGGTTAAGAGCCCCTGATAGTAAGTCTCTCCCCAGGCGGCCCCAGCTCCTTTGTCCTCAACATCTCTAATGTGCCATGCTGTCCCAGGTGAGCGCAGCTCTGAACCTGGCTTCCTTAGCCTTTTCTGATCCAATCTGATCTTATCTAAGTCTTGTTCCTTTTAAGTGGTGACCGGGTCACCCAATCTGTGACTCTGCCACATTTGGTTACAGGGGAGGGAGGCTAGAGGTGTGACTGGAGGATATTTAAAGCAACTGTTCTGGGTCTCCTGTCCTGGACAGGCAGAGCCAGGGCACCCGGGCTTCCTGTCCCTCAAAGGACTGGCAGCAGCAGCTTCGAGGGTCCTCATGCCTAGGCCTGGGGTGTGTAGCAAGGCAGAAAATACAAGTGGGAGGCTTTGCCATCTTCTTATAGCCTACTTGCTGCTTCGTATCCTTGACCAGGCTCCCAAGTACCAGAGCCCTCATGAGCCCTTTGCCTTGTTCATCTCCTTGGTCTTTCATTCATTCATTGACTCATTCATTCCACGTGACAGGTGGGAGGCCTGGTGGAGACAATCAGCCATGAGTCTTGCCTTCAGTCGTTTACATCTGAATTGGAGAAGTAAGATTCACACTCAGGTCGCTGTAATAGAAAGCAGAAAATGTCGGTAATGGTTAACTAGGGCCGGATACTGAGAAGAGCAGCAAAGGGAAAATGTGCTATGCGTCATTCAGGAAAAGGAGCTCCCTCGCAGGGGACATCTGGGAGGCCACCATGGAGGAGGAGGCATTGAGCTGTCTTACCAGCATTGAACTCAGCCCAGGAGTGTGTTCCCCTTCTTGGAGTCTGGGATAGAGTAGCTGTTGAGAGAGTGGCTGAGCATTTAGTGCTCAGGCCGGTCCTCTCAGAGGACGTTGCGGTTGCTGGGCAGGTGGAGGGCTGCTGGGCCTGGCAGGAGGCTCTGAAATGATGTTGCTTATGGAAGGGGAGCATAAGTCTCCTGCTTTTGTCCTCTGCAAGAGGTATGCCTGTGACATTGGGGGTGGAACCCTGGGCCTGCCCCTTTGCCCCAGCCCTCTGGCTGTCCAGTTTGTAAGGCTGTGGGCAGGACTTGGCCAATGGGTCGTATAGGGGTGGGAGACACAGGGTCCAGGCAGCAGGTGTCACAGTTCTAGATTTCAATGCTGAGAGCTGCAACTTGGGCTACAAGAGCTTGTCCTCCTATGTCCTCCTGTCCTCTGCAGCCCTGGGCCATTTGAACTCTCCCGTGGGCCATGTTCATCCTTGTCTCAGGCGTAGGCACATGCCCTTCCCTTTGAATGCACTTCTCTCTCAAGCCCTGGGGTGCCTGTCAGAGTCCTTGTGGAAGCAGGGGGCCCACCCAGAGATTTGAAGAGACTTGGTCAAGGAGGAGTGGCTTGCAGAGGAGTGGGCAGGGGTAAAGGACTCCCAGAGGGACGTTAAGGCGCTGGGAAGAGGGCTGCACTGCCCAAATGTGGCTCGAGCTGGGGTGCTGGAGACAGAGGACATGAAGTCCTGGGGTCAGAGCAAGGCGCTCCTGGCAGAAGGCCTGAGGGTGAGGAAGAAGAACATCCCTGCTCACACTCACCTGTCCTCAGATCTGTTCCTTCCTCCGCATACTGGCAGAATGCAGCTGCCTTGTTCCTGAGAATGTGGCAGATGGTGGAGACCACCCACAGTGGACTGTGAGCTCGAGGCTCGAGGAGAGAACCAGAGTGTCATCATTCTTGCCCTGCAGCACCTGGCCTGGCCTGGCACAGAGAACGGAGAAACTGGAAGGTAAAATGGCGAGGGGAGGGGCAGCGCCCGTGGCTCAGTGGGTAAGGCGCCGGCCCCATATACCGAGGGTGGTGGGTTCAAACCTGGCCCTGGCCAAACTGCAACAAAAAAATAGCCGGGCGTTGTGATGGGCGGCTGTAGTCCTAGCTACTCGGGAGGCTGAGGCAAGAGAATCACTTAAGCCCGAGAGTTGGAGGTTGCTGTGAGCTGTGACGCCACGGTACTCTACCGAGGGTGACAAAGTGAGATTCTGTCTTGGAAAAAAGAAAAGTGGCAAGGGGAGCTGAGGCATGAGTTCAAATTCTCCTCCCACATTTGTGACCTTGAGTGATCTTTCTTTCTTTTTTTTTTTGAGACAGAGTCTCACTACATCGCCATTGGTAGAATGCCCGTGGCATCACAGCTCACAGCAACCTCAAATTCTTAGGCTCAAGTGATTCTCTTCCCTCCCGAATAGTTGGGACTATAGGCGCCCGCCACAATGCCTGGCTATTTTTTGGTTGCAATTGTCATTGGTGTTTAGCAGGCCCCGGGCTGGGCTCGAACTCACACCTTTGGTGTATGTGGCTGGAGCCCTACTCACTGAGCTACGGGCACTGAGCCTTGACTGATCTTTCTGTGAACTTGAGTGTCCTCATTTATAAAGATGGGGCAATTATGCCTAGCCTATTGGGTTGTTGATTAAGTGGATCCATAGCAGGCGACAGAAAGAGGTAGGGCCCTTCTTTCCTCACTCTTTGTTATGAGAAGGACAAAAGTATGATCTTGTTTATTGGCAAAGCTGTATATACGTCATCAGAAATGAAATCACTTGTGACTTCCTCTTCCTAACATAAGCATTTTCCTTTTTGGTATAGCCCCAACATTTTTTGTTGTCATGAAGCCCTTTGAGCTTCTTTTCTTTCCTTTTTTTTTTTTTTTGAGACAGAGTCTTACTTTGTCACTCTGGGTAGAGTTCCGTGGTGTCATAGCTCACAGCAACTTCAAACTCGTGGGCTCAAGTGATCCTCTTGCCTCAGCTTCCCAAGTAGCTGGGACTACAGGTGCCCGCCCCAACTCTATTTTTCAGAGATGAGATCACGCTCTTGCTCAGTCTGGTCTCGAACTTCTGAGCTCAGGCAATCCACCTATCTCGGCCTCTCAGCCTGGGATTACAGGCATGAGCCACCATGCCCAGCCATATTTTTAATTTTGAAAATATTTTAAGGTCGGTTATGGTGGCCCAAGTGTAATCCTAGCACTTTGGAGGCTGAGGTGGGAGGATCTTTTCAGTCCAGGAGTTTCAGATCCGCAAGACCCCCATCTCTCTAAAAAAAAAAAAAAAAAATTGGTGGGTGTCCAGCTATAGTCCCAGCTACTCGGGAGTCTGAGGCAGCAAGGTTGCTTGATATCAGGAGTTTGAGGCTGCAGTGGGCCGTGGTAATATCATTGTACTCTAGCCTAGGTAAAAGAGAAAGACCCTGTCTCAAAAAAAAAAAAATATATATATATATATTTAAACCTACAGAATAATTGCAAGAATGGTATAACAAATTTCCATATACGCTTCACCGTGTTCTCTCTCTCTCTCTCTACACACACACACACATACATTTTGGTGGGATGATATTTGAGTCAATTACAGACATCATGACCCTTTGCTCCTAAATCTTTGCTGTGTATCTCCAAAGACACGCACTTACATGGGCGATGTTACGGTGACCACATGCAAGAAAACTGACATTGATACCCTTATCTAATACACAGCACACATTCAGATTTCACCAGTTGTCTCAAATTTGGCCTTTTTGGTGACTTTTGATTTTCTGACCCAAAATTCAATCCAAGGTCACACATTATTTTTGGTTGCCACGTCTCTTGGGTCTCCTTTCAGTCTCAAACAGTCCCTCAGAAGCCTGCCTTTTCCACTCATGACATTGACACTTTCGAAGAGTACAGGCCAGTTATTTTGCAGAATGTCCATTAATTTGGGTTTGTTTGATGTTTTCTTGCAGTTAGAGCCAGGCTATCTGTTTTTTAGCAGGAATATCGCAGAACTGATATATATGCTTCTCAGAGCATTGTATCAGGAGGCACCTAACGCTGATTTGTCCTATTATGGTGACATCGGCTTTGATTATTTCCCTGCTATTAGAATACAGGTTGGTTTCCAAATTTCATTGGTATAAAGAGATTTCCTGGGAAAAAATTTCTAGCTAATAATAATAAATATAACATTTATTTATTTGGGGCATATTTGTCAAAGTGGGATTCTCAGGTATAAAGGCAGGAGAGTTTATATGACAGTGGTTTTAAGTTGTGAAAGAGCCGTTCAAGTAGATGGAACCAATGGGTAGGTGTGTCCCTGTGTGTGTATGAGTTTAGACAGTTAAGTTCTCGAACTTATCCTAGAAAAAGTGCTACATACCTCATTGCTGAATATCACTGCAGTCACCTTCGAAGTACCCCCGTTAGGAAGCTATGCAGCATCACCAGCACCTGTCCAACCCTTCAAAGCACTTTTTCTAGGATGAGTTCGAGAACTTAATTGTCAGACCTCATACAACAACGGCTCTGATGGCCACTCCAGAAAATGAGTTCCAAAATTGCTTTGAAAGGCAGACTAGGCACTGGTATCTCTGCATAGCTCCCCAAGGTGAGTACTTCGAAGGTGACTGTAGTGATGTTCAGCAATGAGCTATGTAACACTTTTCCTAGGACAAGTTGGCGAATTTAATTGTCCCACCTTGTATGTGTAATATCTATCTTTGCCACTAGGTGGCATTGCTCCACTGACCCTCTGCTCTGAGATGCTTTTTCTCCAGGAAGCAATTCACTGCTGTAGGAACCCAGGTAACCCCAGAAAACATAAGGTTTTCTCTCTGCTCTAGGTCTTTCGTTTTCTTTCATAAGATAATGTTTAACTTTCCCCTGATCTTAAAAGTAATCACTGAAGAAAAAAAACAAAACTAAGAGAAGCACAAGAAGAGAGGAAAAATTGCCCATAGCCTTGCCTTCTGGAGATAATGGTTGTGATATCTTTCAAGTAACTATTAACCTTTTGGTCTCTGATACATATTTCAAGCAGTAATAGCTCATGAACTGTGTGACTGGCACCATTCTAAAGGTTTCGTATGATTAATTCACTTACTCTTTCCTATGCCTGGAGAAGAAAGAGACGATTCTTTCCTGTGGTTTTGTTTTTTCAGTTTATGTAATTTTACTGCTTTATTGCGATGCATTACCCATATCACAAATTTTCCCATGTAAGGTGTACAGATCAGTGGCCTTTACTATGCTCATGGAATTGTACAACTAACACCGTGATTTAAGTTCGTACCATTTTCAATACTCCGGGAAGAAATTCTGTACCCATTAGCATGCCTACTCTTGCTCCTACTGAAATGGACTATGCTTATTCAAGATTTACAGGATAGGAAACGGATGTCCAGAAAGGAATTTTTCCAAGGTCGTGTGGCTGGTTCTGGTCAGAGCTGGGGTTTGAACACAATCAGAGGGCTCTGGGACCTGCATAGCTGGCCACTACACGGTACTGTCTTCAGCGTGCCTAGCAAGCCTGGGTCGTGCTGTCCTGCAGTCTCTTCTTTTCTCTTGACATATTTCTCTCCTCTCATATTTCTCATGACATCAAATATTTTTCTAAGATACAATTTGAGATGGTAGCATGATTGTCCCTCTGGGCTCTGGACACATTGGGAGGATCTAGATTTTTCTCTGGTATAGAATTATATCCTTGCTCATTCATGTTCATGGGCATTTGTGACCACTGCCTTAGCATAAATCTTGGAAACAAAACTGTGGGGACAAAGACTGTACATATTTTAAGAGCAAATCATCTCCCTAAAATTGTACCAATTTATACTCTTACAAGGCGTGTTCAAGAGCTACCTGTATCCCCCTCAAATAAATGTTTTCTTTCTTAATTTGTTTTGACGCTTTTTTCACTTTACCAAAATTATAACTTCAGGCTAATGGTATCACCTAGGACCTAAGGGCCCTTGATGAACATGAGCTACTGATAGAAGTTATAGTCAGTTGCTCCAATTTCTTCTCACTTCTTAGGAAATGGCATGAAAATGATGAGGAGAATAGAATGAGATTCTTTACAGAAGATCTGAAATGAATCCCAGGTAACGGGCGTTAAATAACAAAAGGCCTCTTAAACTTAGGAACTCTGATACAAACCAGAAGTGGAAATCATTTAATTCAGCTATCTTCCTGAGGTCCCATACAACACAGAGATCCTACAATTCTATTTTTTTCTCCTTTTTTTTTTTTAAAGACAGAATCTCACTTTGTCACCCCTAGTAGAGTGCCTTCGTGTCACAGCCCGCAGCAACCTCTAACTATTGGCTCAAGCGATTCTCTTGCCTCAGCCTCCCGAGTAGCTGGAACTACCAGCGCCTGCCACAACGCCCGGCTATTTTTTGTTGCGGTTGTCATTGTTGTTTTAGCTGTCCCAGGCTGGGTTTGAACCTGCCAAGTTCCATGTATGTGACTGGCACCGTAACCACTGTGCTATGGGCGCTGAGCCCTGATTCTACAATTCTAATTCAAAGAGAAAATTTTTTGATTCAGTAAGAGCCATTTTTCTCCTCCATATTCTCTTTCACCAGAGGCTAGAAAGCTCTTTGGTATGCAAAGGATAAAAGCAAAAGAGGGCAGGTTTTTGCTTTGAAGATCAGAATTCATCCTCATGTAGATGCCTCTAGGAGTATGGCTCATTAATGGACACCAGCTCCAGCCTGGCCCTTGGGCACATTTAGGAAAGCAAACCTTACCCTTCTATGGTTGACATAATGGAAATAAGCCATGTTGACACCAGATGTGTCTCCTGCCTGAGAAGCAGTTATGTGCTCTAGAGGGAGCACTTACAATCCACTCATTTATTTTTATTTATTTTATTTGGCAGAGAGAGTTTTGCTCTGTCACCTGGCCTCGAGTGCCATAGCATTATCATCATAGTTCACTCCAATTGCAAACTCCTGGGCTCTCCTAGCACTCTGGGAGGCCGAGGTAGGTGGATTGCCCTGAGCTCACAGGCTGGAGTCCACCCTGAGCCACAGCGAGACACCATCTCTAAAAGTAGCCGGATATTGTGGCGGGTGCCTATAGTCCCAGCTACTTGGGAGGCTGAGGCAAGAGAATTGCTTAAGGCCAAGAGTTGGAGGTTGCTGTGAGCTATGATGCCACAGCACTCTACTGAGGGCGATAGAGTGCGACTCTGTCTCAAAAACAAAAACAAAACTCCCGGGCTCAAGAGATCTTCTTGCCTTAGTCTCCCAAGTAGCTGGGACTACAGGGACTACCCACTACGATGCCCAGCCTTCATTTATTTATTCAACGTGTATTCGCCCATTATGTGCCTGGCACAGAGTGCTGGAGCCAGACACATCTGAACAGACTCCTCTCATCTGGGGGGAGGGCAACATTACTGACTTTGAAGGGAATGGGGGGAGATAATGAAATAACGTACAAAGCCCTCAATAAATTAATTGGAGCTATTGTCCTTACTCTTATTGGTGGTTTCTAACAAAGAGAGATATCACTTAATGGTTCCACGAAGACATAGCTGAAAAGTGAATTTTACAAATTCGAGTCTCCATTAAGTTCTGTTTCTATTTACCATTTGTAACCAGCTGGGAGCAGTGGTTCTCACCTGTAATCTCAGCGCTCTGGGAGGCCGAGGTGGGTGGATTGCTTGAGTTCAGTACTTTGAGACCAGACTGAACAAGAGTGAGACCCTGTCTCTACTAAAAATAAAAAAACTAGGGCGGCGCCTGTGGCTCAAAGGAGTAGGGCGCTGGTCCCATATGCCGGAGGTGGTGGGTTCAAAAAAAAAACCCAGCCCCGGCCAAAAAAAAAACTTAAAAAAAAAATACAAAAACTAGCCAGGTATTGTGGCGGGTGCCTATGGTCCCAGCTACTCTGGAGGCTGAGAAAGGAGGATCTGTTGAGCCCAGGAGTTTGAGGTTGCTGTGAGCTATGATGCCATGGCGCCCTACCCAGAGTGACAGACTCTGTTTCTAAAACAAAACCAACAACAACAACACCAATTCTGATTCACTTTCTTCATCATCTGAGCTGCTTTCTGAGCTTTTTTCCTTTCTTAAGGATGGAAAGCCCTGGAGCAGTTAGTGGCAAAGTCTTCTACTTTGGGTAGAATCCTGCGAAAGGAAAGCTGTTAAGCAAAGAGAATCAGAAGAAAGAAGGAAAGCAAGGAAGTGAATAGTGAGTGGATGGTTTTTGATTTCTTGGGTCCAGTCACCAAGATCTTTGGACCTGCTCTGGTTCTTGCAACTCTCTCGGAATCCTTCCCTAACAAGTCTCCCTTTTCACTCCAGCCAGCTGGACTGGGCTTCTCTCACTTGTGGCCAGGACTAGATCTCAGAGCCCTGCTTCATTCTGATGTAGCTCCCTGACCCAAGGAGAAGCGACCATTCGTATTAGCACCATTGAAAGTAAAATTTTTTATTGTCCACTGAGAGATTAGGGCTTTGCAGAACAGCAAACACAGCTCAAGTCAGCTCCTCTGGGTGAGAATTCCCTGGAGGAGTGTTTGAGTTTGTGTTTGGGGTGGGCTTGGCTGCTTTCTGGAGAAGGGCCAGCATTTATTTTGCGGGAGCTAGGCCAACCCTGTTGTTGGCCCGATCATAAACGCTGAAATATAGCCTAAGGAAAACATCTCCCAAGATCCAGGTCTTTGAGTTGAACGCGTTGTCTGGGAAACTCTGGAAGGTGCTGACACAGATGCCATATGCATTCTGGAGAAGATGACAGAAACACATGGTGGTCAGCCTGAGTCATTGCCTGCAACCCCCTTCTATACCCAGACCTGATGGGGTCTCAGCTTGGTCTCTCCTCTCTGTCCCCTGCAGCTGCGTGTCCAGGATCCAGGTCTGCCGTGGTCTCTCCCTCTGACCCTGTGTTTCCTCCTTCCTTTCCCTCTTTACCTCCCTTGTCCTTAGAGACTGAGCTCCAGGACCCCCACCCCTGCTTTTCTGGACCCAGGCTTGGACTCCTTAGCCACTCCAGGCTGGGGTGGATGACTTTCCTTGGTGGTTCCTTGGTACCAGTGGCACCCCACAACCCCTTTCTCACCATATTACCTGGTCTGCCGACTTGTCTGCCCAGCTCCCTGGGGTGCCGTTTGAGAGGAGCTTGGTCTAGACCCGCCCCCAATCCAAGCAGGCCTCTCCTACCTCTACAGGGCTACAGCTCAGGGTTGTTTATGCCCCTCTTCTAGCCCACCCAGCCTCCCCTGCTCTCCTATGGGCCTCAATACATGCCAGACGCTGTGTGGGTCCCGCATGTCTTTCTTCATGTCAACACCGCAAGCACCCCACAAAGGGAGAAGCTGCTACTCCACTTTGCAGAGGAGGGAAGGGCTTAGCAAGGTGAAGTGGTAACCTGGGGTAGGGCGATGAGATCATTTATGATCCAAACCAGCACAGTTTGGAGAAGGGAAAGAAGTATCGTTAGTAATCATGGGGGGACAACATGTTGGGACTGTCCCCAGCAACCCTGCCTGTCACTATTCCTTTGGCCCATTTCAAGGATGCTGCAGGCAAATTTCTGTGTTCATCTTTTGCAGTGGCCCGGTTGAACTGAAGTTCCATGGGGCAGAGGCCCTACGATGTTCCTCCCTCCCTGTTCCAGGCCCCATGCCAGCACAGGGTGGTTATTGCTTAACCTCTAGTGCAGACTGCCTCTGCTATGCACGTGTTTGTTTCGGGGGAGGTGCCTGCCAACCAGGTGGGCTCTGCAGTGGCTGCAATGGCACAACTTGGCCTCTGGGGACACTGTCCCACAAGACCCCTGATGTGAGGACCAGCCCTGGAGCTGGGCTCCTCACCTTCCGGATGTAGCTTCTGGCTGGCACCGGGTAGTTGACACCATCAATGACAAAGACAACGTCAGGCAGGTGGGTGGTGGTGTTACAGTTGACGACATACTGTTGGAGAAAGGGGAGAGAAGGTTGGCTCATCTGGTCCTTCAGTGCGTGGAGGCCCCAGATGACCTCTGGCAAAACCCTTTACCTCGTCGTTGACGAAACGCTGGGCATGGATGATGTTGTGGATGTTCAGGACACCCTCATTTGGGCCATTCACCACCGAGCTCCCAGTATCAAGAATGGCCTGGCAGCCATCATGACAAGCAATAACCTTCCCCTTCATGGTGATGCTGGGGGTAGGGCAGGCAAAGCAGATTTCCCATCACTCTTCAGCCTCCCTCCTTTCTGCCCCTCCCTGCTGTCTCCCATCCCCCTCTCTGTTTCCCTTTGCAGTGGGCACACTGAACTTCTGTGACTTCCTTTCAGTTCTTGAATGTTCCAACCTGTTTCTTGCCTCAGGGCTTTTGCACATGCTGGCCTCCCTTTCTAGAACTGCCCCCACGACCTCTGTCTGTCTAATTTCTGCTCATCTTCCATGTTCCAGATTAATTGTCACTTTTCCAGGGACGTAGACCTGGCTCCTCTCTTGGCTGACCTCCTCATTCTCTTGCTTGTTTCTAGCAGCCATGGAAGTGAGAATTCACTATTTCTGGGGCTCACTGGGCCATGTCTGCCTGCCCTACTGGATGGTGCGGACAGTGAGAGCAAGTTGCATCCTCAGCGCCTCCCTCAGGTGCCCAGTACACAGTGGCTGCTCAACGTAAGTTTGTTGAGTGAATTAACCAGGGAAACAGAGACTTGTTCTGGTGACTGAGTGAAGCAGGAGAGCCTATCAGGCAGCAGATGCTGAGAGTGGTGGGCAGGGGCGGTGGCTGCTGTAGAAGAGGGAGTCGCCTCTCAGAGTTGCAGCTCAGACGCTGAGGCCCCCGGCTCAGGTGGTGCCTAAGGCAGCCCGAGGGGCCGTAGATGCTGCCAAAGCCCACTTCTAGCTTCTCCCCAGTGGCATCACATAGAATCCAGCTGGCTACTGTCACCGTGTTCCCAGGCACTCCAGGACTCCAGGTTCCTGAATCTCTGTCAGAGCCCCTGGCCCCCTGGTGTGCCCAGGATGGGGGTCAGGTGGGGACTGTCCCTTTGTGTAATTCTCTTTCAGCTCGAGAACAAAACACATCTCTCTCCACTGCTGGGTATCTTCGCCCTGGGTGACCAACTTCTGAGTGTGCCTGGGACTTAAAGTCCTGTGTCCTGAAAGCTCCCTTGGCCCGAGGTAAACCAGGACAGTTGGTCACTTACCATGCCCCTGTTCAGCCTGGTGGGCTCCTCCCTGATCCACCGTGTGCTACACTTGCGGGTCCCCAGACCACGCTACCTGCCCACCTGCAGAATGGCCAGGCCCCCCCCCCCACACCGGGCTGCCTCTTCCCAGGGATCCCAGCTTCCTGCCCCGTGGCTCTCCCTGCTCCTTCTCTCAGTGCCCAAGACTCAGGCCTGCTCTGGCTTCTCTCACCAAGACCCTGGTGAGGAGGCCTGGAGGGATTAGGAACCACAGGGGCACTGTGTGTGTGTGTGTGTGTGTGTGTGTGTGTGTGTGTGACTGTTTCTGTGTGGGTGTGGCTGTGTCTGCATGACTTGTGACTTCATGAGTTTGTATGTGTCTGTGACAGTGTGTGCACGTGTGTCTGTGTGCATGTGTGTCTGTGCACGCATACATATGCATACGTGTGTGCAGCATCGTTCAGAGCAGGAATCAGAGGGGAGGACTTACCTGTTCAGGGCTACCTGCCAGAATTGTTGTTTGGTCACTGGCACCCATCTAAGTTCCCCGGAGTAGTAGGAGTGGTCCACCCCACCAAGCAGCAGCACACTGCCTCTCTTTCTCCCGCTGGAGGAGAGGAAGAGGAAAGGGCTTATTGCCATGAATGCTGGGCAGCGTTCTTCACCAGGCGCTGTCTAAGGGTTTGCTGTCATTGCTCACTCAATCTGCACCCTCATGCAGCCTAGGAAGCAGGCACTACTGCAATCTGCATTTTATGGATGGGGAAGTTGAGGCAAAGAGGAGTTGAATACCTGTCCACAGCTGGTCACATGGTGAGGGAGTAGCAAAGCTGAGTTTTGAATCTGGACAATCTGGCTTCTGAGCTGGGCTCTGAACACCCTACTCTTCGAAAAAGGGTCAGTTCTCCTCCAGCAATCAGAGTGGACTCTGAGATGCAGCCACAGGGTCTATGGCCAGGAACAGCTGACCTCTACCTTCTCCAGTCTGTCATTTTCCAGGAAAACCAAGCCCTGATGGGGACTAAGGGCTGCATGTTCAGGTTCACACAGGACTGGCTTCATGGGCCTGGTACTTGTGCCACCCACGGAGCCCTGTGCTTAGAAGAGCCCTGTGCCTCTGCTGTCACTGTTTTGCAGAGATTTTTTTTTTTTCTGAGACAGAGTCTCAAAACTCCTGGGCCTCAAACTCCTGGGCTCAAGCGATACTCCTATTTCAGCCTCCAGAGTAGCTGGAACTACAGGTGCCCGCCACAATGCCCAGCTAGTTTTTCTGTTTTTAGTAGAGTGGGGGTCTCGCTCTTGCTCAGGCTGGTCTCAAACTCCTGAGTTCAAGTGATCCACCCACCTTGGCCTCCCAGAATCCTAGAATTACAGGTGTGAACCACCAGGCCTGGCCTGTTTTGCGGTTTTTAATACTTTTTGAACAAGGGTCCCCACATTTTCATTTGCACTGGCCCCTACAAATTATATGGCTACTCCTGGGCTCACAGTAAAATCTTAGTGAGGGAGGAACATCCCTGAAGACCCCTGTCCTCCCACGTTTAGTCCATCAGCAAATCCTGTTCCCTCTGCCTGTAGCTGACTCCCTACTGCTCTCCCCTGGGCCTGGCAGCCACCTCTTTTCCGCCCCTCCGTTCACTCCGTTCACTCATCTCCTCCCAGTGGGTGTCCAGAGTGAGCTGTCAAAATGGAAGTCAGATGAGTTCTCTTCCCTGCTTAGTCCCCTGCCACAGGCCTCTGTTCCCACTTAGGACAAAGCCCTAGGGAAGCCTCATCCTTCCCCCTGCCCCCAGGACTCCAGCCATGCCGGGTCCCCTGTAGGTCCCCCATGCCTGGGCTCTGTGTGCTCACTTCCCCTCTAGGCCTTGGCACTCAACACTTCTTGGGGCCTGGCTCTCAGCATCTCAATCCTGACTCTTTCCCATGGCAGAGAGCTCAGTGCAGAGTGGCCGTTCCCAGCTCAGAACGCACCTTCATCCCTGTCCATTCTATCAGCCCGATTTATTGCTTTCTCAGAACCAGTTACTGTCTGGAGTTATCTTTTTCCTTTATTTATTTACTTACTTCCTGTCTGCTTCACGTGTACAGAGAAGTCCTCAGCACATACTAGGTGCCAATTATCTCCCTCAATTGGATACAAGTGTTCCTGAAGCTTAGTGAGTTCAAATAACCTGCTTGGGTTCAGGCGACGGAGCCAGGGTATGAACCCAGGTCCCCTGAGCTACAGCCTCAACCACCAGACTCTCTTGCCCCCTGCATGGCTCTGTGGGGTCAACCACGGACTTTGTGGGGGAAAATATGGTCTGTCAACAGGGTCCCCCTTTTGTCTGTGCTCCACCATTCTCCCCGATTGTCTACCAGACCCTAAGGCAGTCAGGGGACTGAAGCTTTTTTTATAGAGCTCAGGGACAGGAAATTTGCTGATGGATTAACATGGGCCATGAGGGTAGTCCTGAGGGCTGAGTTCAAGTCCTACCACTACCAGGACCTGACTGTGCAACCTTGTGCACAGCCCCTCTCTGAGCCTGTTTTCTCATCTATTGAATGAAGGGACTAGACTGGAGGGTCAGCAAACTTTTTCTGTAAAGGGCAGGTTGTTACTATTTTAGAATTTGTGGGCCTAATGTCTGTCACACTGGTCAACACTACCACAGCATGCAGAAGTGGCCACAGACAACACCTGAACATTGTCATAGTCCAATAAAACTTCATTTACAAAAACAGAGGATGGACCAGATTAGGCCCCTGTGACTATAGTTTGCTGACTCCTGGACTACACTGTCTCTAAGGAAACTTCTGGATCAGAAAGTCTATAATTTTTCATGCAACCAAAAGTGTTTTACAGTGAGTTAGAGAAAGGGCTTGTCTAGCCCACATTTACCTGGTCAAGTAGAAGGCAAAGAGGTTCTCAGAAATGAGGCCTTTTTTCCAAAGGTTGTCAAAGACAGGGGTGAGTCCATTCTTGCCAAGGCCAGGGTAGGCCATTCCCAGGATGCCATCAAATTCTACAAAGTACCCGTACGAACTGTCCTCCTGGGTGCTTAGGACAAATGCCTGGTTGATGTCCTCAAGGTCCCCGATCTGTGGGAGAAAAGGATCTTCCTGTGTAAGGGTTTGGGAAGTAGGGCCAGGGCTAGGCTGTGGGGAGTTGAGGGCAGGAAGTGGGTGAGGAAAATTCACCAACACCACGGAGAGAACTGAAGCAGGTGGGGCTGGGGCCGCAGCTCAGATGGTCATTGATAGGTGAGAACGAGGAGTGGGTTGTGGGGGTTGTGCTGTGGGATCTAACCAGCGCCTGTGCCTTCCTCCTGCCACCCGAGATTCGTCAGATAGGCTCTGACCCTTTTCACAGGTGGGGAGACTGAGGCTCCTAGTGTGACCAAATGGTACCCATTTGAGACAAATGGGTAGAGAATAGGGTCATTTTTTTGGTACCACCATGATCTGATGACAGAGTGGTCTTTTCTGCATCCCCTTGGGGACACAGTTGCCCATACCACATAGCCAGTAGGGTTCTTAGGAAAATTCTGCCTGGAAAACCGTCTTCTCTGCGTGTGTGTGTGTGTGTGTGTGTGTGCATACACACTACGTATACTGAGGCACTTTGCAGGAGGGAGTCCCTAGTTTCTCTTGGATCTCAAAGTCCTCCAAGGCCTGCAAAGGTAACAAGCCTTTCATCTGTCAGGATGCTCCTGAATCTATGGGCACCTCCTTTCCCTGCCTGGCCAGAGGCCCCAGGCAGGTTCCACCCCCTCCTGCAAGCGTCCCACTCCTGCAAGGGTCCTGATTCGCATCTTAGCTTTGCCGCTTGCCAGCTGTGTGATCCAGCCTTGATCAAGGCCCTTACTATCTTTGTTCCCTCCTCTGTAAGATGGAGATATGAATAGCGCCTTGTCGTGGGAGTTAAACAAGTTATCACATCCAAAGGGCCAGCACAGCACAGAGTGAGAGAATAAAAGTGGGCGATTTTTACCCACCTCTGTCCCTGCTCCCAGCAAAATCAGCCTCATGCTAACTTTGGCCAAGCCCGTCCAGCAGCTGCTCCCACCCTCGGGCTTCGCTGCCCCCCCGAAGAGTTTACATGCCGGCAGGGTCACTACCTCCCTGGGACACGGCCCCACAGGACGGTATTCCCTGCTGAGCCAGTATCTGGTCTTGTGAGTGGTGTGAGCAGCCCTGCCTCCACCTCTGGTTTCCAAGTTACCTTAACAGTGTCATAGCCAACAACTCCTATTATGGCCCCAGAGCCGTAGTTGAGTCTAACAGTGTGGACCATGCCAGGGTGCACCTTGTACGTGGAAGACCTCCGAGGGTTGAAGCGTCTGTGTTTTTCTGCAGGCACAGGGGTGGGCATCCATCAGGCCTGCTGAGGACTGAGAAGCCAGTGGCGGGAGGACATGAGACAGGGTGCGGGGGACACTCACCGCAGGACCAGGTGTCGCAAAAGACAGAGGGCACCCACAAGTCACTAGAGCCTGTGTCAAAGACGACTTTGAACGTCTGAGGGGGTGTTCCAATGGTGATGAGACCAACATAGGCCAGCTGCCAGAGCCAGGAAGGGGTGGTTAGAGCAGGCCTGGCCATGCCCTGATTCCCAGAGTGCTGGCCTTCATTGGGTGTCCTCAGGTTTCCCAAATGTCTTACCCATGGCTCTACCTTGCAGCCCTTGCTCAAGTTAATGCCTTCATTCGAGAAACCCTCCAGCCTTCCCCGAAGCTCTCCACATCCTTTCCATCCTCAAAGGCCCAGCCTGGGTGCCTCTTCCTCCAGGCAGCCCTCCTAAATTACCCACAGGTCACTATGAGCCTTCTTTCCTCTAAACTCACATCACACAATGTCAATACCAAAACAGTTGGGACTTTCATCTGAGATTTATTTACTCTTTGCCTATTTCTCTGGCTGGGCTACAGGTTCTTGAAGATGAGATGGAGCCTCTGGTAATCAGTAACAATGACTATATTATTAGTTCATCATGGTGTCCCACACCACAGGGCTCGATAGCTTTTTCTTGGTGTGATTCTAGGGCTGAAGAGGCTTCTCTAACTAGGGCCTCAAACTTGATTTGCACTTGGCTTTGTTGTCATTTGATCAGGCATGGCTCACCCTTCAATGTGGCTCCATTAGTTCAGTGATTTGCTTAGTTCAGAAAGGGTAAAGTCCCCCAAAACAAGCACTGTCATTGTTCACAGGTGCCAAGTGACATATCATTGGCACAGGAATTGATGTTTACCTGGTATCTGGTCATTGCTGGGCCCAATCACTGCAGACCAACAACCAAGTGTAGGAGAGACTTCTTCTCTGGGGATGGGTCCCTGTCTCCACTGTTTCTGCTTGCAGGAGCCCAGCCCTACCCATCCCCCTGGCTCATGCCCCAAGCTGAGCTCCAGTGCTTGGCAGGAGGCCCAGGAGCGTACTCCAGAGCTCCATCCTCCCAGCGTACTCACATCCAAGTAGTTCCTCAGGGGTTCAGAAGTCACTTTTGTGTACTGATATTTACTAAGAAACTTGGCTGGGCTGTAAGGGTACTTTTCAAGGTATTCTTTCAGCATGCCTTTTTCCTGGAGGTTTTCTCGCATAGTTTTGACCTTCATCAGAGGGACTCTTTAACAGAGCATGGGAAGAGAAGCAAATAAGAGACAGCAGTGGGCTGCCCCTTGCTACAAGGTGACTGTCACCCCCTGCTTTATAAGTGTGCTGTGCATTTTCCAAACATTTTAATGAGTGCTGTCATATTATTAGGACAGGCCATCCAACACAATGAAAACCATGGCAGGAAATCTAGGTTTGAATCCAGGTTCTCGTTTAAAATCTCAGGCAAGTCATATGATGTTTCTGAGCCTCGCTTTCCCTATGTGTAAAAATGGTGGAATGATAATGCTCCCCTGAGATAGAATGTTTGGGGATTCTAAGTGAGGTGGCGGAGGCGATGCACCTGCCATATATTAATAGCAGGTCTTGATGGTGATGGCCATTCCCATTGCTATTATCATCTCAATGTTTCTTTCTCCAGACAGCCCTAGAAGGGAGATAGAGTGGGGATCATTATCCTTTCATTACAGGGGAGGAATTTGAAGTGCAGTAGCTTGTGACTTGGTTGGGGTCACACTGCTTGTTAGTGGAAATCCTGGGTCTAAATGTAGCTCTCCTGATCTCTCCAGGGTTCAATCAGAAGAGAGGGCTGAGAGAGGAAGCCAGGATGTGGGAAAACTCAAAGATGCTGAGGTGGGCAATAAATTAGGGCAATGAAGAGGGTAGAGAAAGAAGAATGAATTGAAACAAGAAAAAACAGAGTTCTGCCTACACAGAGACACCCAAAGAAGTGAAGAAATAAAGGAGAGAGATGTGGAGATAGAGACGGAATCAGAGACACATACCCAAGGAAACAGAGGGAACAGAGAGAAGACCTAGAAAATTACTCAGAAGAAACACTGTTTCTAGATGGGACCACATCTACAGTTGCACAGGTTGTGCACTGAACAATTCTGGGAAGTGCCATTCACATAGCTTATGATGTGACTGGTGGCCCTGGAGGAGTGTAACCCCTCAGACTTTCCCCCAGACCTCTGGGTCCCACATGCACTTGGCAAACTGCTCATCAATAAATGCAGACTTGAACTTCATGAGAGCCAGAGAATGATTTGGTTTCCTTTTTAATTCGTGCATTAGAAGGAGAATAAGAGGGCAAGAAAGAGAGCTGATGTCTCTCATCCCATAACTTACCTGACCAAGCATTCTGAGAGGGCCACCAGCCCGAGGACCACAAGCCACTTCATGCTCCCTTCCTGGGTTTAAAGCACTCAAGAAAGAGCAAGTTCCAAGTATACAGTGGCTATATCAAGAGTTGCTCATTTTAAATATGCTCAGACCTGCCCTAATTACCCCCTTGAGGGCCACTCTGCTTGCTAAGAAATACAAGTTTCCTGATAAGATCTTTACCCCCATCAGTGTTTGTGAGTAGGGACCTAAAAAAGTCTCAGAAAACAGAGATTTCCATTGCAATGTCTTCCTTGAGGCTTGGATGAAAAAACAAAACCAAGTCACTGACAAGACTTTTTCCAGGAAGCCCTAGAAGGGAGACTCTTGCTATCTTGGAGATAAAGGCACTGGGAATAGTGTGGTCAAAGCAAGTGCCTGGTTTGACAGTCATGATCTTATGCAGTCTTTTCAGCAAGCCCAGGAGTTATGCATCCCTGTCCTTATTTGAGAGGAGATTGTTAGGAGGAAGAGAAGTCAAATTTCAGAGAGAAATGTTGGGAGCACCCCACTGACATATAAGTGGCTTTAGGTGGGGGGATGGCATAGGGTGGGGGCATCTGATGCCAACCTAGGCTCAGCAGTATGACAATTGTACAATTTTAATATTGGAAGAAATGTGATATATGCATCCCAAAGATACTATTTTCATCCAATAAGCATTTATTGAGGACCCACTGTGCTCTAGAGACTGGGCTAGTATAATGTGAAATCAAGGTCAAGGAAGACACGGCAGACCTTGCTTTCAGGGAGCTTGCAGTCTGGGGCCGGGGTCACAAACTCAAGGACCCGGAGGCAGAAGGAATGAGAGGAAGTGCTTGTGGGCCTCGTGGGCATGGGCAGTACCATCTCCCCCGGCCCCCACAAGGGAGTAGTCTCTTCTCTGCTTCACCAGTGGCTGGCGTGCTGGAAGGCAAGCTGTGATGTGATGGTAGGCGACCCAGTTCTCAAGAGAAGGGGAGAAAACTCAAACGTGTTTCTCCTACTTTACCCTCAGAACAAGCTTCTGACACCAGATGAGTGGGCGTTTTCTCCCCACCAGCAAGCTGGCAATCAGTTCAGTAGCAGGCACACCAGGTGGGGTCCTCCGGTTCAATTCTTTTTTTTTTTTTTTTGAGACAGACTCTGACACATCACCCTGGGTAGAGTGATATGGCATCATAGCTCACAGCAACCTCAAGCTCTTGGGCTCAAGTGATTCTCTTGCCTCAGCTTTCCAAGTAACTGGGACTACAGACGCCCACCCCAACACCCGGCTGTTTTTAGAGACAGAGTCTCACTCTGGCTCAGGCTGGTCTCTAATCCGAGAGCTCAGGCAATCCACCCACCTCAGCCTCCCCGAGTGCTGGGATTACAGGTGTGAGCCGCTGGGATTACAGGTGTGAGCCACTTGTCCGGCAGCCTCCCGTTCAGTTCTGACACTGCCTTCTTGGATATAGCCTCAGATCTCACAGGTTGAAGGCTTATTCGTGTAAGACCGGCCCCCACTTCCCACGCCAATCCCCAGTCCCAGGTTGCTTTACCTATGCTTCTGACTATGAATTACAGATCCCACGACTCTACCTTTGGATTCAATTGATTCGCTAGAGTGGCTCATTTGACCAATGGAAACACTTTTGTTTACCTGTCTACCCTGTAAGGTATTACAAAGGATAGAGGTGAAGAAAAGTGCAGGTATGGGGAAGGGGTGTGGAGCTTCCAGGCCCTGCCAGAGCAGCCTTCCTCGGGGGACCGCCACATGTTCTGCACTAGGGAAGCTCCTGCTCCCCATCCTCTTAGACCTTTTATAGAAACTTGACTGGATAGACGTGACCGAGGCACTGGCCACTATGCAGAGACATGTGCCCGGACAAGAAGACTCTGAGCTGATAGACTGAGAGGGGAATCCCAGCGGCCTGCCTGTGCAGATTCCTGGCCTCTCTGTGCATTCCTTTCTCTGAGTTGTGGGACAGGACCTCTTTTGAAATGGGAGTTTTGTGACTGCCAATCAGATAAGGTAGAGATCAGACAATTTCTTCCTGCTGGGATGACCTGAGTATGTTTCTAGTTTCCAAGGCCTGCCTTGGGGGAAAGAAAGAGCAGGTGAAAGGAGGGCAGGAAAAGGTGGTCAGAGGGAGAGAATTCTGTTTTCTGAGGCTGCTCCTGAGGCCTACAGCACCCCAACATCATAACAAAATGTGCCCAGGAGTTTTACAAAGACCACACTGCCAAACAAGCTGAGTTTAGAGCAGAGTCCTTTCATTGAAGAGCCAGCCGGTCACTGCCTCAGTGTCTCAACATGGGGTTTCTGAGAGCAGCTCCGAGTGCTTACGGGGTGTTGTTTTTAAGGCCTGGTCTGCATCCTGGTTGGCACCCAGGCTGTCCGGGTGCATCTGGTAGGATAGCAAGCAAGCCTTGTACAGAAGAAGAATTTTGCAGTTGTTAGCTATACCTCATACATCTTTGTTTTAATATGTTCCCCCGACATCTCAGTTTCCATACATCTTTGTCTCACTATTTTCTCTGCCTGGTATTGTCTAAAGGTCAGTCCAGGGATAGTCGGTTCGTTTCCCAGGGAGTTAGCCAAGCAAGAAACTGGGAGTGAACTGGAAGCAAGAAATCAATTAGTACTTTTTCATTTATCTTGGGGGTGAACTAGACTTATTTCTTTTAGAAAACCTGCAGTCCAGAAATGTGCCAGGAGTTAACTGATATTTTTCCTTTATAGCCTAGGCCTGACACTTTTCTGATTTAGCCTAGGCCCACTAGGCCTAGCAAAAAGACTAACCAGGGCTGTGGGAGTTACAATTTATATTAATCAGTCAATCTATGTACCTATCTAAATATCATAGGAAATCAGAAGTCTGTTATTTATGTGAAATCTCTGATCTTTAAAAGTTGGCAGCGAATTAGTTTGTTTTTCTGAGAAACACAGGATGGGCCACACCTTAAATAACTGCCAGCTGGATTCAGCTGGCCTAGAGGTGGGAGTAGCACCGGGCTGGGAAGGTGTTAGGTCACGGTTGGCTACATAAATAAGAGACTGAGTGCACCCTAACCACATCAGTTTTCTTTCCATTTGTAAAGAAAGACCACTAGGGTCAGATAAACTGAAGAACTCAATGAGAACTTCACTTGATGAGAACCTGTTAAGTAATTCCCCTAATTTCCAGCCCTAAGAAAACATTGTTTTTTTTTTTTTTTTTTCCTGGCAAACTAAACATATAAAGGGTATATAATTCTTTTTTAAGTGTCTTCTCTTTTTT
The DNA here is from genome assembly GCF_027406575.1 of Nycticebus coucang. Classification (NCBI taxonomy): domain Eukaryota; kingdom Metazoa; phylum Chordata; class Mammalia; order Primates; family Lorisidae; genus Nycticebus; species Nycticebus coucang. Next base: position 12,062,394 of record NC_069793.1, read on the forward strand.
TTTTTTTGTAGAGACAGAGTCTCACTGTACCGCCCTCGGGTAGAGTGCTGTGGTGTCACGCGGCTCACAGCAACCTCTAACTCTTGGGCTTAGGCGATTCTCTTGCCTCAGCCTCCCGAGCAGCTGGGACTATAGGCGCCCGCCACAACGCCCGGCTATTTTTTGGTTGCAGTTTGGACGGGGCTGGGTTTGAACCCGCCACCCTCGGCATATGGGGCCAGCGCCCTCACCACTGAGCCACAGGCGCTGCCCTTTAAGTGTCTTCTCAATCAAAGATGACAGAAAAGGACCATCCAGAGCTTTTGCTCAGCCTGAGATGAGCAGGACAAGCTCCTAAAACTGGCATTATTCCAGCCGAAGTAAAGTAAATGGCATTTTTATGGCTCCTTCCAGGACTCACAGGGCCCCAGTGTTCTCATGTGAGATCTGGATTCAGTTCAGGCCCATCTTGGGTAGAACCATGTGGAGGATGACCTGATTCCCAGGCTTGGGTGGTAGGTGGGGTGGTAATGTCTTACTCCTCATTTTTGCACATTCATAACTCAGTTTTACCACTGTGGAGGGGATTGGAAACATTTAGCAAATTATATACACATACTTGCACTTTAGCTTAGGAATTCTACTTCTAGGAATTTATCTCACACCAAAAAGTTGTATGTTGTATGCACAAACAATTCATTGTACCATTATTTAGTAGTGGCAAAAGATTAGAAAAATATCAGAGATGTCTGCCAATATGACTTTTGCATAAGCTACAGTGCAGAGAGTGCTCCCCAGCCTGCTGCCCTCACTGCTTGTGAGCCATGGGAAAGAGGGACAGCCACATCCAGTGGCACTTTGACTGATTGCTCTCTGGCTGCTGGCATCATCTCAAGCTGGACAGCAAAAGAGCAGACCATCCAAAACATCTCTAACATAAAAATATTGTCGAATTTATCTAACCCTTCTCAGCATGTCTTAGAATCCTTTTATTGTTATTCATTCCTTGAGGAAAGGCATTAAAGTTCATCAACATAATCAACTTTCTGTTGGAGAATTCAGAGCTTCCCAGTTGGTAGCATATGGGAAGTTGCCACCAGTTGAAGCTGTGGAATCTCATCCCATTGAATCTGAGTGGTGGAATATTCCACTGGGCAGGAGCACTGAGGTCCTCTGGTGCTGGGATGGCAGTGACACGGCCTCTTCACTGTCCATTCAAGTCCAAGACAGACATCACCAGTGAATCACAACATTGCTGACCACTAGATGTGGCCCCCTCCCTGTCCCACAGCCACGATGGCATTCAGTCTGCATTACTGCTCTTGTTGGACAAGTCCAAACTCCTGGAAATGGGGAAGCTGAAAGCTCAGGTAAACAACTTACCAAAAGGTTGGCAGGTAAGTTAGTGAAGGGCTGGGCCTAGGGCTTCTGGTTCTCAGGCAATCCTCTCCCCATCTGGCACAGGCTCGGGGAGCTCTGAGAAGGGCAAGTCAGAGAATGCATCATTGCCTGCACTGCCGCCGGCTTCCAAGGGTAACTCCCAGAGGCCTGAAGATTTTTCCCTTTCCTCCGCAAGCCCAGCTCCACTGCTGTCACCAGACTTGCCAACTCATGGCAGCAGGAAGGCCACATTGGAAGCTAGCCCTGCCAGGTGCCAGGCACAGAGGGGGCAGTCCCAGCTTGAGGGGCCCCAGGAAGCAGGAGGCAGTGGTACCAGTTGGTCCCAGACTTGTGCCCAGCTTGGCAGCCCTACAGCCTTTCCTCCGTGTTCATACAACACTGACCCTCGTAAGCTGGCGTGGCACTGGCCCATACTTAGAGTAGTGAGCATTTTCTGGTCAGACTTTGACAGTTGAAACCATTATCTTATTTCTTCTTCAGGGGATACTTGGCTGAATTGGGAGGCTCAGAAAGGGTTGGATTCAACACCCCAAAAAGACTTTGGAGTTTTGAAGACCTTGATGGGGATGAACCACTCCTGCTTTGTGGGGACTTTGCTGTATGGATCTGGACAGAGAGAAAGAGCAGACCAAGGCAGACCCCCTGGGAAAGGCTGGGCACGATATGATTCCACCTGATTGGGCCCTGAGTTCCAGCCACCAGACCTCATGGGCAGGTGCAGGTGCTGGTGCTCATGGTCACTTCCAAGAAGAGATGGAGGAACCAGACACTGGAAAGGGAGAGGCCACCTCCAGGGGCCTCGTGATCCCACTGGGGCAGATGAGGCAAGAGCATTGACCTTCCTCCTGGCCCCATGGGTGTGCTGGGGAATCTACCCCAGAGGACAAGCAAAATAAAAGGGCCAGAGTCAGTGGTGGTGGCAGTGATGTCCACTGTGCCCCCAGGAGCCACTGCTGCTGGCGATAACTGGCTTATCCACATGGCCCTGTGCCCAGGAGCAAACTTGGCTCTGTTGACTTCCCTGGTTTCCTGCCTCAGACTGTACACAGCCCCACGCTCACCATTCTGGGGGTTGTTTTTGGCTGATAACTTGTTCTGAGTCAATGAATCAAGTGTGAGATAAGGTCATGGTGGGGTAGCTTGTGGCCTAGATGTCCCCTGGTTGATGATGGTGCATCCAAGTGTGGAAGGAAGACTGTGTTAGGCCTAGTGGGCCTAGGCTATGGCAGAAAGGTGTCAGGCCTAGGCTATAATGGAAAGATACCAGTTAACTCCTGGCAAATTTCCAGACTGCAAGCTTTCAAAAAAATGAAAGAAGTCTAATTCACCTCCAAGATAAATGAAAAAGCACCAATTGATTTCTCGCTTCTAGTTCACTCCCAGTCTCTTGCTTGGCTAACTCCCTGGGAAATGAACTGGGGGGCACCAACTGTCCCTGGACTGACCTTTAAACAATTTGAGATGGGGAAAGTACTGAACCTAAGATGTATGGGGAGAAAATATTAAAACAAAGATGTATGACATATGACTAACCTCAAAATTCTGCTTCGGTACAATGCTTGCTTGTTACCCTACCCAGATGCACCTGAACAGCCTGGGTGCCAACCAGGATGCAGACCAGGCCTTAAAAACCTGACCCCTTAAGCATTCGGGGCTGCTCTCAGAAACCCCAAGTTGGGACACTGATGTAGTCCCCAGCCGGCTGCTGAATAAAAAGACTCCCTTGCAAATTCGGCTTATCTAGTTGTGTGGTCTCTGGGGGACTCCTGGGCACAACAACTGGAGATGGAAAAGCAGCCACTTCTTGAACTTGGTTACCTGGAGCCTTTGAAGTTGCTATTCCCCTACCTGGAATGTTCTTCTTCCAGCTCTTCTTTGCATGGCCAGCTTCTCCCCAATACTCAGCCACCTCAATGTCGCCTCCTCGGTGGAGCCTTCCCTGACCACTCTGGTCTCCCAGCCACAGAACCTTACTCATTGGCAGGGTTCTATAGACACCTGTTGAGTGCATTTCCCCACTCGCATTTCATGGGTACTCTGTGAGATTGACAGTGAGCCTAATTTACAGGTGAAGAAACTGAAGCTCGGGGAACTAATTAACTTCCTCAAAGATTTACGGCAAGTAAATGGTAGAGTCCAAATTTGAATCCAGGTCTGTCTGACTGCAAATTCCATGCTCTTGACAACTTTTCTGCTCCTCAGTTCTGGCCTTGGGAGATCAGGAAACAAGGCAGAGGAAAAAGAGGAGTGGAAGGCTTTAGAAAATATTCATCCTGGGCTTGGCGCCTGTGGCTCAAGCGGCTAAGGTGCCAGTCACATACACCTGAGCTGGCGGGTTCGAATCCAGCCTGGGCCCGCCAAACAACAATGACGGCTGCAACCAAAAAATAGCCAGGCATTGTGGCAGGCGTCTGTAGTCCCAGCTACTTGGGAGGTGGAGGCAGGAGAATTGCTTGAGCACAGGAGATGGAGGTTGCTGTGAGCTGTGATACCATAGCACTCTACCCAGGGCAACAGTTTGAGGCTCTCTCTCAAAAAAAAAAAAAAAAGAAAGAAAGAAAGAAAGAAAAGAAAAGAAAATATTCATTCCTTTTGTGAACACTTCTTGTGGGTGCTCTAAGCCAAGTCCATAAAGCCTAGTAGGCAGCTTATCTTCAAAAAAGTCATACATCATGATCAAGTAGGTTTCATTCCAGGGATGCAAGGCTGGTTTAACATACACAAGTCCATAAACATTATACACTGTATTAACAGAAGCAAAAACAAAGACCATATGATTCTCTCAATAGATGCAGAAAAAGCAATTCGATAAAATCCAGCATCCTTTTCTAATTAGAACACTAAAGAGTATAGGCATAGGTGGCACATTTCTTAAACTGATCAAAGCTATCTATGACAAACCCACAGCTAATATTTTACTGAATGGAGTAAAACTGAAAGCTTTTCCTCTTACAACTGGAAACACACAAGGTTGTCCTCTGTCACCTTTACTATTCAACATAGTCCTGGAAGTTCTAGCAAGACAAGGAAATAAAGGGCATCCAAATGGGAACAGAGGAGGTCAAACTCTCCCTCTTTGCTGATGATATGATCTTGTACTTAGAGAACCCCAAAGACTCAACCACAAGACTCCTGGAAGTCATCAAAAAATACAGTAATGTCTCAGGATATAAAATCAATGTCCACAAGTCAGTAGCCTTTGTATATGCCAATAATAGTCAAGATGAGAGGCTAATTAAGGACAAAACTCCCTTCACCATAGCTTCAAAGAAAATGAAATACCTAGGAATATACCTAACAAAAGAGGTGAAGGACCTCTATAGAGAAAATTATGAAACCCCAAGAAAGGAAATAGCAGAGGATATTAACAATGGAAGAACATACCATGCTCATGGATGGGAAGAATCAACATTTTTAAAATGTCTATACTTCCCAAAGCAATCTACCGATTCAATGCCATCCCTGTTAAAATACCAACGTCGTACTTTCAAGACTTGGAAAAAATGATTCTGCATTTTGTATGGAACCAGAAAAGACCCTGTATAGCTAAGGCAGTTCTTCATAATGAAAATAAAGCTAAGGGCATCAGCATACCAGATTTTAGGCTGTTCTACAAAGCCATAGTGGTCAAGACAGCATGGTACTGGCACAAAAATAGAGATATTTGAATTGAATAGAAAACAAGGAAATGAAACTAACATCTTACAACCATCTAATCTTCAATAAACCAAACAAGAACATACCTTGGGGGAAAGACTCCCTATTCAATAAATGGTGCTGGGAGAACTGGATATCCACATGTACAAGACTGAAACTGGACCCACACCTTTCTCCACTCACAAAAATTGATTCAAGATGGATAAAGGACTTAAATTTAAGGCATGAAACAATAAAAATCCTCCAAGAAAGCATAGGAAAAACACTGGAAGATATTGGCCTGGGGAAAGACTTCATGAAGAAGACTGCCATGGCAATTGCAACAACAACAAAAATAAATAAATGGGACTTAATTAAACTGAAAAGCTTCTGTACAGCTAAGGAGACAACAACTAAAGCAAATCGACAACCTACACAATGGGAAAGGATATTTGCATATTTTCAATCAGACAATAGCTCGATAACTAAGATCTATAGTGAACTCAAATTAATCCACATGAAAAAAGCCAACAATCCCATATATCAGTGGGCAAGAGACATGAATAGAACCTTCTCTACAGACAGGCAAATGGCTAACAAACATATGAAAAAATGCTCATTATCTCTAATTATTAGAGAAATGCAAATCAAAACCACCCTGAGATACCATCTAACCCCAGCGAGAATGGCCCGCATCACAAAATCTCAAAGCTGCAGATGCTGGCATGGATGTGGAGAGAAGGGAACATTTACACTGCTGGTGGGACTGCAAACTAGTACAACCTTTTTGGAAGGAAGTATGAAGAACCCTCAAAGAACTCTAGCTAGACCTCCCATTTGATCCTGCAATCCCATTACTGGGCATCTACCCAGAAGGAAAAAATTCCTTTTAGTATAAGGACCCTTGAACTAGACTGTTTATTGCAGCTCAATTTACAATTGCCAAAATGTGGAAACAGCCTAAATGCCCACCAACCTAGGAATGAAAATATTCATTGGTACATGTGTACCATGGAACACTATTCAGGGTGCTGGCCCCATATGCCAGAGGTGGTGGGTTCAAACCTAGCCCTGGCCATAAACTGCAAAAAAAAAAAAAAAAAAAAAATGGAGACTTTACAGCCTTTGTATTAATCTGGATGGAAATGGAACACGCTATTCTTAGTAAAGCATCACAAGAATGGAGAAGCATGAATCCTATGTACTCAATTTTGATATGAGGACAATTAATGACAATTAATGACATGGTGGGGGTGGGGAAAGGGGAGAGCAGAGAGAGAAAGAAGGAGGGAGGGGTGGGGGAAAGGAAGAGCGGAGAGAGGGAAGGAGGGAGGGAGGTGGGTCTTGGTGTGTGACACACCTTTTGGGGGCAAGACATGATTGTTAAGAGGGACTTTACTTAACAAATGCAATTAGTGTAACCTGTTTCTTATGCCTTCAATGAAATCCCTAACAATAAATGAATAAAAAAAAAAAAAAAAGATGTGGGCAGCGCCTGTGGCTCAAAGGAGTAGGGCACCGGCCCCATATGCCAGAGGTGGTGGGTTCAAACCCAGCCCTGGCCAAACACTGCAACAACAACAACAAGAACAACAAAAAAGATGTGAGGTAGTCAAGTGATTATGTGCTTGGATTTAATCAGTCAATAGGTTGATGCCTTGTAAAAAGCCTGGGGACACTAACTTCAGGCCTTTTGCCCTTCTGCTTTCCACCATGTGAGGATCCAACAACAAGGCACCATCTTGGAAGCAATGGCTAAACACTCATCAGACACCAAACCTGCCAATGCCTTGATCTTGGACTTCCCAGCCTCCGAATTAGGAGAAATAAATTTCTGTAATTTATGAGTTTCTCACTATTAGTTATTTTGTTATAACAACATAAAAAGACTGAGTCAGAGAGAAAGAAAAAGGAGAGACAGAAACAGAGGGTGAGAGACAGAGTTAGAGAAATCTGTTACATTTACTTAATTTTTAAAAGATCTAAGATTAATTCTGCCCCATTCAGTTCTTCATCATCTCATATGGTTGGTCTGGATAATTTTCCTGGTGTCACGTCCTAGTCCTAAGTCAAGATAATGGAAATTTCATTTTCTAAGGCCCATACGTCCCCTTCAGTGGTTAGACATTGACCTACAGAAAACATCAGCAAAACTGAAAGTCACACACTACCCAGGTGTATCTGGGTCTTGAAATTTCTTATGAAAGTAATCATCTAAATACCAACGTTTTTTATGATTTATTGTTTCAGTTTAATGATCCTCATTTTGCTGCAAACCAACCCTAAATTTCTGTTTAATATTTTTCTGTCTGCTAGAAATTACGTTCTTGAATTTATCTGGTAAATGTAAAACTATTTTAAAAAAGGACTCAAAATAAGTTTTATTTGCGTTGCTTGCTGTTACTTTAATTGTTGTCTCTTAACATTTATATAAATGAATAACTTTGTGTTTTCAAAAAAAAAAATGAGATTTCTCTCTTGCTCTCCCTATTTGCCCATTACAGCTCATCTAGGGGTCTCGTTCAAGACATCTGCTCTGGAGGATGCAGACTGATAGAGACTGCACCACTGGTGGCCATGGCAGGGGAAGGATACCGGCCAGTTTCTGTACTGGCCACGTCAGGAGCCTCTGTCAAGAGTGACACGTACGTGTATCATTACGACTGGCAAGTCACGTGGCCACACTGAATTTCAAGGGGGTTTTGGGAGTGTAACCCAACATGGATTTAGGATAAAGACTCGAAAAATCTGGAGAACAGCACTGATGATAAGCGGGATCACATGGGAAAGGAGAGCAAGGACCAGGTCACAGTGAGCCTTGAATGCCATGGTCAGGAGCTTGGACTTTGTCCTGTGGGCGAGGCGGGGTGAGAAGTGGGACCAGGGAGAATGGAGGAGAAGGGAAGAAAGTGAGGCGAAATCACAAAAAGGATGCAAGAGCCCAGGGAAGAGAGAAGAAGTCCATAATCCCAGAGAGAGGGAAGAAGAGAAATGGGTAGAAGTATTTGTCCATTGAGCGAGGCCCGTCAGGCCCTCTAGTTTCCAACCCTCTGTTTAGAAAGAGAAAGTGTTAGGGTGAAAGAAAAGCAGGCCTGACTCCATTCTGTTGTTTTGTTACATTTTATTGCTTTTTTTTTTTTTTTCTTTTTGGTTTTTTTTTTTTTTGGCCGGGGCTGGGTTTGAACTCACCACCTCCGGCATATGGGACCGGCGCCCCACTCCTTGAGCCACAGGCAGTTCTGCTTGCCTCCCACCCATTGGGAGGAATTTTAAGTGTACCTGGTTAGAACTGTTACGATTATTAGTATTGCGTAAAAAGTCACTAACTACCCTCGTGACAACAACCCTCATGGTTACCTTAAGGTGGTCTCCATACCATCCATATATGCTATTGAAATGTTAAAAGAACAAGCTTGACTCCATTTTACTATTTACTCCCTTTTACCTTCAAAACTAGTTCCTCTTATTTGCCCTCCCATTGTGTAGCTGTACATACAGTTCCTTGTCATTGTGGCTCTAGCGATTATAGCTTTTTATGATCATGCCCTTTCGGACCCTTACCTGTAAGTTCCCCTCCCTGCACTCCCCCCCCAGGACATTGTGGTTTGTACCTATTTTGTAAGAAACAAAAATCACTAATCACTCTGGTGATCGTAGCATCGTGTAAAATAACTACCCCTACCCTTTAACTGCTGCTTTCGCTTCTGTAATAACACTTGCTCGCCCCCCCCCAAAAGTTTTGCCCTATAAAAACCAGAGACACAGACAACTTGGGGCTGCTCTCAGAAACCCCACGTTGGGGGACTGAGGCAGTTGCCACTGGCTCTTCAATAAAAAACTCCTCTTTAAATCCAACTTGTCTGGCAGTGTGGTCTTTGAGAGACTCCTGGGCATGACAAACGTACAGGGAGGGAGGTAAATGGAGCAGACAGAGACCAGACAGACATTTTTATGGGGTTGCTTAGACGAGAAAAGCAACACTTTGCTGGAGCTTAAGAGTCAACCTCAAATATCTAAAAGTTTTTTTTAGACAGAGTCTCACCATGTCTCCCTTGGTAGTGTCATGGTGTCACAACTCACAACAACCTCCCTCTTGGGCTTAAGCGATTCTCTTGCCTCAGCCTCCCAAGTAGCTGGAACTACAGGCACCCCCCACAACGCCCAGCTATTTTTTTGTTGCAGTTGTCATTGTTGTTTTAGCTGGCCCAGGCCAGGTTTGAACCCACCAGCCTGGGTGTATGTGGCCGGTGCCCTACCCACTGAGCTTCTGTGGGCGCCGCCTCTAAAAGTTTTTTTATTTTCTTTTTACAAAAATAATAGAGTAGACTTTTTCCAGTCCATTATTTTCAGAGTAGCACAAGGAGAAAGGTTGGGAATTGTAGGGGGGAAGATTTAACTTTTATTTGATAACAACTTCTGTAATCAGCTCCCTTATTTGAACTGGGTACAAGCACCTTGCACGGGATGGGGCCTGTTTTTTTTTTTTTTTGCAATGTTAATTTCCTTCTTGTTCTCACAGCTGTAGGAGGCAAGGGATGGACATTTAGCACGGTAGGCTAGGGCTGCTCTTTGAGAGTGAGAGGTGGTAGTTCATCATTTCCTTGTGTTCTAGGGCTACACTGAAGGGAACTTCCACCCAAGACCATGTTTAGAAGATGAAGTTGAATGAAAGTGTCCACAGGAGGGGAGGAGGGTAGAGAGGTAAGTGCCAGATTAAGAGGAAGGAGGATGGGGGGTGGGTGATGAAGGGGCTGATGGCTTCCTTGCATGGATTCTGGGCAGCAGGAAAGGGTGGAGCTTCTGATCTTAGGTAGGATTGCCATGTGACCCTGGAAGGAGCTGCTAGAATGCCATAGGACTGGCCCTCACGGTGGCTTAGGCCCATTGAAGGGCGTCACTGTGACCTGCCCAGAGACAGAAGGCATTGACATGTCACTCTGCGGCTGAAGGAGCCTGACCATGCTGGCACCCTGATCTCAGGCTTCCAGCCTCTAGAACTGTGGGAAAATTAATCACTGTTGTTTAAGTCACCCAGTCTATGGTGTTTGTTAATAGCACCCTGAGCAAAGTCACATATATTAACTATGTAATAGTCTAAGGTTTAAGTTTAGGTGCACATGACAGAAACCCTAAAATAACCGTAACTTAAGATAAATACTTGATGTTTTTTCCTCCAACTTAAATCTATAGGATGTTCCGAGTTAGAGTGGCTTCCATTTCCAAGATCACCTCAAAATCTGAAATGACTGCAGGAGTTCCAGCCATCACATCTGAAATCTCGGTAGTATTTCAGAAGAAGGTGGGGCAGGTGAAAAGACTTACCTCCCAGCTGAATCAGCTCCTTTAAAGCAGCCTTCTAAGAAATCCCTTTCAACATTGCTGCTCATACGTGCATCACAAAGTTACCTAGCCACGCTTATAGCAATGGAGGCTGGGAAATGCAGTTTTTTGCTGACCGTACATATTACTATCCTGAATAAAGTGTACTGTTTTCAGAGGGGAGAATGGATAATTTTGTAGGCAGCTACCAGCCCCTCCCTCAGAGGCCTAGTATATTTTCTGGATTAAGCAGGCTGACCCTCTCTGCATGGTGCTGGAGCCAGAAGGAAGGAGTAGAAGTGAGATACCAGCCAGCCAGATACGACCTCCAACTTTAGGAGGAAAGAAGAAAAGACAAAATAACTCTTCACTGTCTCCTGAAGACCAAGTGAAGGATTACACATATCACATTGCAAACTTCCTTTGAAAACAGCTATTCCAATCTGGTTCCCAAATTTCTCTTAATACTTCAGCTTCTCAAATGTCTTGTCACCTCAAACAACCTACGACCTTCTGATTTCAGGATTGTTCTTTTATAAGCACCAAAGGAGGCAAGAAAAGCTTCATCTTTCTCTGCTGAATCCCTTTTTTTTTTTACCTTTTTTTTTTTTTTTATAGAGAGAGAGTCTCACTTTGCCGCCCATAGAGTGCCATGGCGTCACACGGCTCACAGCAACCTCCAGCTTTTGGGCTTACGCGATTCTCTTGCCTCAGCCTCCCGAGCAGCTGGGACTACAGGCGCCCGCCATAACGCCCAGCTATTTTTTGGTTGCAGTTTGGCCGAGGCTGGGTTTTAACCCTCTACCCTTGGTATATGGGGCGGGCGCCCTACTCACTGAGCCACAGGCGCCACCCTGCTGAATCCCTTTTAATAAAAGGATTTGTTCTTAAAATTTGGATTCAGTCAAAAGGCCACACTTCAGGTCTTAGAAGGCCATTGGTTCCCTAACCTAAAGCAAGCAAAACAGAAACCCCTACTTTTAAGGAGGGGATAGAGAGAAAACACAATATATATTTCAATATACTATCATAATTTTTGTTCCTGGTAAAGGTCATTTGAAGGATTGAGATATCTTAGAATAAGGAGATTGTGTTTCCCCTCAAATCCCAACCAGGAATATGACTTCCATGAGGTTAGAGATAGTGTCTGTTCACCTTTGTATTCATGGGTCTTGGGAGGGGATAGGTAGGTAGGGAGTCAGTGAATGCTCGTGGAGTGATGCGTTCTCTAACTCAGGCTGCTGGTGTCCATAACTTTCTTTTTTTTTTCACTGTAGGGATCATGGAGAAACTCACCTCTTTTCCATTGATTGGTTCACTGAAAGATCAATTCACAATTATGGCAGATTAATAAGAAAAAGTTTCATTTCCAAACACCATGAGTATGGGGGAACCACAAGAATAATTACTCAATGTCTCAATGATGGTCAGATACCTTTATAGATGCCTTTTTGAAGGGAGGGGGAGAATGTGGAGTATGGGTCCAGCAAGTGGTTGCTAGGGAGAATGAATAGATGGGGAAACTGACCGACTTGTAAATTAGCCTGAGACACAGGGATTGTATTGGAAGTGATTTGGACCAGGTCTTCTAGCATTCTGGGGGAGGAAAGGAAGTCAGTTGCCCTCTTTGGTCCCCAGATCAGGTCAGGCTAGTTTATGCAGATAGAGGGAAAGCCCTTTCCAAACCTTTCTGATTGTGAATGGCCTTTAATTTAAAATATTCTTTATGTTAAGTAGTCATATTTTGGGAAAATTTCCTTAGCTCCTTCACCATGTATCAGAGCCACTCCATATATGAATGAAATTGGATGTTTGAGGCACAGGATGTGGGGCCATAGGAGTGATAGGAGACCAGAACAGGAGGGGATGGGCCAGAGCTAGGGAAAGCTAAAAAGGGCCATGAGTGAAAATTAACAGGAACAAAGTGGAAATAATACCCTTTCTCTGGGCCACCGGCCTCAGATGACCTGAATTTACTGCAATTTTCTCTCCCTCCCTCCGTTGCCCTTATTCTCTTGGTATCTTTGATTATTCACCCTCCACGCCACATAAGATGACTTGACAATGACTCAGGACATGCAGAGATATGCAGCAGTTTGTCACCACCCCCCCCCGAATCATCGTGTCTGTTGCATTTACAGGTTCTTATTGTTGTTTTAGCTGTAGCAGTTTCTAGCATCTGCAAAAAATGACATAGAGTCTTTGCAAAGTTGCTATCTAAGCGGGAGTGAATGATCAAATGCAGAAAAGTACCGAAAAGGCTAAGAAAGAGAGAAGTGTGGAGTAGGGGGCACTTAACCAGTCTTAGGAGTGCAAGAAGAGCTATCTAGAAGTGGAGTCTAAGACACAAAGGGCACAAAGTGACATAAAATCTGAAACAACAGAGGCTTACACAGGGTGGTTTATTTCCCCCCATGAAGAAGCCCAGAGGTAGGCAACCAATAGTGTCATGATCTCTATAGTATCAGGGCCCTGGCTCTTTCTTCTTTTGCGCCAGGTGTGGTCTCTATTGCCATGGTCGCCTCATGTTCAAGAGAGTACTCTAGTTCCAGCCATCACATCCACATTCCACTTTCCCACATGGTACCAGTCAATGAAAAGATTGCTGAATATAAAAACACAAACTAATCCATCAGTGGTGTTTTTAGTCAGTGAAAAGATTGCTAAATATAAACACAAACTAATCCATCTGTAGTGTTTTCTGCTAACTAAAAAAAAAGAAAATTAGCAAGGCATATAACTTGGAAAAAGGAGAGTTTATTACTCATAAAGTGTAGCAGCCTGTTGAATGGCCATTCCAACAGATTGACAAGTACAGCCCCAGGCAGAATCCAGGGACATGTCCTTCAAAGAAAGGGACAAAAGGGAAAAGGATTTTATACTGAGTGGGGTAGTCAAATGCACATACTCAACAAGGTACAGGAAGAGTCATGAATATTTATGAAGGGAAATCATACACATATAATTATGCTTTTTCCCATCCTGTCATGGCTGAGAACTCAGTTTTAAAGTGTTTCTTGGGTCCTGTTGGCCAAGAGGAGGTCATTCAGTTAGCAGGGGGCTTAAGATTTTATTTTTAGCTCACATTTCTTTTTCCTTCGGAAATAGTTTACAGGCAGAGTTAAAAATCACATAGCACAAAAGGGCTTATGACAAAAAGTTAAGGTCATCTGCCTGGCCCTCCCTGTCCCCCAGCTTTCTGGCAGCTGCTCTCAATGGGAGTCACTCTGACTTTATGTTCAAAGTAAAATGTTTGCAAAACCAACAACACAGCATCCCTGAAGGAGTCATGTTGTCCCAGAAAGGTCAGTAACTGACACTGCCTTCCTCATTGACACCCTCCTGTTAAAAAAACAAACAAACAAACAAACAAACAACCCCCCACACACACACAACTTTAGACAAATTAAATTTAACAGGATTTAATTGAACAAAGAACAATTCATGAATCAGGCAGCCCACAGAACCAGGATAGTTCAGAGTGACTCTGGGAATGCCCCATGGTTGGATGACATTTATAAACAGAAAAGAAAGGTAATGCTCAGAAAATGAATGTGAGGTACAGAAACAGCTGGATTGGTTATAGCTCAGTATTTGCCTCATTTGGCTGCCTGTGGTTGGAGAAGGGACTGATTTTCCTTGTTTTCTCTATAGCTAACTGTAACCTAACTGGGTATATAAACAGACTATAACCTTCCCAGAGAAAACTTAAGGCCTGTTAACATAACATCACAAGGATTGTATATATTTGGAGAGGAGAGCTTTATTTCTTATAAAGGGTTACAATCTGCAGGTTGGACACAGGCTGAAACCTGAGGCAGGCACTTCAATGGATGAGGGGTTGGGCCAGGAGTTTTATGCTCAATGTGTTGACTAAACATACATATTGGGTGGTGCCTGTGGCTCAAAGGAGTAGGGGGCCGGCCCCATATGCTGGAGGTGGCGGGTTCAAACCCGGCCCTGGCCAGATACTGCAAAAAAAAAATAAAATAAAAATAAACATACATATTCAACAGGTGACAAGAGGAGATACGAACATTCACAAAGGGGTCCTAACACATGTATATTGAATGCGCATGTGTGTCTCACAGGACCTAGGTTCTTTGTGGGGGGAAGACTTAACATTTAAATGCATTACAATTAGGCCTTATGTGTCAAAAGGTGAAGCAGGGACACAAAGGTGTAGGTAGCCTCTGTAAACTGGCCAGAACCAGCCTGTGGTCAGTGATCTCTTATCTGGAGAGTCACTGATATCAGTCACTTCTCCAATCAAAGCATTAGGCTCAGTTAGTCAGCTCTGGTAGTTGAGGAGCTGCAATTGTTTCAATATTGCTTATCTTGAGGCCAGTGTTTGTTTAGCTGCTAGAGAAAAACAAAAATCTTGTGGTGGATAGAACGCGGTTCATTCTTTAAATCGTAGGTGTGCATGACTTAACCTTTACCTGGCACAGCCTTAGATCTTGTTAATAATTTGACATCTTATTGCCACAAAGAGTCTGTTCCATCACTCTTATGATCTTTATTTTAACATCAAGGTTGGCCAGTAAACAAGCAAGTCTGACCCTTTATCCCGTCGTGGCTGGGAACTCAGTTTTTAAAGTTTCTTGGGGTCCCCTTGGCCAACTGGGGGTCCAGTTGGGGGGCTTAGGATTTCATTTTTTGCTCTGAAGCCAAACTTAAAATATACATGCAGTCAGCTTTAGGCTAAACTTAATACTTCTAAAATAGGCTGTGCTCTACGGCTTCAGTCCCTAATCCCCAGGCTGTGGGCCAGTACTGGTTCATACCATGCTAGGAATGGGGCTACACATTAGGAGGCAAGCAGAGGGTGGGTGAGCAAGTGAAGCTTTATGTGTATTTACAGCAGTTCCCTTGCCTGAGCTTGATCTCCTGTTATACCAATGGTAGCATTTGATTCTCAGAGGAGCGGGAACCCTACTGTAAACTGCACAAGTGAGGGATCTAAGTTGTGCTCCTTATGAGAATCTAATGGCCCCCACCCCGCTGCCCAGGGAAAATTTGTCTTCCATATAACCAGTCCCCTGTGTCAAAATGGTTGGGGACTGCTGCTTTAAATCATGACCTCTGGTTGAGGAAGGATGACTAGCACCTGACTCAAGAGTGATTAATCCATAATCTGCCTGGCAGCCTATGAGATGCAAGGAAGAGGAGCTCTGCTCATTAAGGGCAATCAGAGCTGATTATCTTAGCTAATCATATCCAGTCCCTCTAGAATTCGAATTAGAAATGTTAAGAGAATCTGCTGAAAGGGTAATGAAAGGGAAAGAACAGAGTCAAGTTAAGGAGGATGAGGCTTAGGATGCCGCCACATCTAGTATCACCACTACCCTTGGACTTTCTGGTTATGCGACCCAATAATTCCCATTTTGCAGAAGCTGGTTTGAGTTGGGTTTCTGTCACCGGCAAAAGCAGTCTTAATGGAATATCTAACAAGGTTTTGAATTTGGGGCTGCTCCATTGCCTTGGTCTAAGAAGCCAATCTACTGGGGTCCCATTTTTACAAAGTGACAATTATGACACTACTGAGAGGCAAAACAGGAATTGGGAATCACCTCCTGGCATCAGGGCTCTGCTTCACCTGTCATCAAGCCTTGCCACTCTGGGCAAGCGAAGATGTAAAGGCCGTCTGTGCTTTACAGAGTGGACTTAAAAGTGTAATACAGGTCCTTGAGAAACGAGTTAATTTCGTAACACTTAGGTCTGTTGCCAATCCAGTCCTGGGGACAAATTGTCAAGGAAATGAGCACGTGGTTGGTCTGAGGGTTCCTCAGTCTCACTCAGCCCATGTAGGGACTCCCTTAGGTACTGGGATTCCAGCTGCTTCCCCTCGGGCTCCTCGTGGGGGCACTTCCAGCAGCTCCCCCACGGCCGGACGCTGTCAAATCCCCGCGGGCCCACTAGAGAAGGGGGCGAGGCAATTGCGCAGGCGCACTCGCGGCTAGTGGTCAGATCTCCCGCCTAAGGAGCGGCGTCTCCCCGGGGGCGTGGAGAGCAACCCGCGGGGCCGGACGCGCGCACGCGCGGGAGGGGGCTCGCGGGCCCTCCCGCGGGTGTGCTACCGGGAAGCCGCTAGTGTGCGTGCCTGTGGCACGCTGCTGTGGTAACTCAGACGTGCGTAGTTGCGGACGAGTACCGTGGGCCGGAGCCAGCGTCCGGACGTTGGAGGGGTGTCACATCCGGCGGGAGGGGGCGGGCCTCGCGGATCCCGGAAGTGCGGGCGCAGCTGTGGTTTAATCCACTGTGGCAGCGGCGGCGGCGGCGGCCCTGGCAGGTGAGCTGGGCCTGGGGAGGGTCCCAGCTCTACCGCAGGCGAGCTGGGCGCTGGACGAGGGGTAGGGGCGGCGCTGGCAGTGGCTCCTGGTGCGTCCCCGCCCGCCCTAGCGTGGCAGAGGCCGGTGATTGGGCACAAGGGGCGCGTGCCCCTTGTGGTGGGAGGGAAGAGTGGGTGCGAGGTGCCGCCCCGCCTCCGCCCCCCTAGCAGGTCGCACCTCTAGCCCCACCCAGATCCTCACCAGCAGGCTCCACGCTTCACTCCTCTGCAGCCCCTTGTCCTTCGGGAGCGTCTACTAGTGACATTAAAGCTAGTTTGCCCATTGTACAGATGGGGTCCTCAAGTCCGCATCATAGGGCACACTGAAGATCAGTGGCAGAATGAAGTTGGAGGCTTGTGCCCTTTTCCCAGGGCAGTGAGAGAGTGGGGCTTTCAGCCTTGCCTCTGTTCTTGTCTTTTATTCTGGACAAAGACTTGGACATTCCAGCTTCACTCAACAATCTTATTCCTGGACCCTAAGAAATAAGGGAAGTGCAGTGGGGGATATATTACTTACACCCAGTACATGCCTGGTTCCCCATTTCATCCTCCCAGCTCCCACTTTGTGAATAGCGAGTGAGTTATCTATCTAATGCTATGTTGTGTTATTGGGAGAGTTGTCTCTACATCTCAAAGGTTTCAGCATCTGGGCTAAGGCAGTGCTTTCTCAACTATATCTTGTCTGGACTCACTCACCCTGAGAATGTCCATCTTCAGCCCAGAAACTTTTCACAGACTTGATTTCCCTTCATTTCAAAAGTATGTCAGTTCTGTTGCTTCCTAGGCCCTCTCCCACACCCTTTCTTGGTTCCATGCCTCTTATCCAGGAGTTCATTTCCTGGTGGTGCAACCAAGGTGCTGCCACCTGACTTTCAGTTTGTGATGCAGCCCTAGAGTTGGAGGTTGGGATGGTAGAGGGACCTGGGAAAGAAAAATTCTTTACTTTGGCTGTTGTTCAAAGCTTCAACTCTGCAAAGACCTGAACTCTCTAGTTCTGGGTAGGACTGAGGACTGTTGAGGTGAAATAGTGGATTCTGGAGTCTTTGTTCTTGGTAGTCAGAATGCCCAGAAAGCCTTTTCCTAGATTATCTTAGAAATCTGGCTCTGTGCCTAATTTCCATTGATTAAGTAGAAATTTTCATTGTAGACTTCATCTGGGAAGTTAAGCTATTTTGCAGATAGCAATAGCTCTTATTTCTTGCTTGGCTACCATTTGCTGGGCACTGTTCTAGGGGTTCTCTGAACATACTGAATTTTGTCCAGGTAGGTGGTGATCATTTTACAGATAAAATAAGTGAGTTGTAGAAATATTACATAACTTGGCTTGTGCCACACAGCCAGTAAGTGGCTGAGTTGTGTTTTTTAGCCCATCAGTCTCATTTCAAAGCTAACGCACATACTCTGTGATACAGCCTCTCAGATTCCTTAGTTTCCCATATTTGCTGAACCTTAAGAATCATCTGTGATGTATTTTAAAAATGACCCTGCCTCTGGAGATTCTGTGATATTGTTTGGAGGGGGCTCAGAAATCTGTTTTTAACGACTGTACTGGGTATAGGGCAAATTAAGGAAGTACTGCCTTGACAGCTTTAGATTTCCTGGGCCAGTGGATAGCTTGGAAGTGAGATTACTACTCAGGGATTCTTATTTTCTTATTGCTTTGAAATTTGCTAATCCATAAAAGGACATTGAAACAACTAGCCATGTGAATCATTTCTGGACACTGTTGGCCAATAATAGTAGGATTTTTCCAGGCTGACATAATCAGGTCACTGTAGACCTTTTTTTAATACAATTAAATATCTGTTGTGTGGAAGTTCTGTTAGAAGTTAGGCGCCAGCCCCATATACTGGACGTGGTGGGTTCAAACCTGCCCCAGCCAAAAACTGCAAAAGAAAAAAAAAGAAGTTTCCTTGCAGGATGTAGAGTTTACTGAAGGTTTTGATTTTTCCTTGATGGTTGCCCCATGACAGAGAGGTCTCTGTAAGGGCAGTAGTAGTCTCTGAGGATATCCTAGCTTTAAAAAAGGTATGGTTAGTTAGCAGTGCCTCCTCTGCTTTATTCTCTCTTCTTTATCTGCCTTCACTGGTTTATGTGAAAGACTGAGCAAATATCAAACAGGTTTGTCTTGATTTAGCTGGGGGTGGCAAGGGCCCTTGGGGTTTAGGATGGGTTGGATGGAGAGGAGAGAAGGTCTCCACCATAAACTTCAAATAACTCAGGCCAGGTATCTGTAAATACTTTTAGTCCCTTCTCAAGCAGGATTACAAACAGTCAGAGGGACAAAGTTAACATTGTAGTATTTATTCCCCTGTCCGGTAAACAGAGGATTGATTTCTATTTTAGTTTCTTTGTAAACAGCAGGCATACTTTGTATGATCTGAATTGTTTAAAATGTACTGAGACTTGTTTTATGGTTCTTATCTTGTACGTATTGTGTGAACACTTGAGAATGGTGTATTATGCTATTGTTTGGTCAAATGTTTTGTAAATTTCAATTCAGTCCAGATTGTAGTGATGTTCAACTCTTCTTTCTATTCCTTAATGATTTGCTTTCTATTGTTCTTTTAGTTATTGAGAGGGATAGTGAAACTTGTGGCTATAATTTCATGGTTTTTTTTTTTTATAATTTCATGTTTGTCCATTTCTCTTAGTATTTTTTTCAGAAACATTTATAAGTGTTATATTCCCTTGATGAATTGAGCTCCCTTATCATTAGATGACTCTTTTAGTCCCTGAAAATATTCTTTGCTCTGAAATCTGTTTTTTATGATATTAATACTATGTGTAAGACTCTGTCTTTACAAAAAAAAAAATACTATGTATAACTAACGCAGCTTTTAAAAAATTAGAGTTCACAACTGATATCCAGAATATATAAAGACTTCCTACAACTCAACAACAAAAAAACAACCTAATTAAAATATGGTTGAAGGACTTGAAAAGGTATTTTTCCAAAGAAGATGTACAGATGGCCAATAAGCACGTGAGAAGATGCTCAGCATCACTAGTTAGTATGGAAATGCTAATCACTATGACAGTGAGATGCCACTCACACCCATTAGGATGGCTGTTATCAAAAAAGCAGAAAATAGTAAGCGTTGACAAAGACTGTGTATTTTTGGTGGGAATGTAAAATGATGCAGCTAGTGGAAAATACTATGGCAATTGCTCAAAATATTAAAAGTAAAAGTTGACAAAGACTGTGTATTTTTGGTGGGAATGTAAAATGATGCAGCTAGTGGAAAATACTATGGCAATTGCTCAAAATATTAAAAGTAAAAGTTGACAAAGACTGTGTATTTTTGGTGGGAATGTAAAATGATGCAGCTAGTGGAAAATACTATGGCAATTGCTCAAAATATTAAAAGTAAAAGTTGACAAAGACTGTGTATTTTTGGTGGGAATGTAAAATGATGCAGCTAGTGGAAAATACTATGGCAATTGCTCAAAATATTAAAAGTAAAATTGCCATATGATTTATCAGTTCTACTTCTTGTTATATATCCAAAAGAAGTGAAAGCAGGGGCTCAAACAGACATTTGGGCATCCACATACATAGCAGCATTATTTACAATAGCCAGAAAGGGAAAGCCACCCAAGCATCCGTTGACAGATGAATGGAAAAAATGTGGTTCATATATTAGATAGAATATTATTCTGTCTTAAAAAGGAAGGAAAATTTGTTATGTGTCATGGCATGGATGACTCTTGAAGACATAATGCTAAGAGAAAAAAGCCAGCTGCAAAAAAGTGAATGATTCCTCTTATATGGAATATACTAGAGTAGCCTAGTTCCTAGGGGCAAAGTATGATAGTGGCTCCTAGGGGAAGGGGAGAATGGGGAATTAGTGTTTAATGGGTACAGAGTTTCAGTTTGTGGTAATGGAAAAATTCTGGAGGTGGATGTTGATATTTGTTGTACTACAAAGTAAATGTACTTAATGTCAAAAAACGGTAAATTTCAAAATGGTAAATTTTATTATGTATATTTTACTACATTAAAAAAATCAAGATTTAAAAGTTATAGTATAGGCCAGGCATGGTGGCTCACACCTATAATCCTAGCTCTTTGGGAGGCTGAGGTGGGTGGATTGCCTGAGCTCATAAGTTCAAGACCAGCCTGAGTCAGAGCGAGACCTTGTAGTATATATTTTAAAATTTTTTTACTTTATTTTTGAAACAACTTTTCAATTTGTCCTCTGGGCTAAAGTGCAGTGATATCATCATGGCTTACAACAGCCTCAAACTCCTAGGCTCAGGTGATCCTCCTGTCTCAAGCCTCCTGAATAGCTGGACTTGGCACTGTCTGCCACACCCAACTAATTTTTCTGTTTTTTGTAGAGGTGGGGGGTCTCACTCTTGCTCAGGCTGGTCTTGAACTCCTGGCCTAAAGTGATCTCCCTGTCTCAACCTCCCAGAGTGCTAGGATTACAAACACAGCCATAATTTTTTTACTTTTAAATGATTTGTGTCTTTATATTTAAAGTGGGTTGTTTGTAGGCAGCATATATGTGGGCATTACTTTTTAAAATTCAACCTTACAATCTCTGCCTTTTAACTGGGATATTTAGACTGTTGATATTTAATGTGATTATTCATATGGTTGAGTTTACACCTACTGTCTTGCTGTTTGTTTCCAATCTGTCCTGTGTTCCTTGTTCCCTTTTCCTTTTTTTCTGAACTTCTTTGGAGTTGAATAATTTTTATGATTCCATTGTGTTTTCTTTGTTGGCTTATATTAGTGGTTGCCTTAAGCTATGTAGTATACATTTTTAATTTATCAAGTCTATCTTCATGTAATATTATACTATTTTAGTATGGTACAATACTATAGTATAACACTCATTTCATCTCTCTATGTGTTGTAAATCTCACAATATGTTGTTATTTTTACTTAGTTATGTTGTAAGGAGATGAAAACGAATAAAAAAGTTCTTTTATTTATTTGTGTGTTTTATTCCTCCATGTAGGTCCAGATTTCTGTGTTATTCATGTTCCTTCTGACTTGGCTTCCTTTAACATTTCTTGAAGTGCGGGTCTGTCGATATGAATTCCTTCAGCTTTTGGGTGTTTGAAAAAGAAGTATTTATTTTGGCTTTGGTTTTGAAAGGTATTTTCCTTAGGTATAGAATTGTAGGTTGACTATTTTTCTTCTAGTATGTTAAATATGTTCCAATGTCTTCTGCTTGCATTATTTCATATGAACAGTCTGCTATTTTTTTTTTTGTTCTGTTTATAGAGTGTCTTTTCCCTTTTATTTGCTTTGCTTTTGTCACTGTGTTTAATCAGTTTAATTATGATGTAGTTTTCTTTACTTTAGTTTTCTTCATATATCTTGTCTTAGGGTTAATTGAGTTTTGGATCTGTGAATTTATAGCTTTCATCAACTTTGGAATTTTCAGCTGGTAATTCTTCAGATATTTTTTCTATTACTCTTTCTTTCTCTTCTCTTTTTGGGAATTTTTGTATGTAAGAGTATTTGAAGTTGTTCCATAGCTCTCTGGTAATTCATTTTTCCCACCATTTTTTTTTCCTTTCTGTGGTTTGTTTGGGATAGCTTCTATTGCTCTGTCTTCAAATTCACTTGTCTTTTCTTCTGCAGTGTCTAATCTGCTGATCTTCCCATGCAGTATACGTTTAATCTCAGATATTGTAGTTTTCATCTCCACAAGTTTGATTTGGGTCTTTTTTATATCTTCTTATATCTCTACTTAACATGCTCAATTTTTCTTTTAGTTTTTGAATATGTGATAATATGGTTATAGGAACTGTTTTAATGTCCTTCCTTGCTAATTCTATTATCTGTATAATTTCTGGATCTGTTCCTATTGATTGTTTTTCTTATTATGGGTCATATTTTCTTGCTTTTTTTGTATGTCTGGTTGGATGTCATACATTGTGAATTATACACATACCTTGTTGGGTGCTGGATATTTTTGTATCTCTATAAATATTCTTGACATTGTTTGGGGGCAGTTAAGTTACTTAGAAACAGTTTGATCCTTTAAAGACTGCTCTTTATTAGCTGGGATCAGAACAGCCTTTAGACCAGGCCTAATGTTTCTTTACTGCTAAGGCAATATCTTCCTTAATACTCTACTGATGTCCTATGAATTATGAGGTTTTTCTGCTGTGGAAGATGAGATCACAGGATTGTTTGTTTCTAGTCCTGATGGTGCTGATCAGTACTAACTGAGAACTAGAGGCCCTCTGCAGGTTTCTACTTTTTTGTGTGTTGCTCCCTCCTCTGTGGTACTCTGGTGTATGAGCTTTGGCTGCCTTGGCTTCTCTGGATTCCAAGCCCCTCTCCTCAACTCACTGTGCCATGGCTTAGAGACTCTCTAGGCAATAAGTTGGGTCAACTTGTTTTTTTTTCCCCTTCAAGGATTACTCTTTTGTGTTGTCTGATGCCCAGTGTTAGAAAACTATTATTTTATTTATTTAGTCTGGCTTTGCCTGGCTTTTTAGTTGTTTAAGGCAGGAGAGTAAATGTGATGCCTGTTTCTCCATGCTGGGCAAAAATGGAAGTCCAGTGAGCACTTGTTGGTTGGCTTGTGTGTACCCAGCACCCTCCTTGGTGCTGGGAGGCAGAAATGAATGAGACATGGGCTGTGCCCTTGGGCAGCTCATATTCTTGTTACAGAAATGTGCTGATTCCTAGATAATAAATTCTGTGTGGTATTTACAGAGACCAGGGACTGGTGGGGTAAATTCTTTGAGAGGAGGGAGCAAGGAAAGCTTCACAGAGTTAATGACATTTGAGGGATGAGCAGGCACTTTCTAGATGGAGGAGGTAAGGGAAGGCGTATTCCACATATTGCACGTGGCGGAATAGCAAGAGCAAAGGCTGGGCGATGTATGCTGTGACCTCCTTGAAGTGCAGGATCCCTGTCTTACTGATCTTTACGGATCAGTATTTGTATATGTTTTGTTCTGAGAGTAACAGGTAGAACTGGAGTTGGGATGGGGTAAGCAGCTCTTGGAGAAAGGGAGTTTGTGGGTCAGCCGATAAAGGACTTTGTATACCAAGCCAAGGAGCACAAGACACCTATATTCTGAGGCGTTGTGGAAGGTTTTAAAGTGTAACCGTGTAAACTCTGATTGGGCTCTCTAGAGGCTACAGGGTGTGCAGAAGAGAGCTGGAGAGGGCCGCACATGTTAGAACCAGGCAGGCAGCTGCTTGTGAGACTGGCTCAGGGTGTACATTCTGCACAAGGATGAAAATGAGTCCAGAGCTCAATGCAGCTGTGTTACAGCATTGCCACCTTTAACCTGTTTGATAATGGCTTCATGGATTCCTGCCTGTGTCCAGAGTCGATATGAGGAGGCTCTGGCTAGGTGCCTCTCTTTCTTTTTTTGGCTATGCTATTACCTCAACACACCTGTCTGCTTGTTTATGCTCCTGCTGGACCCACAAGTTCATGAGGTCAACCTTACCCCTGGCAGGGGCAGGGTCTGCAGCTATCCCACCTTATGTCAGCCTAGGATGGCCAAACATCAATGAGGACAGTGTCGTCATCTTGGGCTTTGAACAGACCCACCATGAGTGACCTGTACACACTTCTAGAGGTTTGTCCTGCTAGTACCTTTGCCTTGACCTTCATCTTGATCCTTCATTAATGAAACTGCTTGCTCAGCTTGCTCTGTGCAGATGAGAAGTGTGGGGTGGGGAAAGAATGACAGCTACAGATTGAAATCCTTTCTGAGCCATCTGAAGAGTCGGGACAGAGGAGAAACAAATGGAAGCTATTTAGGATGTTTTTCTTCTCAAGTCAGAGCAATAAGCCCAAGAAGAGAGAGGCTGCCAAATGGGTGGGCTTTACTGTCCGGAAGTTTCAAGAACAGGCTACTTGATAAACAAATCACTTGTTTGTTGGCCACTGTATTGATTGCTGCTGAATGCTATCCATCTGATAACATCTAGCCATTGGTGTTCATGTTGCTCTGTTGCCATCTCTGGAGGAATCTTAAGTTCTGTCTCCTCAGAGTCTTCATCAGAAGTGCTTGAGTTGCAGAGGTAAGAATGGGCTGATGGATAAAAGCCACTACCATTTATCAATCCTTGCCTGAGAGCCAGACATTAGACTCTATAGGTACTATCTCAATTCCTCCTCCCTGAAGCCCTGTCTTATAGAAGAAACTGAGGCATAGAGAGGTTAAATGACCCACTCAAGCTCCCCAGCCAGTGACTGAGAGCGCAGGTCTTCTACCTTTGAGATTCTTCCAGACATAGCCTTTAAATCCCCTGGTCTCCCCTGCCGAGCCAGTGGAGGCCCCGAGGAGGCACTGCTCCTGGTGCTGCTGGGGGCTCCTGGTCCTGTGCACCTGTTTGAGGAACTTGGACTTTGGCCTTTAGGTAAAGGAGAGTAGTTCTGCTTTAGTATTGGGCTAGGTTTTGAACATAAGTCTTAGTCTTTAGGAGTCTAGTTGAAAGATGCCAGTAATAACAACTATTTATTAAGTTAGTTCCCGGAGCTGGACACTGTGCCATGGATGTAGACTTAATTGAGAGGCGGCCTCATGTGGAAGGGAAGTGGGCCCTGAAGACAGTTGCCTCCCCAGAAATTAGGCCCTGACATTTCCTTGTGAGACTGGGCAGGTGCAAAGCTTCCTTTTGGTCTGGTTTTCTCCTCTGTAAGATGAGGGAAGCCCAGGTATGTACAGCGGCATAGGCCCCTGTGAGGATCACACATGTTGCCGTGAGCAGAGCACCTGGGACAGTGCTCCACTCCAGCGGGGTCCTGAACATTGGCCTTGGTGAGTGCCCTCCTTCCCTTTTACTGAGGCTTGGAGGGCACCCTCGTGGGAGGTGGTAAAGCCTCCCCCCTCTGCTCTGGCCTGCCTAGAAGACAAAGCCGCACAGCTAACACAGAGTGGAGGAGGGGTGGCCAGGGCTGGGACCACAGAGGTGCCAATTTAGGGCAGTGATTTGCAGTCTTCTGAGAAGGTTCCTTGAGGTCATGGAAACAACCATGAGGGGAGGCCTTTCCCTGCCCAGAGCATGTCCTTTGTAATCTCTTCTGTGTAGTGGAGTTTGGAGTAATATTTTGTTTGGAAAAAAAACAAATTTTCTTCTCCTTAAGAAAATAGCAGAAGCAGGCCAAGCCGAGAAAGTGGTCAAAGAGGATGGGGGCGTTGATCCACTGCGCCCCCCCCCCCCAGCAGGACAGGTGGGAGATAAGGGGCAGGTGGGGGACAGATGACAGCCTCAAGGAAGGCAGGGGGAGCTGGAAATGCTGTGATAGGAAAGATTGATCCCTAGGTGCCTGGTGGGATGAGCGTGAGCAGAGACTCCAGGGTAGGAAGACCAGTTTGGAACTTGTTACAGTCAGGGATGGGTGCGCTTGGGAAACTTTGGAACACTGGCTAGATAAAACTTGGTGATTATATATCAGAGGTGAGGGAGATCCACATGTCCCAGCTGGAGGAAGTGAGGCCTGGGAGCTGCGGTCACCTGATGGAAGCCGAGTTTGGGAGGAATGTCTGGTCTGGGGAGAGAAAAACCTGATGACTGGAGATACGGGCATTTAGAGTCTGGATTCTGGAAAGCAGGGGAAAGGTGGAGGTTCATCAGATTTAGCAGGAGTCAGCTAAGGAAAACAAGAAGGCAGGGACCCTGGGGGAGAGTCTCTGCCAACACAGCACCCAGCCAGCTGGGAGGTTTAGCCCATGGGATAGAGAAGCCAATTTCCTGAAGTCTTCTGCCCCTCCCTAGTGCCCCCTATATTCACTACAGTGAACGGACTCATTGCTGGGTCATCTCACTTAGGGGCCTTGTCTCTGGTAAAGGGGGCTCAGGTGGAGTTTTTTAGTAGATCTGAGGAGCAATAGGTTGTTATGTAAATATTTATGAATAGATGACAATTTCCTTTGTAAAGCCTTATGAGACATTGTACAGTTCCCCCCGTAGGTATATATAAATGTGCTTATATTTGAAGATTTTGTTCAGATTGGTTTGGAGCCTGTTTCAGAAAGCCACATCCTTTGCTTCCGTCTGTGATTAGCTCTCAGGACCCTCTGGCACCGGACCTGTGTACCTGGCAAAGTTGGCAGGCAGCCTTTTATAACAATACGCAGTGAGGGCATGTGAATTAATAGTACCTGCTAAGGGCCAAAGCTGCTGCTGGGTGGTTTTCTAGCACCTCTAAAGATTTTCTTGTTTAATTCTTGTTAAATCCTTATAACCCCATGATATTGTTAGTATTAGCTTCATTTTATAAATGAGACATTGAATGAGAAAGGCTGAATAATTTGTCCAAGGTTATATACCAAGTGGGGATTTAGATCTAAGAGGCCTTGGCTCTGAAACCCCTTCAGCAAGTCTTAACTATTTAGCCCTGGTGTGTGGGGAGGGATTTCAAACCCCCACCCCTGCAATTCCTTAGAAAGAATGAAAACCATAAATGCTTCTTTCTCTGGTTTATATTCCAACTTTTCCAATTAGGGAGAAGGTCGCTTCGGTGGTGCTTTGGCTTAGGTGAGAAGAGCATGATGATTTGATTTGTTTTTATTACCCCCTGTGGGAAGTTAGGAAACTAAGCAGTCTGGCACTTAGGTGCACGGCTGGAATCATTCTGGGAAAAGAAAACTAGATCAGGTCAAAAAATATTTCCTCACTAAGAAGTAGGATTAAGAAGGTTTCTAAGGTAACAGCAGGTGTTTTCGACATGAGGGGTGGGATAGGGCCAGTTCCCTATAACACATGCAGATTGCACTTTGCAGGTTGCTATGGTAACAACTTCTTCTGATGCCATAGTGGGCTGTGGGGAATTTATAAGAAACCAAGGGATTTACAACTCTCCTTGCAGTGTGGTTTCAGGCTTGAAGTCACTGGCAAGTAAGTGTTGGCTGGCACTTGTGCTTTAGCTCCCAGTGCTGGGAGCTGGCAGAGGCTGGAACCTGCCCTACCCAATCACAGGCTCCTGTTATGATTCAGTAATAGCTGTCATTTTGCTGGACTCAGTATTGTACTCCAGGGGTTTCAGGAGTCACCCCTGATCATCTGATTACCCTCACGAGGTAGAAAAAGTCATATGTGTTTGTGCTCAGGAATTTGCAAAGCCCTTTTGGGGCTTTTGGTTTACTGAACCACACAGCAGCCCCTAAGGTGGGATTATCATCACAGTGCCCCATTTTCTAGGTAAGGAAACTGAGGTTAAAGGACTTAATCAGGGCCACACACTTAAAGAGCTGTAGCGCCAAATAACAAACCTATGGCCTCTGCCCCCAAATTCTGTGCTTTTATGCTCTGTATCCTGTGGGAGAGAGCTGGCATCAACTGCTTATGCCAGTCTGGGGCTGAGGGGTACTGCAAGCCATCTGTGTGGCTGGCATGCCATGTCTGACCCCCAGAGGCCTGGCTGCTTAGAAAATGCTGCATTTTGCATTCTAGCTTTATTTTTCTTTAAAAGGTTATTCTTGCAAAGCATCTCTGATCAGTGGAAACTGTTTTTGAGCTGAACAATCAGAGCAAAGATCCTCATTGAGCAAGAACCATCAATAAATTGTTTTTTTTTCTGGACAAAAGCATGTTTGGAAGGCTTCCCTGAGTTTAAACTTCCCAGTATCCTCCTCCTCCCCTGACTTCTGGGAAGTTCCACAGCCTCCCCTGCTGGGGACATGGTACTACCTTTGGCCTAAATCACTTTGGCCTGTGCTGTGTTCTGCTAGGTCCTGTTCCACGTGCTCAAGGCCTGTGGGGTTGATTTAGTCAAGATACAATGTAATGTAAAGAAGTCAGGACCAGAGGACGAAAGCAGCATGTACTGGATGGTCAAGGCTTTACTGTTCCCAAGAGGAAGGGCCTGGCTGCACCCAGAAATGCTGCTTCCTTGGTTCTGATTATGAAGCCCCAGCGTTTTTAGACAGTGCACCCACCCTGCCCCCACTCATTGTTTTGACAGAAGAGGACCTCAGGACACCTCTGAGGTGTCTTTGTCACCTCTCCGCTCTGCCTCCCAGCCCCTTTTCTGTGATCTGTCACTCCTGCTCAGTCTTGAGAGAGTTCTATGTTTATTTCAGGTTAAAAACCAATTGCAGCCCATGATTTTGATGGCCACTCAGAGTTTTTTACAACTTTGAATTGGCTGTTGGAATTTAAAATTTGGAGAGGTTTGGCAAGACCAGGCCTGCCTCTTCCCTGCAGGAGGGCCCAGGGCTGCTTTCTGGCTGGACACGCTCTTTACCTGGCATGTGGCCTCTGACTCACAGACCTGGCCCTTGTAGGGGACTGGGGTTTTGACTTCTGGTGGAAGTGAAAACTGCAGAGGAGATGCAACTTTAAAAACATTAAAAAAAAATGGGGAAAAAAAAAAGCAAGCCTTTTTCCTTCTCAGGGGTTGTTAATGAGGCAATAGAGACACATTTTCTCTTCCTGGTGTAAGAAACACAGACTAGTATCCCCACCTTCTTCCCAGTCTGATCACCTTTGAGTTGATGGTATCACCCCAAGAAGAAGTGTTGTTCCATTGTACCTGTGAGCCTGTGTAGCTGCCTGCCTGCCTGCCAGCCCTCCCATCCTCCCAGGCCCTCAGATCTGTAGTGGCTCCCGCATGGGCTCCGGTGCTCCTGGTCTGGTCTGGCTCCAGCAGCCCCTCGAGCCAGGCCTTCTGGAACCTGAGAGCTGCCCACCCTCACTCCTTACTCCACTGTTAGACCCCTCCATTAGGCCCCTCTCACCTGTATTCACAATAATTTGTTGTGAGGTGTTTTTTTTTGCTTTCTCAAACCAAACTGAAGTACTTGAGAGTTAGGATCATTTTTTTGTGTCAAGGCTGTTGGCTCAACAGCTCTGGCTCATAGAACCCTCTGCCTGCCTTTATCCTTCCTCCCACCATGTGGGGCCTTGCACTGCTCTTGGCACATACTGATTGCTCAATATGTGTTTATTTAGTAGAGGAATGGAGAAATGGAGGGAAGCATGAATGAGTGTCCCCGTGTCTTTTTTTTTTTTTTTGAGATAGTCTTGCTCTGTCACCCAGACTAGAGTGTCATGGCCTCAGCTTAACTCACAGTAACCCCAGACTCCTGGGCTGAAGCAATCCTCCTGCCTCAGCCTCTGAGTAGCTGGGACTACAGGTGCCCACCACAACACCTGGCTAATTTTTCTGGTTTTGGTAGAGACTAGGGTCTTGCTGTTGGCTCAGACTGGTCTCGAACTCCAGACCTTAGTCGATCTACCCGCCTCAGCCTCCCAGAGTGCTGGGGTTACAGGTGTGAGTCACCATGCCTAGCCCCCTCCCCATGTCTTATGGCAGCGGTTTTCAGCCTGTGGGTCACGATCCACAGTAACTGTATTAAAGGGCTGCGGCATTAGGAAGGTTGAGAACCACTGTCTTAAGGGACTCGTCCACTGGCTGGCTGGGAGCCCTCAGTGTGACAAAGATGCGTAAGACATTGTCCTTATCTTCAAGGGGCTTATTTCTTCATGCCATTAACTCTTCTCTCCTCCTCCCTACCCCCAAAGCAAACACCAGATGGCACCAGAGCAGTCCCTGTGTCCTCCTGGGCAGGTTGGCAGTGGGAGGTATCTGGCCTGGGCCCTGGTGCTAAAGGGCCTGGTAATGGAACTTGGCAGACCCTCCAGAAACATAGAGCCCCCCGGACTCTGGGTCCCTGAATAACGTCTCAGGAACCCTAGTTCTCTACTTTGAGATATCCCTGATGGCTGTGGCCGAGATTCACTGGATTGGACTCTTCCCCTGTGTTGGGTGACTGGGATTCAGACGCTGCCAGCACCAGTTGCCTCAGGGGCCTCTGTTTAATCCGTAGCTTTGTGGGCCAGGTGAAAATAGTTTCCTGTTCTCCCTCCTTTTCCAGATTAGGGACCCAGAGGAGTGCTCGCTGCTTCTGGCCTCCGTGGGTAGCTCAGAGGAGCAGGTGATGGCTCTGTGACTTATGAGAGAAGGCACTGGTAACTTCCAAGGGTAGGTGACACAGCGATCAACCTCACAAGATGGTAGTTGCCTGCCCAGCCTGCAATGCTGGGTGAGGGTGGGGGAGCCGCCCATCCTGGAGGCCGGTACAGGGAGGGTCTGGGGTAAGCAGCCTGCTTGGGCAGGCTTGAAATCTCTGGGTCTTAGGCCTTACGTAATATATAGCCAAACTCTGTCTTAGTCACACCCCGTGGTGGGCAGAACAGGTAGGGCAAAGGCATAGGTGGAAGGAAAACACCAGAGAGGGCCGGGACAGGGGCCTCTGGTGGTTTGACCACCAGAAGCATATAGGACCTGGGGCAGTATCCTCCCTCTTTCTTTCTGGGCTTCATTTCATCTCTGAGATGGATAATTAAGCCCTGTGCTCGGTTTACTTACTAGAGTGATTATATAAATTAACAGGAGAGTTTACAGAGGGCTTTGATCTCTGAAGAAAGGAGCCACATGAGGATAAGCATTTGCTTACCCATTTTATAGATGAGGAAAATTGAGTCCCTAAAAAGAGAATGTTTGACCTCCAGCTATTTGGCGAAGTTGGGAGTAGGGTCCTGAGCACACCTCATTCCAGAAGAGTTGGGACATGTGTGTCTTGCACATGCTGACAGTTCTTCTGAAGCAGAGGAGAGGCCAGTGGGCAGAGGCGGGTAAACCTGGGTACGACCACCTGGGTCCTGACTTGACCTCCGGGTAGGACGGGGCTCCTGGCCTGTCAGCCTGTGTTGTAGCAGGCATTGTCTTCATATGAAATCTCCCCTTCTTGTGAGCTGTTGCCCTGAGATTCTGCCTGTTGGTCTTGATAATGTATGTGGCGGGCGATTCTGATGCTACCTCACTTAGTGACACACAGTGTCAAGGGCCTGCAAATCGAGAGCTTAAATCCTGCTGTGAAAGACCCCTGTCTTGTGCACCTCAATGTCAACATCTCATCATGTCCACCCAAAGCCCAGCTGTAGACACCGAAGGGAAGTGGATCTAGAATCCTGGGCAGAGACTTAGCCAGTGGAAACAGCACTGTCAGCGTTTTCATCCTGCCTCTGCCGGGATGGGCAGACAAACCCCTTCTTCTTTGGAGATCTTTGATTTTTCCTCTGCCAGTTGGGGCTAGGTCTGCCTAGATTCCCTTAGAACAATGATTTTAAACCAGTGTGCCACAGAACACTGGTGAACTATGAGAGGATCTCAGGTGAGCTGTGAACAATTTTAAAGCTCATTAATTAAATTATTTTTAAAAGAAGTTCAAAGCACAGTAAGTATATTCTATTTTTACTTTTTTTGATCAATGTAATTTAAGTGTGCAGAAGTTTAACCATAGGTTTAAATGTGCTGTGAGATAAAAAAGGTTGAAAAACACTGCCTTAAGAATTTTAGAGAAAGGGAAAAATAAGAAAATAGGTGCCAAACCAGTTTGATATGGGTAGTTGAGTTGTAATGGAAATTTCATTAAAATTTAAGTTAAGAACCCTGGATATTCTGAAGTTCTGGGTCTGGAGGAGGATTTAGGACTCTGGCTTTAGTCACGGATTCCATGTGGTTCTGATGCTAGTTGAGGCCCTGCCAGTCTTAGTTGGGACACCTTGGGCAAATTACTTTGCCTCCTCTGGGAAGTTGGTGACAGCGGTGCCTGCTGTGTAAGGTGGTCCTGAGGGGCTTGATGATGGCAGTTAATTCTGCAGTGCTTACTGTGTTCTAGGCGCTTTCTCTCAGATGGAGAACTGAGGCACACAAAGGTTAGATAACGCAGTAAGGGGCAGAGCTGGGATTCATACCCAGGCAGCCTCGCTGCAGAATAGTCTCCACACCTGTAGGCCAGTAGCTCTCTTAAGTGTGTTCCAGAGACCCCTTTTAGGCCGTCCATGAGGTTAGGGCGATTTTAATAATAATTCTACGACATTATTTTCCTTTTTAACCACTCTCTCACATGAGCATATTGAGTTTTCAGAGTCTATAGAACCTGTGATCATGTCATTATGGTGGCTACTGGAATGTCTGCTTGCACATTCCTCGTGTTTTTAAAAATGTCTCACTTTTTTTTTTTTTTTTGTAGAGACAGAGTCTCACTGTACCACCCTCGGGTAGAGTGCCGTGGCGTCACACAGCTCACAGCAACCTCTAACTCCTGGGCTTACGCGATTCTCTTGCCTCAGCCTCCCGAGCAGTTGGGACTACAGGCACCCGCCACAACGCCCGGTTATTTTTTGGTTGCAGTTTGGCCGGGGCTGGGTTTGAACCCGCCACCCTCGGCATATGGGGCTGGCGCCCTACTCACTGAGCCACAGGCGCCGCCCACACTTTTAATTTCTAATATGGTAAACACTTTTAATTTCTAATATGGTGAGCTGTAATCTACACACACAAAACCTCTTTGTGGTCCTCAGTACTGTTGGAAGTGAAAAGGGGTCCTGAGACCACAGTTGGTGATCTGTTGTTCAAGGCTACATTGCCTTAAATGCAATACTTGTGCATGTATTACAACCATACCTCCTATGGTGTGGTTGGGAGGAGAGTTGGTGCCCGTCCCAGGGAATCTGGCCTCTGCTCAGGGCCCTCCTTGCTCATGGGAACCTCCCTGTTACCATGAGACAGCGAGCACTGGACCAATGGGATGCTGTGGCCAATAAGCACTGCTGACAGAGCTGTTTGCATGTTGTCAGCCTGCTGCCCACGCTGGGGCTTCCATCCTCTGCCTTGCCACATCTGCGCCCCACCACGACTGTAGGAAAGTGTACGCACTCTGCTCCATGGCAGGGGCAGGCCACTCCCTGGGTGGAGCCACTGTGGCCCTGCAAGTTCTTGGCTGGGCCACTCTGGAGGAAAGTCCTGATGGAATCATGCACCAGTGTTTGTTCCAGGCCAGGCCTCATGCAAAGCTGGCACTTTGACCACATTATCTCACTGAGTCTCATACCAACCCTGTGGTGGTGTTAGACCTACTTAACAGGTAAAGAATTTGAGGCTCAGGGAGGTTCCAGTTGTGTGAGGTCCCACAGCTGGCAGGTGGCAGGGCCTAAACTCAGACTAGCTCTGTCTGCCTGGAGACCTGAGCCCCTGATGTGTTCTGGTGTCCTCAGAATGTCACTCCTGCTTGTGGCAGACTCCTTTGGGATGTGATGTGGTGACGTGGTGTGATGGCAGTGTGTCTCCTAGAGTTTGCTCTATTCCAAGTTATTTGCAGTCTGATTCCCTGGCTCCAGCTTTTAGACCAAGGGTTTTTGGAACAGGAGGGCGAGGTGTGGACAGAGTGCAGGTTTAAATTTTAGCTTTGCCATTTGCTGGCTGTGACGTCCCTGACCTTTCTGGTCTCCCATTTGCACATGGCACAGTTGCTGCTCCCTGGCCTCCTGAGAGAGACAGTGCAGGGAAGATGCGTGTTGCAGGTGCTCAGAAGCCAGTGGCCTCCATTGTGGCATGACTGGCACAGAGCAAGATCTGGCCCTGGACTTAGCTGTGTCAGTGTCTCCAGGACTGCTCTGGACTTCTGTGCCCTGACCTGACCTACTGATGCAGAGCTGTGTGAATGGGACCGGGCACCTGTGCTGTCAGCAGGCTTTCTCCGGGACCCAGGTGCACACTGAAATTCAGCAATCTCTACACATTCACCCCTCAGGAGATGACAGATAGTGCTCGTGTCCCTATCTGGATAGCTCTTTGTCCGTAGGGGAGCCATATGATTTGTTATCTAACCAGGGTACTTTTGAACATGAAAAAGGGCCCCTGAGGAGCCCACAGGACTTCCTGGCACCTGGGAGTCACTGTTTATCCTTTCATCTTTCAGATGGCCCTAGGAGGTGCCATGTCCCTCCTGCTACAGATGGGGATACTGAGACCTACAGAAAGTTCCTTCTGTCTACACTTCTGTAACCCTGGTTCTCGATTCATCTTGGATGACTCATCAGTGTGGGGTCACCCTCGCTGGTGCCATAGGGTGTGGAGGACCCTTGATTTCTGTTGGAATCTTTTGAAAACTAACATAACCTTTGTAATAAGAAAAGCCAGCATTAAAGCTCTGACATACACATCTAGAAAAGATAAAACCCAGATGAAAATGGAGGCTCCTGTCAGCAGAAAGGAAGCAGGTGCTGGGTGTGTTTGTGCCTTCTCTCCTCAGTCCCTGGGCTTCCCTCCTGGGCATGGCTGTGACCTGTCTCTTACACAGATGATCAATGGCCCTCTGGACAGAGGGGCAGGGAGAGGACCCCAACACCAGCTCTCAGTGAAAGCAGATGTCCTATTTGGGTCAATTTCTTTTCCTCCTGATTGCCTGAGAGGCCAGTTGGGTGACTTTTCCCCCCTGCTCTGATGAGGACATGCATGTAACAGTCTGTTTTTGTGGCGTGGAGAGGGCTGCAGTTGCAGGGAATTCTTGAGGGAAGCCTGAGGTTATTGTGTACTAAATATAACAAGTAGTGACACAATTGAGCCTGTGATGTGAAGCCAGCAAAGGCCCTGGGGATAGAGGTTGATGTATTTCTGGTTCAGACAGAAATAGAGGCCTACCAGAAGGCATGGTGGCATCAGTGCTCGCAGGTGGCCTTGGGCCAAATTTAGTCTCCTGGTTCTGCTGCCTGGCTCTCTCCTCCAGCCTTTTCCTGTCTGCTCCTTAGGGAGCTCCATCCAGCACCTGAGAAACTGTGGTCTTGCCTGCCACCTGCTAAGGTTGCTTTCACATGTCCTTTTGTTCATGGTGTGAGTTGCAGGAGCAATTCTGTGGTCTCGCTGGGGAGAGGGGCAGGCAGAGACTTATGAATGTGCCCACTGGGGCCATTGCCCCTCCTTAAGCCTCCCCATGGAGCAGTGTCATTACAGGAAGCCCCAGTTTGTTTTTGAGAGTAAGGTGTGTGGACTGGGGGGTCCCTTCCCCCTGAACTGCCCCCCACTCACTTGGGTGGTGCTCTGTGTTCGCAGGGAAAGATGGAGAAGCTGAAGGACAAGACCCTGCAGGAGCTGGAGGAGATGCAGAATGACTCCACGGCAATTGACCGGCTGGCCCTGGAGTCCCATGAGGTAGAGGGAGGCCATCATAGGGCCTGACAAAGGCCAGCAGATGGGGCTTTTTAAGAGGCCCTCTGAAATGATGCTGGCTTATTGGGTCCTTTGGCCAAATTCATCTCTTTTTCTGTGGACACCTCCCTGATTTGGACCCACCCAGAGGAGCCCCTGAGGTTTTAGGCCAATCCCTAAGTCCTCTGGGAGTCCTAGGCAGGGGCCTAGGAAGCCTAGGCTAGGGAGCCTGGAGCCCCCAGGGGGACTTGGACTCCCAGTACTCCCCTGGGACCCAGGTGCCCTAGGAGTCTCTACACTGTCTTCCAGCCTGAATCTGGGGACTCAGCTCCTCAAAGCACTCGTATGACTTAAGACTGCCTTTCCCAAGGGCCTTGTGTGAGCCTGTATCTCCAGGTGATTCTAAGAGGCCAGGAGCCATTCTTGGATCTTCTAGTTGATCTTGTTTCTCATCACAACTGGTACCTAGTCCTTCCAACTCCTACTCAGAGTCCTCATGGGAAGCATCACAACACTTGTGTCTGTACAGAGCTGTATGCTTCATAAGGAATTTCCCTGCCCTACCCATCTCCTGTGACCCTGTGACTCCCGTGTGAGATGGGAGAGGTCAGTGACCAGATGTGGCCATGTAGTCAGAAGTCCCCTCGTCACCCCCCCTTGAGTGACTGCAGTCTTCCTACCTCCTATCCCTGAGGTAAGGGAGAGACATGAACACCAGTAATGCCAAACTCATTTGATTAGCATGTGCAGTATATTTTTATCTTCATTGATATACAGGTGTGATATGTCTCTTCCGTGAATTCACAGTATGTTAAAAAGGAAAAACAATTCTCCATCCAGCTTCCCTGTGCCATGCCCCTCCCAGAGCAGCTCCCGGGCTGTAGAGGGTGCCAGGGCTGATGTGTCTTCTGCTCCTGTCCCTGCTTCTGCTCTGCCTGCCACCTGCCCTGTTACCCAAGTGAGGAATCTCTGCTGGGGTTAGAGGTGGCTCCTGGTGGGCAGAGTGTGAGGAGAGGTTCGGGGACTCTGTATGATGTGTCCTGCTGCCCAGGCTTCCCTCCTGTCTCCAGCTGAGCTTGTTCGGTGAGGCTGTGAAGCACAGCCTGTCTTGCTTAAGCTCAAAGGCCACTCAGCTGGTTACGTAGTCTGTCAGCACTGTCAGGCATTGCATGTACCTGGCACAGGTGCTGGGCAGAGTGCAGGTCTTGTGCCATGAGCACATTGTCATGGGAAGCCCAAGGCCTGCTTCCAAAGTGCACAGAGCAGAGCAGGCTGATTCCTGGTGGGGCGTGGGCTCACTGGATATGTTAGCAGAAGCCACTGCTTAGGAGGAAGGCAGTTTGACGTGCAGCCATGCCTGCCTAGTCGATTTGAATTCTCTAAGGGGAAAAATACTCACATGGATCTGACAGGAATGCAGCAGGGCAAGCTACCCAGACTTCCAAAAAACCTCTGAGTAGCTGGAGACAGATTTTTTTTTGTTGTTGATACAGTAAATATTTATGGGGTATGTGTGATGTTTTTTTATATGTGTAGAATTCTTACTGATCAAGTTAGGGTATTTGGGGCATTCCTTACCTGGATCAGTGGTCCCAAGCCTTTTTGGCACCAGTTTCATGGAAGACAATTTTGCACAGCTGGCTGGTTAGAGGTGGGGTCAAGAGATGGTTTAGGATGACTCAAGCACATTACATTTATTGTGCACTTTATTTTTTGTCACCCTGGGTAGAATGGCATGGTGTTATAGCTCACAGCAACCTCAAACTCTTGAGCTCAAGTGATCCTCTTGCTTCAGCCTCCTGAGTAACTGGGATTA
The DNA here is from genome assembly GCF_027406575.1 of Nycticebus coucang. NCBI lineage: Eukaryota > Metazoa > Chordata > Mammalia > Primates > Lorisidae > Nycticebus > Nycticebus coucang. The sequence goes on from NC_069793.1 coordinate 12,099,811, forward strand.
CAGGTACTCTCCACAATGCCCGGCTATTTTTAGCAACAGGGTCTTGCATTTGCTTAAGCTGGTCTCAAACTCCTGAGCTCAGGCAATCCACCCGCCTTGGCCTCCCAGAGTGCTAAGATTACAAACATGAACCACTGTGCCCAGCCCAATTTCTATTATTATGACATTGTAATATATAATGAAATAATTCTATAGCTCACCATAATGCACCATCAGTGGGAGCCCTGAGCTTGCTTTTTTGCAACTAGATGGTCTCATCTGGGGGCTGTACGAGATACTGACAGGTGAAGCTTCCCTTGCTTATCTGCTACTCACCTCCTGCAGTTTGGGTCCTAATGGGCCATTGACTGGTACTGTGTGGTCCAGGACTGCAGACCTGAGTCTTTATCATCTCTTTGTGTTGGGAACATTTCAAGTCCTTTACTCTAGCTCCTTTGAAATAAACATACATTGTTGCTGACTGTGGTGACCCTAGTTTTTGTCACACATTGGAACTTACTCCTTCTGTCTGTGTTCATTAACCCATCTTACAGAGAAAGATTTGGGGAGGGAGCAGAGAGGGAGCAGAAATGGGATGGGCAGGATTTAGGGGACGAGTCTACGTTGTAGATTTATTGGTTCAGACCCAGGGCAAAGGCAGCAGACACCGATGAGGGCTCTGTGGGGGGTGTTTGAGCAGGAGGGCTTCAGGCCTTCTACTCTGTGTCAGCCAGGCAGAACAGCAAAGTTCCTATGGCAAATAACAATTGGATTGAACTCACAATCTCTGTGTCTCTAAGTCAGCATGCTTGTCCAGTAGCTGGAGAGGTGTTTGGGGCAGGAAAACAGACAGCGCACATGTTGTGGCAGCAGGTCAGGACTCAGAAGCATGGGATCTAGCTGGACAGACCCTGTTGTGCCCGAGTGGCCTTGTCTGTGGAGGGGCTGGGCACGGAGCTGTGGCACCCTCTTGCCAGTCTGGAGCATGGAGAGTAGGCTGTGGGCCTGACCTGGATGCAGGATCACAGGCTCTGCAGCTGGAATCAGAAGGGTAGGCTTCCCTGGAAGCTCCCTCTTCCTGTGCCTGGTGGGGGATAAGCCGGCCTGGTTTGTCTGTCATATGCTGACCGTGGCAGAAAAGCTACATGGTGTAGGGCCAGTGGCTCTGAGTTGGTCTTGCTGAGCTGTGCCCTGCACCCCACGGTGGGTGGTAAGTCTTTTCTTCTGATGTCACGTGGTGCTGTCAGTGTAGTATCAGCAGTATCTCAGTGTCACGGGTCAAACTCTTTAGTCCTCCTCTCAGTAAAGAGGACTCCTTGGCAAATGTGTAGGGCATCAGGTCACAGGAGGGCTGGACAAGGTTCTGTGGCTTCTGCGGTACCAAAGAGTCTAGGGCAAAGTGCTGCTTGGCTTGGGGAGGTGTTTTCAGTGAGTGCATCCAGGGGTGTGTCCAAGGTGGTCCCTCTGTTGGCTCATTGTATAGCTTCTTTGTGGGACACATATGTGGCCCAGGAGGTAGGGATGAGTCTCTCCTGAGTCAGTGTCATGGTCTTGTCCAGGGCCCTGGCTCTCTCACCTCTTGGAATAAGTTTATTTGGGGGCTTCACTGCATATCCAGCCTGTGGGTCTGGCCTGGGCCACCACTTTACCATACCAGGTCTCTAGGTCACTTGACCCTGTAGCTTGGGGATAAGTGATCTGGAGTTCTGGTCCCTTCCATCCTAAAAAGCTCTGACTTTTTTTTTTGAGAATAAGTTTTGCTCTGTCACCCTGGGTAGAGCACTATGGCATCATAGCTCAGAAATCTCAAACTCATGGGCTCAGGCAATCCTCTTGCCTCAGCCTCCTAAGTTGCTGGGACTATAGGAGCCTGCCACATGCCTAGCTAGTTTTTTTATTTTTAGTAGAGATGGGATCTTGTTATTGCTCAGGCTGGTCTTGAACCCCTGAGCTCAAGTGATCAGGTGTTGGCCTCCTTGGCCTCCCAAGGTGCTAGGATTACAGATGTGACCCACTATTCCTGGCCAGCTCTGACTTTCTCATATAAAATGGTCCACCTTCTCCCAGGATCTCTGCAAACCCCATGTGGGCCTTAATGGTGTGGCCTTGGGGGAGCTATTGACCTTCAGTGCCAGTTTCCATGTGTAGCCACCTCCTGGACAGTCAGGGGTTAAGTGAGGTGCCTGGGGCAGGCAGAGTGCTTTGCTCAGGGTTGGGACCCAGGTTTGTCTGACTGTAGTTAAAGGCTGAGTATTGTCCTGGCTTCTCCAACATAAGCCGTGAGCGCTGAAGGCCCTGGCCCAGCCCACTGGGAGGTGCATGGTGGTGTGAGTTGTCCTGATGGTCTGTTATCCTGCCCTTTTAGGTTCAGGACTTGCAGCTGGAACGGGAGATGGCACTGGCCACTAACCGGAGCCTGGCCGAGCAGAACCTGGAGTTCCAGGGTCCCCTGGAGATTGGCCGCTCAAAGCTCTCTGACAAATACCAGGAGCTCTGGAAGCTCGTGGAGCGGTGCCAGGAGCAAAAGGCAAAGCTAGGTGGGCAGCGACCCTGGGCGTGTGCTCTCGGAGGCTCCTCAGCTGACTCGGGGGGTCCAGGGCAGATCTCCTCTCCTTCCCAGGAGGGCAGAGGGCCCACAGTTCCTGAGAGTGTGTTCTGGGCCCTGTGCCAAGTGCTTTATATACATTTTTTCCCACAGTAGCTGTAAAAGGGTAGGTACTGTCATTATTCCCATTTTATGGATGAGAAAAATAAGGCCTAGAGAGATTCAAGAACTAGGTTAAGCTTACCCAGCTAGAAATAGGAGGAGTTGGGATTTGGATCCAGAGAGTCTGCATCCTTTGCTGCTGGGCTGCTGCTCCCTCAGCCGGCTCAGCTTTGTGCTCACCAGAGCTGGTCTCATTGGTGTCCCAGGACCTGCCATCTGGGAATGCGGGAGGGGCTGTCCTGGTCACGACAGTGAGGGAGCCTGATGTTCACATGGGTTAAGAGACTTTACCTGTGAGGTAGGACGGGCTCTGGGTCAGATCATTTGGGCTCTGTAGCCTATCCCAGGCTGGCACAGGGGAGGCTGCTCGGCCAAGGTCTGGGCTGGGCTGGGCTCGGTCAGGCTCTTCTCTGCTCAGAAAGGTGATCCAAGGGAACTGGACCAAAAGCACCGGTGGGCCCACCTCACAGTCCCCAGGTGGTAGCTGCGTCTTGATGTGCACAAAGCTGAGTACCTTCCCTGAAATCCTGGCCTTCAACACTAAATCAGGAAGCACTTTTGAAATGTCACCCTTTCTGCCCTCCCTTCCAGAGAAGTTTTCTTCAGCACTACAGCCAGGGACGTTGTTAGACCTCCTGCAAATTGAAGGTATGAAGATTGAAGAAGAGTCTGAGGTGAGATGCTGAGTTGATACCGCTGTGCTGTGGATAGGGTATTGGGCCCTGGAGTAGGAGCCCGTGTGAGGGGCAGCAAATGTCTGCAAAGCATGAGACAGGAGAGCTTTTTAAATGGCAAAAATGAAGGATACCTTGAGTCCCAGGGGAGGCCCTTTTGGATGCGAATGACAGGAACTCAGTCCCACTAGCTGAAGCTGAAATGGGTGACAGTGGGCGAGGCCCCAGGCAGCTTGCAGAGCAGGGGTTTCTGAGGGACTGAAGCCAGGCCTCCCCTCCCTGCTTCCTGCTCCCCCCTGGGGTGTCTTCAGTCTGTGTGGGAAGACTGGCTCTCTCTGCTTCTCTGTGCTCTGGTGAAGGAAATGTCCAGGGCTGCCCAGCCACTGGCTAGTGTCCATCCACGTGTGATGCACACAGAAGCAGTGGCTACTGTGGGCCTGACATGATGCTAGGGGGAAGTGACCAGGACATAGTTCTTGTCCTCAGGGAACTAACATTCTAGTTGGGGAGATGGGCGTGTATAACTGTCAGCAATGGCAAGGGCATGAAGAAAAATCCACAGATGGTGGGGCGGCGTCTGTGGCTTAGTGAGTAGAGCACCGGCCCCATATACCGAGAGTGGCGGGTTTGAACCCGGCCCCGGCCAAACTGCAAGAAAAAAAAAAACAGCTGGGTGTTGTGGCAGGTGCCTGTAGTCCCAGCTACTCAGGAGGCTGAGGCAAAAGAATTGCCTAAGTCCAAGAGCTGGAGGTTGCTATGAGCTGTGACACCACAGCACTCTACCAAGGGCAACACAGTGAGACTCTGTCTCTAAAAAAAAAAAAAAAAAAAAACAGAAAGAAAAATCGACAGATGGGGGCCAGGGGTGGGTAGGGTGTGCCTGATGCAGGCCTAGGGTAGGAACCCTGACCTGGTGGAAAGCAGGAGGTCTCAACCCCAGTAGGCCCTTGTCACCAGACCTTATGTCTTCTAGGCCATGGCTGAGAAGTTCCTGGAGGGTGAGGTGCCCTTGGAAACATTCCTGGAGAACTTTTCCTCTATGAGGATGCTGTCCCACCTGCGCCGGGTTCGTGTGGAAAAGCTCCAGGAGGTGGTGAGGAAGCCCAGAGCTACCCAGGAGCTGGCTGGTGATGCTCCTCCTCCACGCCCGCCACCTCTGCCTTGCCCAACCCCCCAGTCAACGCCTCCTATGGCTGAAGAGCAGCTGCCACAGCCACCACCATCATCAGCCATGCCTCCCTACCCTTTGCCCTACAGCCCAAACCCAAGCATGCCTATGGGTCCCACTGCCCAAGGAGCCCTGCCACCAGCCCCTTTCCCTGTGGTGTCCCAGCCCTCATTCTATAGTGGACCCCTGGGCCCCTCTTACCCAGCAGCCCAGTCAGGACCCAGGGCTGCTGCAGGCTATTCCTGGTCCCCACAGAGGAACATACCACCCCAGCCAGGCTATCCTGTGGCCCCAACTGGTGCCTCTGGCCCTGGGTACCCCTTGGCAGGGGGGAAAGCCCCATACCTCCCGGCAGGAGGAAAACCTCCCTACCCAACGCAGCCCCAGCTCCCTGGCTTCCCCAGACAGCCCCAGCCCTCACTCCCGGCTCAGCCCCCGTATCCTACTGGGCCTGCCCCTCCCTATGGGTTTCCACCACCTCCAGGGCCTGCCTGGCCCCGATATTAGACATGCTCAGGATCCGCGGCCCCTCCCTGCTCCCACCTGTACTACAGCCTTTGGCCCACCTGTTGCAGAGGCTTAAGGGGAAACTAGAAGTGGACTTGTGTTGGCATGTGGAGGCCTTGGAGGGACCCAGCTGAAGGGTGCTGGGCAGTGCGACCAGGTGGGCTGACGCAGACACACAGCACTTGCTGGCCTTCCATTCAGTGGTCGTCCTGGGCGCTCCTCCTTTCCATGACTGGCTGTAGCATTTCTGGTGCTAGCCAGGCTGGCAGCCCAGTACCTCTCCGGTATGCGTGTGAGTGAGTGTATGCACACGTCTGTGAGCATCTGTCCGTCCCTGCACTCAAGACCTTCTGAACCCAGTTATCTCGGTGATGAGGTGGCCCTGGGTTTCTGGCCCTGCTCACCTCCCTACTCTCCCTCGGGATTTGGCATCTTTGACATTGGCACCCCCAGGGGGTGCAGCTCGGTGTGTCTGCCTAGTCTACTCAGGGCTGGTCTGCCCCATGCACCATGGCAAGGATCAGATTGGAAGGAGAGAACAGAGTCAGGAAAAACAATGAGTTTTGAGTTCTCTAAAGCCATAATTTAATTCCAATAGCTGATGTCAGATGAACTTGTCCTGTGTGCTGATTGAACGGCAGCAGCACAGCAGGGAGGAGGCTGGGGGGTGTAAGGGCTGACCCCAGGCCTTGCTTGCGCTGGTTGGAGAACCCTGTCTTAGGTCCTCTGGCTGGAGGAAGGAAGTAGCTGTAGCCTAGGAGATTGAATTGAGGTCACATTGGGGTGATTTAGGAGTAGGGGACCGGGTCACCTCCCCAGCCACCCTTCTCTCCTGGGCCCTACACCTGGGGTTGACTTTTCCTGAGGTCCACCCATCTGTCCACTCCTTTAGTGCCTTGAACCTCATGTTCACAGCAGCCCCCTTCCTCCACCCCCTCCTCCAGTTCCTTTGATGTAATTCTCCCCTGCCCCCAGTACCTCTCCTGAGACAGACATCAAAAGACTCCCTAACAGTAACTTCCCATTGGTGCTCTCTGAAACACCATCACTACATTGGGGGCAGTTTCTTTGCACCTCACGTCTTTAGGATATAAAGGGTGGGGATTGTGACTCTGTGTCACATGCATCCCCAGCACAGCACACTGTGGGGATTTAGCATGTTCAGTAATGAGAGTGACAGCAGTAGACCCAAGGGGGTGTGATAGTAAAGCATTAACTTGGTGGTTCCCGGTATGAACCAGGTCTCAGGGCAGAACCTGGAGCTGCTATCGGTTGAGAAATTGTATGTGCCTTGAAATGTCTACTACCTGAAGCCCCAGCATCTGGTGGGCCTGGGGTTGCTGGGGCCCAGGGAGGAAACGTGACCTCCTGGTGCCTGCCGCTCTCCCCAGCTTGGTGCCATCAGTGGGTGTGGATGATGCTAGAGCAGGGCTGCCAGTTTGTTACCACCCGTACTTACGTCTCCTAAGTTATTTATAAAGAGAAACCTCTAATGGACTGTACTGGTTCGAGTGAACCTGAACTGGATGAACGATCACCTGTATGTTTGTATAATTAATTGCCATAATAAACTTTGATGAATTACGTGTGGTGGTGTGGCCCTGCTGAGTTTGAGAAGTGATGACGTGGCTGCCTGCTGGGGCCTTAATTTCTTCAGAGGCCTTCAGAACTGTGCCCTGCTGAAGGGCCTCTGAGATTCTTGTCCACAAAGTGCCGCCTGTCTGGGTGTCGTTTCTCACCTGCTCCTCTGCCCCAGGGCCTGGCTCTTAGAATTCCCTGTTCTTCTCCTGTTCTTGTGTTTTCCTCCCTAGCCATTTTCATGGCTGCTGTGTCCTGGACCCAGAGCTGTGGCATGCAAGGCCACGGGTGCCACCAGGGGGCGTCCGGTCCTTAGCCTGGCATGGGAGGTGCCTGTATTCCTGCCACGCGCAGGCTGGCAGGACATTCATCTTCTAACCTGGCATTGCATGGCGTGGTCAAAGGGGCTGCGGGCCAGACACTGGCTGTGGCACCAGCATGTCTTCCGTGCTGGCCCAGCTTGCATCCCTCCCAGTGTCGCCAGAGAGCTCTGCTGCTGAGCTGGTTCCCCTGAGGCCTAGGAGGGCATCTGCAGCTTCAGCAGGAAAGGTGAAGTGTCTACGTGGCATGTTCAGTAATGAGGGAGGCTTTGAGGAAGTTGGGAGACCAGGATTCTAACAGACCCTCTACCTTTCCTTCTCTGCACAGTGACAAGGGCAGCCACGCACACACGATGCCCAGAACCATTAGTACTGAATACTCACGTGGTGTGTCATTATCTCCTTCAGTCCTCTCAATACCTTTTATTCTCAGTTTAAAAAGGTGGGGGAACCATAGGGCAGGTGGTTCAGTGACCAGGGTGCACAGCATGGGGGCAGACGTGGGACTTGGCCCCAAGTGCCCTGCCGCTGTGGCCCAGAAGTCTGTCCCCAGGACACAGCTGAGAATCACCAGGCTCCAGACTGTCCTCCTGCAGCCAGCTCTGCAGCAAGAGGCTCTTTTACTTTGCCCTGGCCTTGCCTTGCAAATATCCAGGACTCAGGACACAGGACACCAGGGAGAGCTGAAAGCAACTTGGCTTTGTAGGAACAAGCTGCAAAGCTCACTTTGGGTGCATAGTTAAGTCACTTGCTTTGGGTTGGTGCCAGAGTGGTATTGGGAGAACTGAGGGACTAAGAAAGGACTGTCCTGAGCTGCCTCAGTGGGTTGCTCACTGAATGGGTGGGAGGGGGCTCTGCTCTTCTTTGCAGGAGGCCAGGGTGCAGGAATCACAGCAGGGCACCTTCTACACTGTGGGTGGTGTGGTGGGTGATACAGGGGCTGGTCTACCAGCCCAGGTAGGAACTTGACCAAGGCACCTTGAGGACTGGAGTGGCTCCTACTTGGTTGTGTAACCCAAGAGATCTTATTGAAAAGCATCACCCAAGTCTGCTACCTCTTGAAAGATAATTTTCTTAAGACTCTTTTCTCCTGAACTAAGCTTCCTTTTTTAGTTGGTTTTTAAGTAGGCCATGGTTGCTTCAAGGCTGCTGTACGGTGGCTGAGCTATAGATTAAAGAGCTTTCATCAGAAAGGCACTGACAGGAGGCGTCAGGTGCCTCACTCCTTTGCCCTGTCTCAAAGCAGCCTTTTCTCTCTGTTTCTTCCACCAAGTAGGGGAAGGCAAATGCGTCACAGCCCGGAGGGGACAATCTGTGACCACCTGGGCTTTTAGAACGGAAGGGCTGGTTGGAGATATTGGGGGCAGAGCGCTTACCAGACTCTTCTGCATGCTGGTGGTCTTCTGGAGTCCTCCTCCCCCTGCACCTGTCTGGTGACCCCCCCTTTACTCTTCCAGAATTAGCTTTGTTGGCTTGGCCCATTGACATCTGTGTCCCCAGTAGATACAGGGCCAGGTCATGCAGAGAAGGGCAGAGTCACTAAGCTCCTTCAGCCTTACTGGTCCCTGGCACTGCCTCTCCCTCTGTGCTGCTCCCTAGGGTCCTAGTGTCCACCTTAAAAGCAGCTAAGGAAAAACAAGTATAGAGTTTGGGCCAAGCTTAAAGACTAAACCCAGGAGTATAGATTCAATTTTTAAAGGAAAAGAAGAAGAGGCAGTTCCTAAATTGTTTGCCAAGAGTGTACATTGAAATGACATTTCTCTGAAATGACAGAGTTCTCTGACTCTGGGTTAGAAGGTTGGGTGTGATTGGCTATAACTACCTTTAAGTTGGGACTCCCAAGTGAAACAACAAACCAAACTGGTCAGGATTTACTAGATGTCCCCTTTGTGCATGGCCTTGGTGTGGCACCTGTGCTTTGAGACCTTGACAGCCAGTGGAAGATGCCTTCAAGTGAGGGGTGCAGTGGGTGGGGCACTAGGGCGCTACACAGCCCACACACACCCTGGCTGGAAGATGCTGTCAATGTACTAAGCTGTCTGTGCACATGTGTGCAGCCTCTGACCTTGATGGCTGCAGAGCTTCTCCGGAGGTTTTTCTGATACACAGGAGTAGACTGTGGGCAGAAGACGCCAAAGTGCTCTCAGGAAGTACAAAAAGCATTATTTACAAAGAACATATTAAAAAATGCACTAGCCCAGGTGTGAGCTTCCTTGTCATTCCTTATCAGGATGCAAGTCGGAGAAGAAAGCTGGATTCTGCTGGTGTGCTATTCCCCTCAGACAGGGGAAGGGGGCTGCTGCCTGGGTTAGGAAAGGGACCCCCTGAGTCTCTACTTGGAAGGGCTGCCTGTTTCTGCTCTCCCCAGCTTTGTCACTTGGAATATCTGTCTGAGCTGTCCGTTCAGTGGTGGGTGTGAGAGCCCTCCTGCCCCCGAAGGGCAGCAGCCCGTGTGTGAAAGGCACCCTGGCCTCTGCCCACATTCTGTCTGGGAGTAGAAATCAGGATGACATTTCCAAGTAGTGACTGCAGAGTTTTCTCAGGACAAATCTGTCTGGCTCTTGGTGTTTTGTTCCCGGCTCCCAGTTCTGTGGGGTGAGAAGAGAAGGCAATGTCAGAGGAGGACACCCTGGAGGGTGTTCAGGGAGGTGGGGACATGCCCCACGCCCTGGGCTCTGTCTTGGGGACAGTGGCTGTCCTGTGTCAGGCTGCTCCAGGCTGGGAGGCTGGCAGACTTATGGAATGTTGTTCCATCATGGAACTTGTAGAGGCTCTGTGTAGTCTTGAGTGGAGTCCACAACAAGACGATTTTTGAGGTGGGTGATTCCTCTGCTCTAATTGCCAAATCAGCTCCCATCTCCCATGTTGCTGGTGCTTGTTTTTCCCTTTATAAGGATTGGATACTCCCGGTCCCCCATTCATGGCTGAGCAGGGTGGGGAGGAGGTGAGGCACCGAGGGGCAGGTGCTTATCCCCGTGGCTGTGGTCCCCCCCCCAACCCCTACCCTGTGTCTGAGACTGGCTCACCTCTTATAGCCTCTGAGCCCCGTGCAGATCGTAGTCACTGTCGGAGGAGTTGTCAGGCTGGGTCGAGGAGCGATGTAGGGCCCCTTCTAGAGCTGGGGAACAAAGGAGGCCATTTACTGAGGGCTGGCGAGGGTGCAGTGCGTCCTGCCAGGCTACGCAGAGCCTCCACCCACAGTGGGTCAGAAGATCACAGGGTCTCTGTGAGCCGGTGACAACCTGGTATCTGTTTTGATCAAATCAGCCAAACTCTCACTAATGATGCTGAAGTCTACACTCCCTGGGGCTTGATTGTTTGCTCCAGGAAGGGAGCCTTCAGCCCAGGGCTGCTGCAGCCCACTTAATGACTCTCTTCTGGCTTGGGGCAATCCAAGGGGCCTCATTTACCATCCAGACTTCTCTAGGCCCTGCAGGGAAACAGGTCCATTAGGTCACAGCGAAGCTGGGGTTAATGGTGCCTGAGTGCATTCTTCTCTCCAGATGAGTGGATGGCTGAGGCCTATGAAGACTGTCTCCCTTCCACGCCCCTGCTGCAACCTGCTGTCTGCAGCCAGTTTGACCCTGTTTCCTGGGGCCTCCCTTCTCTCTTTGAACCATCACATAGCCTTCATGGGCTTCACACGACCTATCTTGTCCAAGCTGCTCCAGTTCTGCCCACCTGGGAGCTCCCGCAGGTGCTCACCTGGATAAGCGGACGCATAAGAGCTCCTGGGAGGCTGGCTGTATTCATTGTCCACATGGGAGGCCGTAGAGTTCTCAACCTGGGACCGGACAGTGGCCGTGTGGTTGCGATGGAAAGACACTGAGCGGATGCAGGACACAGCACCGTTAGACTTGCTTCCCTCTTCCTCCTTCCCTAGCAGGTGCCCAGAACTTTAATTTCCTATTCCAGTTATGTCATGGGGCCAAGGGCAAAGGCACCCAGAGCCCCTTCAGGGCATCTCCTCTCTTTTCTTGCCAGAGAGGTTCATACTAGCAGGGCCAGCGGCAGACTCTTAGGGCATCTTTGGGTAGGGTGGTACCCTGACTGACCAGGTAAGGCCTTCCATCAGTCAGTCATCAAGCATTTACCAAGCAGGGGTTTGGAGTGTAAGTGATAGGGCAGGGAGCCTATCTGAGGAGCTTTAGATTATTAACTTAAAAAAGATAGAACAACACAGAACGACCTTTTTTTTTTTTTTTTTTTTTAGAAAGGGGTCTCACTCTGTTGCCTGGACCAGAGTACATTGTCATTGTCATAGCTCATTGCAACCTCAGACTCCTGGTCTCAAGAAAATAGCCTGGCTAATTTTTAAATATTTTTTTAGAGATGGAGTCTTGCTAGGTTGCCCAGTCTGGTCTCAAACTCCTGGGCTCAAGTGATCCTCCTGACTTGGCCTCCCAAAGTGCTGGGATTACAGGCATGAGCCACCACACTCAGCTTGAACTTGCAAAGCAGGAAGCATGTGGAAGGGTGGCAGGAGGCAGGATGTAGCTCCATCTACCAGGGTGGCTAGGCAGTGGCTAGGAGAGAGGACCAAGCCTGGGCTGTGGGGCGGGGTAGCCGGCTGCATCAGAATGTTGTAAAATGGGCCCTGTGTGTTGTTCCACAAAACTAGCTTGAGCAAACTTTCTTAATGTATCCCTGCTCTGCCGATGAACAACGTGAAAATGCCTGTTACGGTTCTGATTAAGTCCTGAAATAAAGAGCTGTGTTTAGTTTTGCTTAACTCATGGTTTTCCAGATCTGTTTCATTACGGAGTCCTCTTTTATGAGTGCAGCCTTTTAACAGCCCTTGACCACTGTGTTGGGGAATACTGCCTGTGGAGGCGAAACCTGATGGGGGCCCCAAGACAAGGCAAGAGACAGAGGGGACACCTGGTCTCTGTGGCTTTGGGGGTAGAAACCACTCAGACATCTGTCCCATCAAGAAGCCTCAGCCCTCCCTGGTGTGGGGATGTTTGTTGGCCACAGTCACACCTTAGATGACAAATGTGGAGAAGAGGCCTCAAGTATCTACCAGTGCCGTCTGTGGTCAGCAGAGAGCCTTGTTTCTGCCTCTGTGGCCTCGATCCTAGAGTCAAGAGAGATCCCCTGCCTCTGGGGACACTTACTATTCTGGTTCATTCCTGTGGGGCCGATCCACTGGCGTTGCTTCTTCTGGCGGACTGGGCAGCAGACAGGAAAGGCATGTCAGGGCAGGTGGGGGCAGGTGAGGGCAGGTGGGGCAGGTGGGGGTAGGGCAGGGCCTGAGAGGGAGGAGGGGTGCTGCTGAGGGCAGGACTGCTGGGTTCTGCCCCTGGGAGTTTCTCAGGGCTTCAGATTTCTAACTTGTTTTAGAGGGGGACTGGAGTAGAAGAGGCTGGTTACCCTGGAGAATTGACCACATGTGTTTAGAACCAGACTTGGGCAGGTGTTAGGGACCCAGCCCTGCCCCGTTCTGGGCTCTCCATTCCCAGCCTCTCTGATCTCACTTCCTATCTCTGAATAATTTTCTCCTGAGTTCTGCAAGGCAGGGACAACAACTTCTGCTTCACAAGGTGCCCAATTTTGCCTCTAGTAGATGAGGGAAGAGGCTTAGAGAGACAAAGTGGCCTAGTCAGCATCATGGGCAGCCCTGGGCCAACGAACTAGGGAATGGCCACACCCTCTGTCTGGCCTGGAGTAGGGCCCAGCTGGGCCCCAGATATGGGCACATCGGTGATTATGGTTTTCCTGACTCTGTTACTTTGGAGAGAAAGGCCAGTGGAGAGGAGGGGGCCAAGGGATGCAGCAGAGGTGCCCTCAGCCCAGCCCTCTGCAGGCAGACCCCTCTCCTCTAGGGACTCTGGAGGACAGAGCCACCCAGGGCACTGGCACCTACATTTCTTCACCAGCTTCTTGTACGCCAGGGGGCCGAACACAACCAGCAACACTGCCAGGAGCAGCAGGGCCAGGACGATGCTTGCCACAGTGCCCGCTGCCACGCCCGCTGGGTTTGGATCCTGGCCTGGGGGAGGGAGGAGCCAGGTCAGTCCCAGCCCTGGGGCATGAAAACTGCCTGCTCCCAGGGAAGCTTCCGGCTGCGCAGTTCCCCCAGCCACCCTTGCTCCTCTCAGAAATTCACAACATGTACAGAAGGCAGTTATCTATCCGGCTTGCTTTCTGTCTGTTGCTAAGAAATCTCTACTACCCGTTCATCCATCCACCATCTGTCACCTAACAGTTGATCCTCCAGCTGTCATTTGCCGCCCTCGTTGCAAACTATTTAACGTTCTACCATTTCCCATGGTACCATCATATACCATCACATACCAATGTAGGACTGTGTGACAGGGGCCAGAAGGCCCTCCCACCACTCCCTCCACCCACCCATCCATCCACCTACCCACCCACCCATCCATCCAACCACTCACCCATCCATCCATCTACCCCCCCGCCCATCCATCCCCCCCCATCCATCCATCCATCCATCCATCCAATCAGTCACCTATCCATCCATCTACCCACCCACCCACCCATCCATCCATCCATCCATCCATCCATCCAATCATTCACCCATCCATCCATCCATCCATCCAACCACTCACCCATCCATCCATCTACCCCCCCGCCCATCCATCCCCCCCCATCCATCCATCCATCCATCCATCCAATCAGTCACCTATCCATCCATCTACCCACCCACCCACCCATCCATCCATCCATCCATCCATCCATCCAATCATTCACCCATCCATCCATCCATCCATCCAACCACTCACCCATCCATCCATCTACCCCCCCGCCCATCCATCCCCCCCCATCCATCCATCCATCCATCCATCCAATCAGTCACCTATCCATCCATCTACCCACCCACCCACCCATCCATCCATCCATCCATCCATCCATCCAATCATTCACCCATCCATCCATCCATCCATCCAACCACTCACCCATCCATCCATCTACCCCCCCGCCCATCCATCCCCCCCCATCCATCCATCCATCCATCCATCCATCCATCCATCCATCCATCCATCCATCCATCCAATCATTCACCCATCCATCCATCCAATCAGTCACCTATCCATCCATCTACCCACCCACCCACCCATCCATCCATCCATCCAATCATTCACCCATCCATCCATCTACCCACCCACCCGCCCATCCATCCATCCCTCTTTTCTTGGTATTCAGTGACCATTTGTGTAGCAAATATATACTGTCTACCTGATTTTCTAGCTGCCATCCTGAGAGTGGACGGTAGGAGGGAGGGTAACACCACTTGTCAGCTGACCTGCCTGTTGCTGTGCTGTCTCCTATTCATTGCTATCTGTCTCCTGCTCCCTGGTTCCCCATGCTCCCTCTGTCCCTACTTTTTCAGGGTTCTGGGGCTCTCTGTCTAGCTCCCAGGGCCATCCTTCAGAGACCTGCACCCTGGACGGGGTCCCAGAGGGAAGGTTCAGAGCTTCCCACCACCCACAGTGGGCTGTGTTAAACTCACATGTGACAAACACCCTCTTGCAGTGGGCTTTTTTCTCCCAGAGCTCGTGGCACTGGGACAACTTCTCCTGGGAACAGGAGAACCCCTGGGAGGTCTTCTCACCGACGTCCAGCATGTGATAGGAATTGACGCTGCCACACTGCTGCTCCTGGCACACCTCCTCCCACCGTGCTGTGCCCTTGGGTGGAGAGCTGTCACACAGGGGTGCCCACTGCGTGCCCCGGCGCACCTGCACAGTGCCTTCACACACGCCACTGCCCCCTACCAGGCGGCTCTGCACCTTGGGCTGGAAACCTGGGAGGGGAAGCAATGGAAGATGAGGGGCAGGTGTGACCCTGAGCTTGCATGCTGGTCCCTGTGCCACTGGTGAAGGGGGGCCCTGGCAGGGAAGAGACAGCACATGAGACGGCCGGGACAGGCCGCCTTCCTCTCGGTCTTTCCCTCCTAGCATCCTCTCTGGCTCTTCCCCTGACCAAGCTCTCTGTCCCTGGTGCCTCTGGGCAGCTGCTGGCACTATCCTGAGATACAGCTGTATAGGCACTTTCTGGAAAGAGGCTGGCAGTGCAGCAGTGCCTGTTGGCAGCCACCACCAGGGAGGTGGCTCTGTGCTAAGTGAGGCAAGAGAAGAGTGTGGGAAGCAGGCTCCACCTGGGTCCACTTCCCTCTCAGCATCGTCCTCCCAGTCTCCTGCTGCACCTTGGGAAGGAGGGAGGCTTTTCAGAAGAGGGCAACTGAGACTCAGGAAGGGGAAAGACCTCCCCCTCTGAGTCAAGGTGGTTCAGATGTGGGACAGAACCAAGGAAGGCCTGCGCCCTGAGGGCCAGGCTTTCAGCAGACGGAGCATGGCCCGGCAGAGACTCACAGTCATTTCTGCTTGCTGGGGTGGAGTGGAGTGGGGAGGGGCTCGGAGTCCATAGCTGAACCTCAGGCAAACTGAGTTTAGAGCCGGCTGTGATCTCACCAGCTTTGGCCAGTTTCCATAGTAACATCCACCTTCAAAGCCCTAGTAAATCTATTTAGAAGGAGCTTCAAAAGCAAGAACCTGGGCATGGTTTTGCTGGTTGTAGCCTGCAGGAGGGATCCTAGCTGAGGGGTGGAGGAGTGGGGCCTCATGAGAGCCACCCCATGTTCCCCTCATCCGGCCAGGAAACCCTTGGGGGCGGCCTCCACCAGGAGGGGGCAGCATTTTACTAATTCACACCACGTCCCCAGTGGTTTGAAGCAGCCCTGCTCGCAGGATAGGCAAGTGGTCCAGAGCAATGCTTTGTAGGTCTGCCCACGGAAATCTCTGGGGACCTTGCCGAAATGTGGATTCTGATTTGAAAGATCCGGGGTGGACCTTGCCGAAATGTGGATTCTGGTTTGAAAGATCTGGGATGGGACCTGAGAAGCTGCATTTTCTAACCAGCTCTCAGGACCACACTCTGGGGAACTAAGGCTTAGACAACCAGCCCCACAGTGATGCTGGAGGGACAGAAATCCCAGCTCCTGCTCTACAATACTGGGCACGAAGTTTAATCTCTTTGAGCCTCAGCTTCCTCATGCGTAAAAAATAGCGACAATAACACCCGCTTCCTAAGGTCATTACAAAAGTTAAAAAATGTACTGGAATGGTCCTTGGTGTGAAGCAAGCTCCTGGGAAGAACCGTCTGACCTCCACTGGAACAGTCCCAGGGACGGAGCCCCCTGCCTTCAGAGCCAGGCTCTGCTTGTGCCTCCTTGTTTTGAGGTGTGGTTTCTTCCGTTTCCCTCCCCCATTGATCCTGGTTCGGCCCCTTGGGGTCTCCCAGACTCAGTGTCACCTGCCTCCTCCCCTCAGTCAAACCAGCATCACCATTCTCTGTACCCGGGCCCTGTGGTTCTGGGTCCTCTGCGGAAAGCCCTCCTGGGCTCTGACCCCCAAACCTTCAGGGACCTCCCACCTCTCACCATCATTGCACTCCCTCTCTCAGAATCTACAACCCCTGCTCCGGCAAGGCCTGCCCCTCCAAATGACTTCCTCTTACAAACCCTTCTCTCTTTTCCTGCCCAAACCCGCGAGGAGACCTTGCTTCCCCTGCGTCCTGCGGCCTCCTCTCCCCCCCGAGGTAGCTGAGCCGGCAGTCCCCTTGGCTTTGGTCAGAGTTGCTTTGTGGAGACTCTGCGGGCACTGAGTGTGCGTGTGTCCTCCACATCCCACCCCACCCTGCCTCTCAGAGGCCCAGGGTCAGGCCTCTACTTCCCTAGTGTCCTCCACTGTGCCTGGTACCCTGGCACGGCAGGCAGGGGTTTTCAGGAAACATGTTCCCTGGCCTTCCGGGGACGCCAGCAGGAGGTGCCGGCGGGCTTGGCCAGGCCTCACTCACCCGAGCAGACGATGGCAAGAACTTGGCCTCTCTCCTGGGGCCGGATTTTCCTGAAGCACTGTTCCAGGGAAGCGCAGCTGGAGTTCTGGATCTTCCACTGAATTGGCAAGGGCCTGTGTTCCCAGAGCTTTCCTGGGTCTGGTGCCCTGGTTGCCTCGGCCTCTGGTAGTGGCAGATGCTTCAAGAAGGAGCCACACCGGAGAGCTAGGCACATGAGGTTCCCCAGGCTCCAGATGCTCTCCTGGTCATCATAGCTGATGGTGCCCCCCAGGCTGCCGCTGTAGAACTCCACCACACCGGCACAGTGCAGGCCCCAGGGCCCTGCCACCAGCTGCAGCCTGGGAGGG
The DNA here is from genome assembly GCF_027406575.1 of Nycticebus coucang. NCBI lineage: Eukaryota > Metazoa > Chordata > Mammalia > Primates > Lorisidae > Nycticebus > Nycticebus coucang. The sequence continues at coordinate 12,116,910 of NC_069793.1, forward strand.
GCTGGGAGAGGAGATGGTGGGAGACAGGGGTGGCCTGAGCAAGTAGGGGGGACCCGTCCTCCAACCCACAGACAAATGCTGACATGGCCTCGGTGGTCCCCCAAACTGTATATGACAGACACATGTAGACTGGAAATGTCCACATTTATCTGAAATTCTTGGGTTTCTTTTGCCAACTCTAACCCCCTCCGAGGGTCGGAACCTTCTTACCTGTGGGCTCTGGCGTGGTTGTGGGCGTGGGGGTTGTGGGGGTCGTCTGGGGCTCTGCAATGACACGATGGGAGGAGTGGAGGTTGAGGGAAGAAGGGGGTGCAGCGTGCGGAGGCTGGGGCAGCTGGCCACGCTGGACAGCACAGGCACTCATGACTTAAGTACCACTTGCCACTTGAAGTCCACTTAACCCACACTTTGTCCCTAAACCTGTGAGGTGGGAAGTAGCACCCTCCTTTACAAAGGGGAGAGTGGAGTTTAGAGAGGGGATGCTGAAGTTAGCAGCTGGCAGAACTAGTCCCTCTTGTCTATCCTGCCAGACAGATGCTGGCCCCTGCCAGCTCTCCACCAGTGTGTGTGTCTTGTGGGATGTCACCCCTTCCACCAGCTTGCTCAGGCCCTAGCCGCAGTCCCTGGGCAGCCTCCTTGGGGCTGGTGCCCAGACCAAGGGTGCCTGCGCTGCTGGCTAGTTACCCACCTAAACAGATGAGGCTCAGAGGGTGGCACTGGTTTGCCCCAAAGCTGCAGTTGGAGAAGGATCCCAGGGGTCCACGGCAGATGACTTGGTTCTTGGGTTTGTTGAAGTGAGCAGAGGGGGCCAGATTGAAGGCCGCCCCGCAGCGCAGATTCTGGCAGACTCTCGAGGCCTGACTGGGGTCCTCATGCTGGTCTGGGCTCCGGCCCCAGCTCTGGCTGCAAACTGTCCTCCATGTCTTCCACAAGTGGACTTCCAGCAGGCCCTGGCACCGTGAGTTGGAACCTGTTAGCTTCACCTGGAAACCTGGGGGTCAGAGAGGTGGTGGGGAGTCAGGCTGGGAAGGGCTGTCCATGGGGTTCACCACATGGCTCCCTCTGCTCTCCCTCCACCCTGGCTGCCTGCCCTGCTCTGTGTGAGCTTCATCCCCTCTGGGGCCCTACGGCCACTTTCCATTCCCTAGACTGGGTGCTCCTGACTCAGGCGGCCCTGAAGCTGGACCTAGGAAGGTGGGGCTCCAGATTTCAGAGCTGGAGGAGAACTTGGAGCAGCCAGCAAGGTGTTCTCAGCACCGACCACTGTCAGCAGAATAACCTGCTCCTGGGAATTCTATCTCAATAGGTCTGAGAGAGGGCCAGACATCCTTTTAATTTTTTTAAACTTCAAATCAATTTTATCGATGTACAATTTACATACAGCAAAATGTACTCATTTGAAGGGTACCCGTTCAATGGAATTTGACAAATGCATGTCACCACCACTATAATCTAGATACAGAACATTTTCATCCCCTAGAAAGATCTCTCCTGCCCTTTTATAGTTAATTTCCCTGAATCCAGCCTCAGGCGGCCACCGATCTGCTTTCTGTCACTAGAGATTAGTTTTGCCTGTTCTATGTGACATGAATGGAATCACACAGAACCACGTGGCACGTTTGGGTTTTTTTTGCTTGTTTGTGTTCTTTCACTCGGCATGTATTTGAGATTTATCCACGATGTTGCATGTATGATTAATTCATTCTTTTTTTTTTTTTTTTGCTGGATCTTTTATTTTATGGATATGCCACAGTTGTTTTCCATTCACCATTGGGTTTGTTTTCATGTTTTTTGACTACTATAAATAAAGCTGCTATGAACATTCATACACAGGTCTGTGTGGCATACATTTCCATTTCTCTGAGGTAAATACGTAGGACTGGAATTGCTGGGTCATAGGTAGGTACGTGGCTTGTGTGATTTTATAAAACTCCATGAGGGGAAAATATATGTATATATGTGTATGCCTGTATTTGCGTGAAGAGCTTTTGGAAGAATATACAGGAAACAAAAGTGGTCGCTACCTGGGGTGTTGGGGTGGGGGGTGGACAGATCTGGGGGACAGAAGTGGAGGTGCGGCTCTTTACTATATCTTTTTATGTTTTTAATTTTCTGAGTCAAATGAATGTTCCACTTATTCAAGAATTTTTAAAAACATAGAAAGCTCTTCCAGGTGATTCTGAGCTAGAGTTGTCTCTGGTTGGAAACCACGGTCATGCTGCTTTTTTCTTTAGATGAGAATGCTTTGGGGCCAAAGTACACAGCCAGGGCTTGCTAAGGTCACTTGGCCAGTTAGAAGCAAAGCAAGCTCGTCTCAACATATAACCCTGGTGGAATGCCTTGTGGCTTTCTGCCCAGCGAGTTGACTCATGACGTCTTCACCAGGGAAGAGATTTTATTCCCATTTCATAGGTGGGGAAAGAAGGGCAGGAGCTTGGAGCTAGGTCCGAGCTCAGTGCAGGATCCAGGTCCCAGGTCAGGGCCTGCCAAGGGCCCTGTAACCCCCTCTGGCTACACTCTGGCTTTGAGAGACCCAACAGCCACATTTCTCCACAGATATATTTAGCATGATGCTATCCCAGTCACTGTGCAAAAGAGAGGTCTGTGGTGAAATGAGTGGGGGAATGGCTGAGTTAAAAATAGTTTAACATGTTTCTCTGCTGCAGGACTTCTCAGAGCCTTTACGAGGCCAATGTGCACTGTTGGTCCTCAGTGGGAGATGAGATGTTACCTGCCCTTTGCCCACCACATTCCATGGAACCCTGTTTGGGGAACACTGGCCTCTACAATTAAAGTCCAACCTCTAAGGCTGGACACTCAACACACTTTACAACCTAGCCCAGCTTCTCTCTGAAGCATCAGCTGCAAGTGGCTTTCACTATGGAGACAAACATAGACCTGGTAGGAAGCAGGGCTTTGCAAGGTGCCTTTATGGGCTGGTGTGTTTTCTGTGCATAGTGAATGGGTCATAATAAAAATGATGATGAGGACTCACATTTGTGAGGTCCTCTATGACCATGGAGGACATGCACCTGCACGTGGCTGTCTTACATGTGCACACCCGTCTACTTTGGCCCCAAAGCATCTCATCTAAAGAAAAAGACAGCCTGACCAGTGGTGCAGTTCCCTCTGGTGGAGGCGATGCCTTCTTAATCAGAACCGCAGCCTTGCTTTCCTGCCCCCCCCCCAACCAGGCCTCCCTCCATGTGGCTCTTCCTTACTTGAGTTGTCCCAGTGGGGCCACGGGGAGCAGGAAGTGACGGAGACTGTAGAAAGGAGAGACAAAGGTCAGGAAATGAAGCCTCCCACCCTCTCCCTTCTCCCCAACTCACACCCACAGCTTGAAAAATAACCCTTTTTGCATCCCTTAACTCGCTACCATGGGGTTCAATGACAGGGGTCCCATACTATATATATTGGAACCCTTAAGTCAGTGGTTCTCAACCTGTGGGTCACGACCCCTTTGGACTATATTAAAGATTCACGGCATTAGGAAGGTTGAGAACCACTGCCTTAAGTGATCGTGAATTCGATTTAGGGGTTGCAAACATCAATTTCTTTCTTTTAAAAAATCTTTACTTTTTAAATGAACATGCAGTGAATTCACCTTTTGTAGTGCACAATTCTATAAAAGTCCACACATATACACATGTGTATGACCACCATCCCAGTCAAGGAATACACGAACCCCATCACCCACTACCCCTAGATTTCCTCATGCTCTCCCTTTGCTACCCCTTTGCAACCATCGATTTTAAAAATGAAATGGACTAGAATAGAGAATGTCAGCGTGCACCGTGCACTGTGAGCATAAGGATCATGCTTGGTGCCTGGGAGGTTGCAATGTAAAAATGTCCTGTGTGTTGCTTTTACCCCCAAAAGCTTGAACTTGATAGTTCTAGAGAACCACGAAATAAGCCAGAAGGGGAACTGAAGATGACTTTGCTACTTTCTAGTATTCTCAAGGCAGATAAGCATGAGAGCTTAAGTAATACTACTTTCTAGTATTCTCAAGGCAGATAAGCATAACAGCTCCCAGTATCTGGAGAAGACCAAAGCTCAAAGAGATGGAGGGCTCTGCCTACAGTAGGAGCTCTACACCCAGCTTCATCAGTTACAGAGCAGGTACAGTATTTTGATTTCCATCTGTCTGACTCTTGGGCTTACTGTTCACTGGGGAGCTCAAAATAGCACTGAGTCAGGGAGATCATACAATAAAAAGCTGTTTAAACTGCTTGTGAGAAATTGTTGCTGGGTGTTAAAAAAAGGTGTGTTTAGCCGGGCACAGTGGTGCACATCTGTAGTCCCAGCTAGTCAAGAGATTGAGGCAGAAGGACCACTTCAGCCAAGAAGTTCGAATCCAGCCTGGGAAATACAGCAAGACCCTTTCTCTTAAAAAAACGCAATAGTTTTGTGTGTGTGTTTTGTTTTGTTGAGACAGAGTCTCTCTTTGTTGCCCTCGATAGAGTGCCCTGGTGTCATAGCTGACAGCAACCTCAGACTTGGGCTCAAGCGATTTTCTTGCCTCCCTCTCCCAAGTAGCTGGGATTATAGGCACCTGCCACAACGCCTGGTTATTTTTTAGAGACGGGGGTCTCACTCTTGCTCAGGCTGGTCTCTAACCCATGAGCTCAGGCAATCTACCCACGTTGGCCTCCCAGAATGCTAGTATTACAGGAGTGAGCCACCACACCTGGCCACAATAGTTGTATTTTTAAAAAGCTGTTTTTGCATGCGATTCTCAAGGTAGTAATAGAATTTTAAGGGGTGATGTGCCCCTGCCAACGCTCCCTCTTCCCACCCCTACCAAGACTCCTTGTAATGAAGTCATCGTGGCCCTGTAATAAGTTTTCCCATCTTTACAAGATCCCATCCTGCTTTAGGAGTCATGGGCCTCCGAAGGGGAAGGTTATTCTCACCTAGGGCCAGGAACAGTGGCCGGAACACTGGCCTGGGTGGAAAAGGATGGTCTAGCTTCAGCCTCAGGAGGACATGGGGCAAATGCCCAGCCAGTGTGGTGAGAGACCACTTCCCTTTGGTCCCAGCTCCCCATGGAGACCGGGGCAGTCTACTTCTAGGGAGTCATTCCTTTGGCTAGGTCATGGGGGCTGAGGCAGCTTGGAGTGGCACCTATGGGAAAAGATCTGCTGTACAGTGCAAGATGGGTTTGCAGTCACTGATAACTTCAGACTGCTCTGGGCCTGAGGGTCGGATCTGTCATTTCCTGCCAGTGGGGCCCAAGAAGAAAGTCTCCCAGCCCCTCTGAGCCTGTTTCCTTACCCATAGTATGGGGATGAGACTAGGACCAGCTCTCTAGCGATGTTGTGAGGGTGAGACAAAACAGTCTGTGTAAAGCACTTAGCCCAGTGCCCGTGTCCAATGCTCAGAGCTGGTGTCACTGGTCTGTGGTGTGGGCTGGGCATGGGGCAAGTGTGGCCAGGACCACAGACCCTCAGGGAGCTTTCCCAGTGGGAGGATTCTCAGCCCAGAAGCACAGTGAGCCAGGCCCTGGGCTCACCACTTCCCTTTCTCACTCGGAGACAGTCCCCAACTTATGATAGTTCAACTTATGATTTTCCAACTTTACAATGTTTTTTGGGGGGTATTAAATGAAGTTTTGACTTAATGATATTTTCAACTTACTTTGGGTTTCCTGGGCAGTAACCCCCCGCTATAAGTCAAGGTGCATCTATATTCCCCATGTCATCCCAGTCAACATTCATTATTAACAGCAGCTACCAATTGTCGAGCACCTACTGTATACGTCGCAGTTGAGATGGTTCATCACAAATAGTACTGTTAACCTTCCACACAGCCTCACAATGTGAGTTGAGTACGTCTGTGGTAGAAATCTTGGGAGAGGGCAAGCATCCTCTCCAGGGTGATGTGACTAGCAAGTGGCAGGCCCTGGGTTCAAACCATGAGTCTGACATCAAAACCCCATGCTCTCTGCTCTCAGCCACCCAGGTGCTCCTCCCAAGTGCCAAGTTTGGAGATGCCGAGGTGAATACGACCTATCCCCCAAAGACCCTGGGGCAGGGACTGTGCCTGACCATCCTTGCAGATCCTACACAGAACAGCCCAGCTAGTGCTCAGAGAACGTCCTCAGGAAAGACTGAACAAGCTAGAGAGCCAAGTGAAATTCTGAAAAAGAAAACTCTATTGGGGAAAGGTGTCTGTGCTTTTTGGGTGCAACCTCCCTCTGGGTGCCCGTCTGCCTTCCTCTCTTCTCCCCCTTTTACCATCACCATCACTGTCATCACTACTTTTAAAGTTTTTGCGCTGGGGCCAGGACTGTAACCTAACTGTCTGGCAGCGAGCCTGTACTTTTCTCTGCTGGGCCAAACTGCCTCCCTTCCCTTCAGCGGAAAGCCTGTGCCGTCCTGCCCCGTGTTTCATCAATTCCTGCAAGTGTCTAGCGTGCCATCCTGACCAAAGGGAACAAACTTGTGGTTCTGATCAGTTGGTAAAGTGTGCTGGGGAAGACTTAGCTATGAACTTGATGTGTGACCTTGGCGAGTCACTCAACCTCTCTGGATTTGGTTTTCTCATCTGGAAAGTAAGGAAGTTAGTTAGATTCCTCTATCCCTCATCTTCCCCTTGGTTTAAACACTATACAGAGCAAATGCAACCTAGTTCTGTGATCTATAATCTTTGGTGTCTCAGTGGCTGATGGAGAGAGGGCAGAGGAGGACCGTGAGCTACTAGGCTGACTTAGAGGCTTCTGGGTCTTTATTTTTTCTACCTGTCCATGAACACGTTCATGTTTTATGGTCTGCACCCTATTTTCATTCTTTCAGCTGCTTCTCACAGGGATCAGACCAACATCTCCCTTCCCCTGAACCCTGCATACTGTACCAGGGTCCCCCTGACCCCCCGTGGGGCTGGGACTCACTGCTGCCCCGTGCTTCCTGGATTTCCTGCAGCCCGAGTGCTGTGGGCTGTCAAATCTGTGAGCAGAATCCTTGAGATTGTTGATATCACAAGGCCTGGCAGCATCGTGCATTTCTTTTTTTTTTGGTTTTTTGGCTGGGGCTGGGTATGAACCTGCCACCTCCGGCATATGGGACCGGCATCCTACTCCTTGAGCCACAGGTGCCGCCCAATCGTGCATTTCTTTATCTGCCACCCACATCTGGACCCCAAGCAGCTGGGGCTGGGAACGAAAATTCTCTGGAAGCCCCTTCTTTCCCCTACCTCGCCTTGGAGTTCCCACAATGTAGGGCTTGACTGAGAAAATCCAGGCGAAGCCCAGGGCTCAAAATGCCAGAGAGGCTGAGTGTGGTGGCTCACACCTGTAATTCCAGCACTTTGGGAGGTCAAAGCGAGAGGATCACTTGAGGCCAGGCGTTCAAGACCAGCCTGGGCAACATAGCGAAACCCCCACCTCTACAATAACATTTAAAAATTAACTGGGTTTCGTGGCATACCTGTTGTCTCAGCTTCTTAGGAAGCTGAGATGGGAGGATGGCTGAAGCCCAAGAGTTAAAAACCAGCCTGGACAGCATGGTAAGGCTCCACTTTACCAAAAAAGGTTAAAAAAGTAGTGGACAAGGCGGCAAACACCTGTTGTCCCAGGTACTTGAGAGACTGAGGATTACTTGAGCCCAGGAGGCTGAGGTTGCTATGAGCTATGAGTGTACTGCTGCACTCTAGCTGGGCAACAGAACGAGACTCTCTCAAAACAAAACAAAACAAAACCCCCCCAAAACTATTTCTATATAAAAAAGCCAGAGAGAGCTAAAGGCTTTATTACTCTCTTTAAGCCTCCGTTTCTTGGACCCTGCCAGCCCTGACATCTTGGAGAGGATTACACGGGTTCCTCAGCAGCGCTGATACTCATATAGCCTTGGCCCCTACTTCCCACCAAGCTCGCCCCACAGCATTCAGGGTGATCCTTACTTCGGCTTCTAGCTCAGCATCCTGTGAGCTGCATCCCGCCACTGTGAGTGAGTTTTATTTGTTCCACACAGTGGTCAAACATTTTTGAGCCAATTTTAAAATAAAGTTTCCTTTTCTTTTTCTTTGCTTTTTAAACAAATCCCGAGATCTAGATGTTTTTGAGAAATAAGCCACGCTGGCCACACTGGCTGCATCACCGCCAGCCCCAGACCGTGGCTGTGGCCCGTGCTTTCTGTTTTGCCAACACCTTGGTGGCATCCACTGTCACCAAGTGTCTGGAGAGCCCTGGCTTCAAACACACGACAGTCCCGGCAGCAAAACATATGAATTTCACACTTGGTGGGATGCATCGAGATTATAAATAGCCTCCCATTTGTTCAGGTCAGGATTTGCACCAAATGTGTTTGCCAGAAATTTACAAATGCTTTTGGGTTCTGGAATTACAGATGAACATTTGCGGACCTGTAGGATCGATTCCATTTTATAGATGACGAGGCTGTTAAAGCATGTAGGGGAGAGTGCTCCGCAGAGCTGGAATTTAGTCCAGGCCAGCTGGCTTCAGATCCTGTCCTCGGACCCCTGCTTCTGATTCACTCCCAGATCTTGTCTGGACCCTTTGGCGTTTACAGTCGAAGCCCCTACACACCGTGAAATGGAGGCAAGGGTGTGACCTACTTAACGGCCAGTGGGCACCCAGGGACACAGGGAGGCACTGGGACGTTACTGACGATAGTGACAGTGACCGTGCTCCTGTCCTGTATAGACCCCGGGGTGAAGGCTTTCCCAGAAGACCCCACTTCTTCTCTGAAGCCTTGTATAAGGGAGGCTGTTACTACCTTGTCTCATAGCTAAGAGATCTCCCGACTGATTTAGTGTGGTTTAGAAATCAGGTCTTCCCCTCTTTCCATAAAAAGCAATGCCCTCTGTCAGCCAGAGCCCTCTTCCTGACTATAGCCACCTTTTATGCCAAGCACAATACGTCTGCCTGCCTTTAGGGGAGGACTCTGGGTTTTCCTTCCTCCAATCCCTTACTTTGGCTGACTTTTAAGGTCAGAACCTCCCTTTTCTGAAACAGCAGGAGTCAGTGGTTGTGTCTAACTTGAAGCTGTAGCCGGGCTTCAGGAAAACAAAGATCACAAGGCCAAAACCTTGTTTCTTGGGTGGAGCCCCAGATGAAGTGGCAGGAGCCTTTTGTGTGCAAAACACACACAGGATCGCTCTGGGTTTAAACCAGGGGAGGCCTGGGGAATGGAGCCTGCTGGACTGAGTGGGCAGATCTGGGCCTTAATCTCCCTCACCCTGGGCCTGCACCAATGAGCAGAGGAGGATCGTGGGAGCAGAACAGCCTTTACTATCGAAATTGTTTTTTTCTCTTTCTCTTCTGGGCGACCTGGTGTATCTAATTGAATTTGCATGAGTTTCATGCCATTACAGTGTCTCTGCTGTCACAACCAACGAGCCCTTGGTTTTGTTCAGAGCTTCACTTACCCTGAATTTCTCTCATACACGAGGACTTGTTCTTTCCACCTACACCCCTGTGAAGAATGGACCATGCTCACCCCCTTTTCAGATCAGGAAACGAGGGTTCAGAAAGGCTGAGTGATGTGTCCAGGGTCACACAGCTAGTGGTGGTACAGTCAGGACAGAAACCCTGTCTCTATCACCTGACGGGACCCCCTGGGAGTCAACCATGGGAAGACCCCAGACCCTGCTTGCTCTGTGGTACAAATGGGGGAAAAATGAGGCCGAGGAGAGGGAGGGACTCCCTCCGATGCCTCCCTGGAAGTCTGTGGTGGTGCATAGGACCCTTGTCACCTCTGCTGAGTGCCACAACCCATTTCTTATCCTGTTCCTTCCCCCAGGGAGAAGGGAATATTGTGACCCTGTGGGAACCATGAGAGCCAAGCCCCTAAAGGTCCATGATGATGAGATGACAGTGATGGCGATGGCGGCAGTTACAGAGGAAGTGATCCAGGCCCACAGTCTCTTATCTGCAATTCAAAATCCCAAATCCAAAAGTCCTTTCTCATGCTTTGGCGGGAGTGTGTTTGCTGCCTTTATGGGTCCCTCTGAGTGGGCAAATTCCTCTGTTTCCTGCAGAACTCGGATTGTGTGTGATGATGGGGTGTCACCCCGGCCCTTGCTGTGTGTGTAAGGAGCACACAGTACATATGAAAAATTACCACTTCTACACATCAAATTCCCAAACGCATCTGGCCCAGGGTTCAAGATAAGGGCATGAGGATCTGGAGAGGTGAGAGTTACGGCATCTCCTCTCCTCCTGAGGTGTGGCTCTCTAGTGCACAGGGGGGAAGGCCCGAGTCCTCACGGAGGCCTCCACAGCCCATGTGGCTGCTGTCCCTCTCCACTGGGCCCTCTACTTGCAATACTCTGGGCTCTGCACTTCAAATATTGGTTCAAACACATCTTCTTATGAGACCCACTGAATCCCCCTACATACCGATGGCCCCAGCGCTCCCAGTCCCCACTCTTCTCTAACCCTGTCCCCACACAGCTTAAGACCTTCTGGCACCTGCATAACCACTGACTTAGTTGTCTGTCTGTTCATCGCACCACAACTGCTATTCCAGATCCACCAGGCCAGGGACTTTTGACTGCTACATCAAATAGTTCACTTCTACATCCCAGCACTTGTAGCAGTGCCTGGCACGTAGTAGGTGCTCAATAAATATTTGCCCGCCAATGAATTTGATGTAATTATCGCAATTATCCTTTGAGGTGGATGCAGCAATGAACGCATCTATTTTTGTAGATGAGAAGGCTAAAGCACCAACAGATGCTCTGGTCACTTGTGGGTGCCCAAGTAGAAATCAAACCTAGGTGTGCATTGCTCCAAAGGGCAATACACACCTTTACAAGGCTATGCATTTGTGTGCACACATGCACACATACACACAGCATGCACAAGCACACACATGCACACACACATACACACGCGCAAGTAGATATTCGATCAATTCTGTGAGGTTGTGTTGAATTCTCTCCCTGCTCACTGGGAGAATCAGACAGTGGCCAGAAAGGCCAATGCCAGCCCCTGGGTCTCCAGGTCCCTCCATTCCTTGCTGGAGGTGAGGAGCTCTGGGTCTGCTAGGAGCTTGATCCTTAGTACCTAGAGCCAACAAGGGCCTCAGCTCCATAGCTGTGGAAAGGGGCCTGGCGGTCTGCTTCCAGCAGGACCCCCTTCTCCTCCTCTACGGTAAACCTCCACCCCCTCTCAGGCCCATCCTTCCTTGTTGCTTTTGCCCTTGTTGTCCCCTCTGCCTGGGACCCTTTCCCCTTTTCCTCTGTCTGGCTGGCTTCTTCCATCATTCAGGTCTCAGATGAGACATCTCCTACCTGCCCAGCCAAAGGGCTTCCCTCTTAGAGCATAGTGTGTCCGCCAGTTGTGCCCTCTGTAGCCCTGAACCCGGTATTTCGAAATTTGTAAATATTTTGTGTGCTTGTTTACTAACAGGCACTGTGTTCTCCAACAGGCCTCCTCTGTTAGCTGCTCAGCCGTGAGGGCAGGGGCTCCTGTCTTGGTCACTGCTGTATCCTGGGTGCTTTGCAGAAAGTCAGACACAGAAGATGCTCAATAAATAAGTGTAGATGAATGAATGAATGAATGAATGGATGACCTAATCGCCTGCACAAGAGGATTGCAGAAGAGAGATCCGTGGCTGGGCAGGCCTTTGGCAAGACTCTCCTTCCTACCAGCTCCTACCTCACCTTGTTTCTTGCTGACACTGGAAATAATAATAATAGTTTTCGTTGTTGTTCTTCATGTTTACAGGGCACTTACTGTGCTATATGCCGGGCATTGTACCGAAGCTCTATACCCACTGATTCATTTCATCCCTATAAGCCTCTGTGGGGTATTGATAATATAATAATATTCAAAATTATTATTCTGAATTTACAGATGAAGAAACTGAGGCTTGTGGAATGAGTCCAGGGTCACCCAGCTAACAAGTGGAAGGCTGGAGTTTAGGCTGCAGAATCTGTGACATCCCCCAGCGCTGGCTGCTGGAGTCCAGCAGCTACACTGGACGGGGCTGTGCAGTGGTCAGAGCCACCCCTGTCCCCGCTCCTGCAGGTGAGCCCCAGGCAGGCGGGCTCAGAGGGGAGCCGCTGTGGGAAGCCCTGGCCTGTCACTAGCACCCCAGGTGTGCCCTAGGGTCCTAAGGTCCTTAAGCCCCCATGCCAGCCAGGAGGCTACAGTTCCCCTAAGGACTCTGGCTCTGATTCATCTCTTCTTGGAAGGGCTCAAAGGGTACCTGGGCTCCTTGCCCCTAACCTCAGCCTGGCCCGGGTACCCATGGCCTCTGGTGGCTGCATATCTGCTGGTGGCGGTTGTGTCCTGCAGCTGTTTTCCCAGCATAGGAACAGCTTTGGTGGCCTTTACTCTTAGTTGAGGGGGCAAAGAGGGGCCTCCATGAGGGCAGGAGTGCTGGGCTAGGGTCGGTTGTGCTGCTCACTGGCTGCTCCACCCCAGCTTTGCCTCTTGGCTTGTCTGGGCCTAATTTTTCTCCACTGCAAAATGGGGACAATGGGCCCATCTACTTCATAGGCTGTTGTGAAGTTTACAGCAGAAAATGGCCTTAAAAGTATTTTGTAAGTGGCAACCTGGGGAATTCCGCCGAACAAGGGGAATATTTATCATTGAATAACTTACATCAATAGACACACAGGGGACCATGTGCCCCCAGATGGTCCCTATAATGGGGATGAGGGAACTGTCTCCAAGTCTTTCTGGCTCTGAGTTGTCTTGGTCTTGCCAGAAGACTTGCCCTGTGATGGGATTCAGTGTGAGGGCCGCAGAGCATGACCCATGCCCATACCCACTTGGGAGTGCGGTGGGTCCAGCATCCCTGTCCCGGGGGTCTCAGGCTGCAGATGAGCAGCAGATTTAAGGGCCTGGACCTAGGAGTCCCCAGGACTAAGGAGGCCGCAGCAGCTCCTTGGCAGGGCCCCAGAAGCCTCTAGGCCTCTGCCTTGGGCACAGAAGGCATCTTGTACTCTTGTGAGGTGCAGGAAGAGCCACATGAACATGCCTGCACACGAGACACGAGTGCCTGTGACAGCACACACACACACGGTTCTCACTCATGCATACAGACTCACGCATACACACTCACACTTACACACCCAGCATCTCTAGGAGGGGACCAAGGCTCCCTGCTCAGGCAGACAGAGCCTCAAGTCCTTTTCTTGCAAACTGGCAGCCACCCTGGAGCTAAACCTTCTTCACCCTAATACAGCTTCTGAACCCTTAGAAGCAGGCAGGGCACCCCAAGATCACACCCTCTGCATTTTGCAAATGGAGAAACCGAGGCCTGAAGAGGCTTGCAGACCTCCTGCATTTTGTAAATGGGGATACCGAGGCCTGGAGAGGCTTGCAGACCTACTTGGCTACCTACACAACCTGGGGCTGGCATCTGGGCAGACCTTGGTGTCCTCACCCCCCACCTCCGGCCTGGCTGGGCCCCTCTGGGACCACCCAGGGCCGAGTATGAGAGGGCTGGGAGCTACACTGTGAGCCCTCAGGAGCAGCCCACTCTCTGCTCAGAGCGTCATCAGAGCTGCCTCAGGAAGCATTGAGTTTCTCTGTCCCTGGAGGCAACCAAGCAAAGGCTGGGCACCCGTGGGGGAGACATTGCAGAGGGGAGCCCATGTAGGATGGGGACCAGACGGCTTGATTTCTAGGCCAAGAGTCTGATCTTAGCATAGAAGGGTCCAGCAAAGCCCTCAGCAGCACAGGAGAGAAGCAGGGTGGGGCCACCAGGGGTGGGAAGCAGGGGGTTGGCAGCTGGGGGCTGAGCTGGGGCTGGGAGCAGATGGGGATCTTGGTGGCACTCCAGAGAGGTGGCTGTGGGCCCTGCACCAGACTTGGGAAGACCTGGGGACTGCTCCCTTGCCCCACAATGACCCCAGTTTCCTGGCATTGCCCTGGAAGTACTCACCCAGCACCCCCAGCAGGTACAAGGCAGCCAGCCACGGTTGCTGAGACCCCATGGGCACGGCCTCCTCCTGTCTCGCCCAGCGAGCTCGCTCCCGTGGGTGAGGGCGTCTGGCCCAGTGCCTTGCTCCCAGGGTGGGAGGGGCGGGGTGGCACGCGCGGGTGTCAGAGAAGCCGGCAGTGTGGGGCCTGCGTCACCTTGTTTGAAGTTGAACTGTCAACTTCCTCCTGGCAAAACCATCTGCCCCAGTACGAATGGCGGCCCTGGCCCCTGCCAGCTTCCTGCCCGAGGTGCCCGAGGCTGGGGCAGTATGTCATGACCACCCCGCTCAGGACAGGCCATGCAACCTGAGGGGACAAGGCTGTGGGGCAGAGGGGCCTGAGCCCGCATTGTGGAAGTAGTCACCAGCCTCCAGCTGAGGGCAGGCCTGAGGGGGCAAAGGCGTGGATGCAGGGGTCCCACCCAGAGGGATCTGAGTACAGCGGGGAAGTGAGGGGCAAGAAGTGGGGGCCATGGCATCAGTTCTTGCTACAGATTCTGATGCAAAACCAAAATGAAACCCTCTGCTTTGCCTTAGGAGGGATGAGGTTGGGAATTTGAGGCAAAGCTTCCCAGGTGTTATTTTACCAGCAAGTTTAAGAGATGATCCCTCCATGAATGCTGGGCTTGTGTCAGAGTGCACGTGTGTGAGTGTGAGATTTCCATGTTGACATGTGTGTGATCTGTGTCAATGCGTGTGATCGCTGTGTTGGGATGTGCATACGTGTGTGAGAGTGAGGTCTATGTTGACGTGTGTGTGACCTCCGGGTTGGGCTATGTGTGGGTGGGTGTGAGTGCCATGCTGGGGTACGTGACCCACATGTTGCATGCACGTGATCTGTATCAATGTACGTGAGGTGTGCACGTGCGTGAGAGAGCGCTCCATGTTGACGTGTGTGTCCTGTGTCAATGTGTGTGATCTCCGTTTGGGGTGTGGGTGTGTGTGTGCACACAAGTGTGTGAGTGTGGTGTGAGCTCCCTGTTGAAAGGCTGTGCTCCTATAGGGGGTAGAATCAGCCTCGGGCCCAGCATGGCCAGGCGGAGGGCTCCAGCCTCCCCTGGGGCTGGGTTCACTTTTCCCTCCTCTCCTTTGTGTTCCAGGATGCTAAGACCCCGGCTCCTTGAGGCCTAGGGTGCATATGAAGGATCGCTGAGTGTTGAGTGTTGTGGGGCAGGTCTGAGCCAGGCCTCCCAGGCCCTCTCCTTCCATCCCTCCAGCCCCCAGGAGCTCCAGGTCCTCCAGGGCTGGGGTCCTCTCCCTCCTTGGGCTGCTGGGGTTGGTGGCCATGATGGCTACTTAGCTATCAGTACCTGATTGATACTCCCCAGTTCTGCTGACTGGTGGGTGAGAAACTGCTTCTCGGTGCTTGAACCTGTTCAGCCGAGGGAAGCAGGTAGGCCTCCAGTCAAGGAACAAGGACTCCTAAGCTGCTATTGGGGGCCACACCCACCGCCTCACCTAGCACTGCAGGCGCCGCCCCAGAGGTGGCCGGCCTCAGGCTGCTCGGAGGACACCTCACCCAGCCCTGGTTCCCTGCTGCCTGACTCACAGACATCCTCTCTCTTCCTTTGACTCTGGAAATCCCAGCCTCTTTATCCATCTGCTTACTCATCCATTCAACAGGTGTCTGGTCCACGCTCAGCACCCGGGACACAGAGATGGCAACGGCAGCACAGCCCCTTCCTGCCTGCACACCGAGGACCCCTCTGGATTAGTGTTTGGCCCCAGGAGGTCAAAATGAAATTTGAACCCACATTTTTCTCACTCCACAACCCTTGCCTCACCCCACGGCAACCAGTCACCTTCTTGCCAAAAGCAAAGAAAACAAACTCAAAGTTTTGGCTTTTTATTTGACCCTGGCATCCTCGTTTCAGGCGTGGGCATGGTTTCTTCTTTTTTTCATTATTTGGTTCTGGAAAACTGAAAGTAGCTCAGGACCTTGGTTGCTGCCTTGCTAGCCCCTGGGGCTTGGCACCTGCCTGGCTCTAATTAGGGTCCCTGCACCCCACAGCCTTGTCCTTGCTCCCCAGCTGCTGCCTCAGAGGCTCACCGTGCCACCCCCCCCATTAGTTACCCCCGTGTTGATCACAGGCACCCTTTCCACCCCTCCCCAGCCCCCAGCCCCCTGGGCCTGCTGTCCCCTCTCAGACCCCAGATCCCTGGCGGGAGTTTCCTGTCCTCATCATCATCACTGCACTTTCCATGACACAAGAGGAAGTCAGCTGAGCCCTGGCTGGGTTTTCCACACAGCCGAAGGTGGGGGAGGGGGTTGGAGAGCCCTTGGGCCGGGTGTCAGAACCTCTTGGCCTCCGCGCGGGAGAGGTGACAGCCTGTGCTGCCCTGGGCCACACCAGGTACCCTTGGGAGGGTGTCGTGTGTCTGTCCCCAGTACTGCTGTAGCCCCTCTGGACTCGGTGATTCTCTAGTACCCCCAGGGTTTGCCTTCTTCGAAGGGGCAAGGGGGTCACAGGGGTTGTTCAGAAGGGGGAGGAGCTGAGGGTGGAGGCAGGGGTGACAGGAGGAGGCCAAGGATGCTGAGCAAAGTGACCTTGTTTGTGGAGTGAATGAAGAAAGGAGTCTATAGGATGGTTCCCACAGGCGGGTGGCCTGGTGGTCTGATGAGAAGGGCAGGAAGAGTGTTGCAAGTCTTTGCTGAATGACTCTAGGACATGAATCCCTGAATCCTCTATATGGCTGCCTGGGAAGGGAGGGGGGACCCGGGACAGCGTTTGTATCACTTGCCTCCTCACCCTGTTCAGGAAGTTCATGTCCTGTGCAGTCAGACCCTTTGGTGGAGGGGAAGGAGGGGAAGAAAG